>NC_090779.1:18462500-18779583 GCF_040054535.1 Antennarius striatus | reverse complement strand
GGGCCATGAGCGAGAGGGACAAAAGGGGGAAACATGAAGCAAGACATTGAGATAAATGAGCGCTTTAGAGAGGCTGTAAGGGCTCGAGCTTCGTCTGGAATACTCACTGCAGTCTCGTATCCCATGCTCTTTTAAGTACGGAGTAGAAAGCTATTTTAGCTGCCTTCCCATGGAAGTGCACTCTCATTAATAGTGACCTAGTGGCACCCCTCTGATCATGAGACACGATGCTGAGGGGCCGTTTAGATCATTGACACGGAGACTGACCTAAAACCAAGAGAGATGCCAGAGGTGGAACCTCTGGGTTCAGCATGGACTGGTAGCTGAGTGCTTTGAAAAAGTAACACTATTTTGGTGTTAACTCAGTGCTCCATTACAATAAACTCGGCGTAATGGAAGTCGCTTTATGAGACTACAATTCTGACTGTCATGCTGATTTCTGGGTTTTCCACCCCTTAAGCAGGAAGTAAATTTTGGATTTATAGAACACTTTATTGAATAGTTATCATTGATGTTAAAAATCCCACATGAAATATTAATTAAGGTCCATGCACCAAGCTAGAATTATTTTTTATTATTATTTTATCGTATTTCTCTCTTTCACATTTGCCTGTATTGCTATCAATAACGTTTTTTTGTGTGATGTGTTAGTCTAACATACTGTGTTTTCTGTCTTGCTTTTCCGGTGTACCTGTGACTTCTGCTGGCGATGGCAGTCTCATGTAAGTAGAGCTATTTGGGGTCAGATCCCTGCTGTCTGAGGAAAGCATCGCTTTTCCGCGAACTTTACAGCACACATTAAAACGTATCACAATTGGAAGAGTCCTCATTATATATCTCAACAAAGAAAATTAAAATCCTCAAAATATCACCCTTAAATTTATCAAAAGTGTTTGTTCTATATTTGGTAATATCAACGTTCTTCATTGAAATGAAAAACATCCATCATTAAGATAACATTAGAACTCTTAGTTTACATGAGTTGAACATTCCAACTGGTTGGGTTAAATCAGACCATTTGACTTGCAGTTTGCATCATCATTCCAGTTCCGTTTGCTCAAATGTATGGCAATGGATTGTAATTAGTGTGATATTCACTATGCTGAGATTTGAAAACATGAACAATAAAAACTTTAATCATTTTCAGATTCAGTAAATAAAGTCAGAGTAGAATAAAATGAGAGAAAAGGCTTACAGTTGTTTGAATTGTTGATGTGTTTTTGCCCTGCAGGTGATTTCAGTTGAGACATCAAGGAACCATATCTTCAGACTGACAGGACCCGGTGCTGATCAGGATCCCAAAGGCCTCTTCAACATTGATATTGACACGGGAGACGTGTCAGTCAGCCGCTCACTGGACCGAGAGGCCATTGATTCTTACCAGGTCAGTGCATGTGTGTCACCACTGAGTGTGTGTCACCAGTGTGTGTGCGTATGTGCCTGTGTGTGTACGGTTTTCTTTGACAAGCATATTGTTTCCTTTTCAGTTTCAAATTAGATGAAGTTTTACAGATTTATTACTGATGTTGTGTTGGACTGGGTGAGTTTAAGCACAACATAGTCTGACCTTCAAACTTAGCATGAGCTCAAGCTTCTATATGGGAAAAACAGTGAACAGTTTGGCCTCGATGTTTGAAAGAGCACTTTCACTTTGTCAAAGATTAGTCAGGATAAAGTGAGGAGAGCATTGATGAGGATGAAGAGTTGAAAGGCACTCGGTCCTGATGATGTACCTGTGGAGGTAAGTAAGTATCTAGGAGAGGTGGCAGTAGAGTTTCTGACTAGGTTGTTAAACAGGATCTTAGACAGTGAGAAGATGCCTGAGGAATGCAGAAGTGTCCTGGTGCACACAACAACAAGGGAGATGGGCAGAGTTGTGGCGACTACAGAGGAATAAAGCTGATGAGCCATACAATGAAGTTATGGGAAAGAGTATTTGAAGCTAGACCAAGGGCAGAAGTGAGCATTTGTGATCAGCAGTGTGGTTTCTTGCCAAAAAAGAGTACTACAGATGCAGTATTTGCTTTGAGGATGTCAATAGAGAAGTCTTGAGGGAGCTGCTTTGTTTTTTTGTAGATCTGGTGAAAGCTTATGACAGGGTGCCCAGAGAGGAACTGTGGTATTGTATGAGGAAGTCTGAAGTGGCAGAGAAGTATGTGAGAGCGGTGCAGGAACATGTATGAGGACTGTTAGACAGTGGTGAGGTGTGCTGTAGGTGTGACAGATGAGTTCAAGGTGGAGGTGGGACTGCATCAGGGATCAGCTCTGAGCCTCTTCTTGTTCGCTATGGTGATGGACAGGCTGACAGACAAGGTTACACAGGAATCTCCATGGAGTATGATGTTTGCAGATGACATTGTGATCTGCAGTGAGAGCAGGGAACAGGTGGAGGAGAAGCTAGAGAGGTGGAGGTTTGCCCTGGAAAGGAGAGGAATGAAGCTTAGCCGCAGTAAGACAGAGTACATGTGTGTGAATGAGAGGGACCCAAGTGGAAGAGTGAGGTTACAGGGAGAAGAGATCAAGAAGGTGGAGGATTTTAAGTACTTAGGGTCAACAATCCAGAGCAATGGAGAGTGTGGAAAAGAGGTGAAGAAGCGTGTACAGGCAGGATGGAACGGGTGGAGGAAAGTGTCAGGTGTGATGTGTGATAGAAGAGTTTCAGCTCAAATGAAAGGAAAGGTGTACAAAACTGTGGTGAGACCAGTGATGTTGTTTGGTCTAGAGACAGTGTCACTGAAGAAAAGACAGGAGACAGAGCTGGAGGTAGCAGAGATGAAGATGCTGAGGTTCTCTCTGGGAGTGACCAGGAAGGATAGGATCAGGAATGAGTACATCAGAGGGACAGCACATGTTAGAGGTTTTGGAGATAAAGTCAGAGAGGCCAGACTGAGATGGTTTGGACATGTCCAGAGGAGAGGTAGGGAATATATTGGCAGAAGGATGCTGAGTTTTGAACTGCCAGGCAGGAGGCCAAGAGGAAGACCAAATAGGAGGTTTATGGATGTAGTGAAAGAGGACATGAAAGTAGTTGGTGTGAGAGAAGAGGATTCAGAAGACAGGGTTAGATGGAGGCAACTGATTTGCTGTGGCGACCCCTGAAGGGAAAAACCGAAAGGAGAAGGCTTTGATTTTGTATCCAGACATACATAGTGAATATTAGCACTGTTATTTGGTAATGGATGAGCTATTTTCTTTTTCAGGGCTCAATTAATGCTATTGATTAGACACTGGTGGTTTTCTCTGTGATAAAAAAACCCAAAAAAAACAACAACATTAAAGGCTGTTTGAGGTGCTTGCTGGTTCTGGTGCCCACCAGGTTGTCTGCTTGATGAAGTTATTGCCCACAGAAAGAAAGGGAAACAAAGACAGAAAAAAATCTACTGTTTAGTAAGTTTCTCTAATCTGTTTTTTCTGAAACAGATGAATGAAGATATTTAACCTAATGCAATATGTTGATAAGCTAACTAGCTTTTGTGAACACTCTTGTGATATCATTCACTCCGTGGATATCAACAAAACAGCATGTAAGAGGACTAAATATACTCAATGAAAATATAAATCAGAGAGTGTTTAACCTTTCAAAGTTTTACTTGAAGCAAAATATGTAAGATGTTAATGCACACAAAAGTTATTTTCCTCAATAATTGTCCAGAAATACTTTTTAAATCTGCATTACTGATTGAGTATACACACACATTAGAGTTTCCCTCAGATTGCAAGATTCCCCTTGCTGGGGCACCATCTCTTACTTGCATTATGCATTGGTGAAGGCAGGAGAATAGCTTTTAGTGGTTATGGTCTGATTCAGGTTGTTTACAAGCACCTTTGACACTCAGTAAATGAGCATCACTGTGTCTCATGAATAATCTAGAAAAGAGATGGAATGATCTGCTAGAAGAAGAAATCAGCTGCAGTCTCCTTTATAAATGAACAATATTTTACACTGAACATGGAAAAAAACTGATTCATCTGCCACCTAGCCTGTCTGTCTGTCTGTCTGTCTGTCTGTCTGTCTGTCTGTCTGTCAGTATTTGTGTCTGTCTCTGTCTGTCTATCTGTTTATTACTAAGGTTATCTTATCTTAAAAACAGACCACGTTTATCAAATGAGCCAATAATGATTTAAAGCAATAAGACGTAATATTTTTATGCCACACTAATCAGTTTCCAAGTGTTGAAATGTCAATCAACGAAATTCCATGCAGCTTAAGCCTTTAATGTTACATTAATTGCCTTAAAAAACGTTAGTCATAATTTGTCAATCTTAACCAGTGGCCTGTAAAATCATTATTCAGTGGTTATGAATGACAAAACTCATTTTTAGTAGTATAAAAATTAATAATTTAGGTTTGTAATTTTCTCCATTAATGGGGTGATGTTTTAGGTCAGGGGTTTTGGTTTGCTTGTCAGCAATATTACATACAACCCTCAGAACACTTTTGGGGGATGTTGCATGAAAAGCAAATTATGAAGCGGGTCCAAGTCATGGGGTGGGTACACATTATTTTTCACTTTTTCAGAATATGTTTCTGTAATTGCAATATAATGCTTATATAATACCTGTAACCATCTTTTCTAAGTGCATTCAAAGTTAACATCAACGTACACCTGCAGGTTTTCTATATCTACAAAAGAGACTATTTAGAGGGATACAACAAGTACGTGGGTTTTAGCCTATAGTCTGACCTTAGCTGTTGTGCATTGTTATTGGTTGAGTGGCACTTTTCAAAGGTTGACATACCTATTACACACAGATCATTATCATCCTCAAATTAATAAAAATACATATTTGTACATTGTCAAGTGGAGTTATTGATTGAATGGAATATTTGAGTAGAAGAAGAAGAAGAAGAAATTTTTTTTTTGGATTTTTGCAAAAACACTTTAATCACATTCAAACATTTTACAATTTTACTTTAGATGAAAGCACTGAAGTGCTTCAGAAGAGGAAGATTTTTTTAAAAGTACTTAAGTGCTTCAAAAACACTAAAAACCAATAAATGAAAGGAAATACTATTTAAAAATTAGTGCATTATATCAGGAAGTTTGCAAAAGTGAGTTGATCATCAACTAAAGTGCATAGGACATTTTTGTGACACCAGATGTTCCTAAAGTTATTTAGGTCTTTTGTCATTTTATAGAAACCAAATTCTAGTTTTAAGCGACATCTGATGTTACAGCAAAAACAGTAGCTGCTTCTTGAACAGTATTGTTTTCAATTCTCCTCTTCCTGGTCACATAAATTGCGAGTTTTACCTCTCCAGAGATAAAATTTAAAAGCTGCCACTTTCTTTGATTCGATCTATTGTACCCAGCACCGTAGATGAATTTCCTGATACTAAAAATTTCACTGAACAGATTAAAAACATTCGTTAGAAGAGTGAAGAGCACAGCAAGTCTCACACACTCACTAAAAGCATGAAAGACTGTCTCACGAAGGGGACAGAAGGGACACTGGCTGGACACCGCAGGGTTAAAAACAGAGATAAAAGCATTGGAACTGATGGCACCGTGTAAAATTCTCCACTGGAGGTCTCCTGTTTTTTTTCTTGAGGGGAGGTTTGTATAGAAGTCTCCACTGTGGGTCAGGTCCATTTCCCGTCATCCTGTTGGCCCAGGCAGTGGGTGCTCTGTTACACAGGCCTTTCCTGTTGATTACTTTTACACATTGTCTGTACAGTATTTTTTTGTTGGCCGTGTGCAGGCTGATTTCTCGTTCGTCTCCGAGGAGAGGACCCTCCAGTTCCCCAAACAGGGGACTGATGTGGACCTCAGGGAAAGGATCTTTGCTGTCCGGCATAGTCCCTGTACTATAGTCCAGGAGGAGGCTTCTCTCCTTCCCGGAGAGTCTTCGCCTCCACAGTTGTAGCACCCTCTGAGCCACCCTGGTGGACTGGATGTTCAGCAGGGAGCTCACAGCTTGGGCATCCGCCAACACTGGCCCAGCGTTGTCTACCAGCTGCTGGAGGGTCATGGTCCTGGTCCTGCAAAGTGCTGCAGACAGCCCAGGTGTGGCTCCACTGCAGGCATCCAGCCTGGCTCCATGCACTAGTGGTTCCCTCAGTAACCAGAACCGAGTCAGAGCTTTTTCCTGAGCTTCTTTTAAATAGGGCCCATGACTTAAAAACACCATGATAAAACAGAGGCAAACCATTTAACTTTAGAAACTTAGAATCCATTAAAAACGGTGCAGCATCCAGGTCCAAGTTACTCACATGTTTGAATATGCAGCTGGCCACCTCTCTCCACGTCAGATCCACTGGTCTGGTCAGAAACCGCTGGATGATCTGTAATCTGAACATTGCTGTTCTACTAGCCAGGTGGATGAGGCCCTGTTCCCCTTCCTCTCTTGATAAAAACAACACTCCTTGAGGCACCCAATGCACCCCATCCCAGAAAAAGAAAAAGTTAACAAGTTTGGTCTGGATTTGGGCTAGAAACCCTGATGGAGGGTCCGTAAGAAGAGGAAGAAGATTTTTTTTTTTTTTTAAGAGAGTACATTTATTCATAAAAGCCAAATTACAAGAAAATCACATTGACGCAAAATCCAAAAGAGATTAACACAAAAAGGAATTCACATTAAAAACATTCCTGAATGAAGAAAACTAACATTTATCAAACTAAAAACAGAGGCTCTTGTCTCCATGTTGATTATGCTCCATTCATATTCAAAGTACAGGACTTAAAACACAGAAGAAGAAGAATTTTTTATTTTTATTTTTGCAAAAGCACTTTTATCACATTCAAACATTATATAATTTTACATTAGATGAAAGCACTACAGTGCTTCAGAAAAAGAAGATTTTTTGCAAAAACACTTCAATCACATTCAAACATTTTACAATTTTTCTAGAAGAAGAAGTATACTTTATTAATCCTGCAAGGGGAAATTACATAGTCTGGGGTAAATTAAATAGTATATCAACGACCTTCTTCCTGTCTCAGTGTGGTTAGTGCTGATTGTTATTAGTGATGTGCTATGCTTTGTTTTGTCATACCTTTAAAAGGTGTATGAAAGTACAGTCTTGTGACTCCTAACGCAGCCCCTTAGTCCACTGTATATTGCACCCAGATCGGTCATTGTTTAACAAGCCTTAAATACTCTGGATTGCTAAAATGTACATAGGCCATAGACTTTACACAAATTACTTTTGAATATTTATATGGGTCCCACAATGCCTTATTTTTCTGTGAACAATTGTTTCCCAGTATGAATGTTTCTGGACCTATGGTGATCCTCATCCTCCTCATGGCTGCCTCTGAAAAAAAAAAAAAAAGGATGTCCATTGCTTGCATTCCGCTGATGACAGACACGTGACACTACAGTAGAAAATGTTGGAAAATAAGCTTATCTGTTGGCATTATGCTTCTGTTGGAATTATTGTTATTTTGGCATTGGTTGAAAGAAACGCAGGCTTTACTGAAGCTGTCAGTCACAAAGTAAGACAGCTAACAGAACGAACAAAGAAATTAGTATATTCATCTTGTCTCCTCAGTCCACCATGCAGATAATCTTAACATAGCTTTAAGTCACCAAAAGGAAGATGTGGGTTTTCGTCTGAACTGCAACACATTGTCCATCTGTATGCCAAAACCAGATTTAAAGAAGACTACCTTCCAAAAGTAGTCTGATTGATTTTGACATCATCTTCCGACTATAAAAGCAAGAAATTTAATTGAGGGCTTCAGTCGATGACTAAGTAATGGTGTGAAAAGTGGGCAAGGCTAATAAGCCATTGTTTCAACTGCCTGGAGTGAATTATCTTCCAGTACTAATTGTGCCATCATAATCATGTCTTGAAACTGATAGCAAAAATCAAGGCAAAGCAGATTCCTGGTCTCTACACACACAGTGGATGTACAAGGGCAGTACCACACACATACAGGCCTTTCATTAACTCATTTCATATCAATAAGAAATAATCTTTTTTTTTTCCTCTTGTCAGCAGACTTGCATGGTTCTGTATCTTTCTTGTCATCCATTTTTCAGCAAAGCCTGTCACAGACTTAACCAAGAATAAGACTATCCCATCAAATACAGCTTCACATTATTATCAAGAGTCAGATAGTGTGCTCTCAGTGCAGACTGTGTCACATGGTCCCATTGGTCTTTTCAGGGCTGTCCCAGTCCCATTAAATAAAGGACAAAGCTTGAAATATTCAGAGTTAGATTAAAGTCACTATTACTTTAAGTGAACCTCTGGGTCTTTAGCTGGTAAAGTATGTAAGATATATCTATTGAACCTGGTGCATTCAGTATAAGTGTTTTTGCATCATGTGACTACTTGTTTCTATGAAAAAAACCCTTTATGAACACGACTTTCATAAAGGGTTGATATAATTTACTTATTTTTCATTGATCAATAATTATTAGGATGCCCCCCACCCCCACCCCCTTCACATCTCTACATCTGCTGAATGAATTTTATCCTCGGAGACTACAGAGGCTAAACCAAGTGTTAAGCCAATGAGTTATTCAACCGCACTTACATTAATGTCACTCTGATGCGCTACCTGGTATTCACGGGTCTGCCATGCCACTCTATGCTTGATTACTCTGTTTTATTTCCATTAGGTTTTTCAGTTAACTCCACCAATAATTAACATGTAATAATAAAACCAGTGTCCAGCAGGCAAAAACTGTTTATGCTTCCGGAGAGAAACCTAACCCAGCCAATATTGGTTCCTACTTATACTTGAGCACCAATATACTCAGGGAACCCAATACACCATTTAGCTCCGACAGGGAGACAATCCTGTCAATAATAAAAAAAATAAAAAATAAAAAAAAACAGGCAAGTTGTAAATGAGGTTTATTACAGGTAGCCTATAGTCTACATTGCTGGCACTAACTTACACCCTGACCCAAGTTTTTGGCAGTCTCGATGTTCACAAATGTCCCCATGGCCACATGAAGTCTAACATTAGAGCAAACTGTTCACTTAGTCTTTTATTTGTTGACAGAACATGTAAAATCTTAATATATCGAGTAATAACGTTACGTTTTACAGACCGTTTGCATTAGGTTGAATTCTCTTGTCACGTTCGAGTGATTGGCCCTCATCCGTGGTCCTGAAGCCTCATGATACCATCGTCCACATCATGGCGGGCACAGAAAATTAAATGTTTTGTGTTCTTTTAAGTTTGCATTGAATATCAATGTTCACCTGTTCAGAATTTAGGCTCATAGGGCCTACAACTGCTGATTGCTTATCTTTTTCATTATTTTAAAAAAATAAATCCCCCTCTGCTTTATTTTTTGACAGATCACACTCTTGTTATTATTCTCAGAAGAAAAGAAAAAGGGTCTTTGAGATATAATAAAATACTTTTGAATAAATTTAGTTTATGATATCATGAAGAAAAAAAAAGTCTATGATCCATGGATCCATAATTATTTTGGAATCAGATCACATCTTTTTTGCTCCGGAATGTTGCCCCTCATGTTCTAGATAATTGGTACTCATAAATCAACAGTAAAATGTGAACTCCTCCTTTAGTGTCTGTGTCAATTCATGGTAAGATATCACACTGCCAAGACTATATTGAACAGACCTTGCTCTCTCTATATTCTCTCTAATCCTCATTTTACAGTATAATCATGATGATCTATTGCTACTGGCAAGGAAATGCAACATTCTCTCTAATAGGTCAATGTGTATTCAACCAGTTTGGAAAGTATTGTGGCCAGACACTGTTGTGTGTTGAAAATATAAAAAATGTACAAATCTTGGCAACACAGAAAAGCACAGCTAAACTTCAGTTGAAGCAGAAACCTGGAGCCACAAGAAAGGCTAATAAACAGAGCTCAAACAAAGTAAGCCTTGACAATGGAAGAATTGAAAGACACTGTGATCAGCTGGCCCACATGTTCATAACGATTTAATGTCAGACATTATTTTCTTATTAAGATCAATTAGGCTGAAAATGAATGTTAATGAAATGGAAAATGGACAGAAAGGGAGAGAGGCGAGGAGGAGTGTGGGGTCTTATCTCTGTGATTATGGCAAACCTGGGTCTGGTCTAGAGCGGCGGGTAACAGCTGTAATTGGCTTAGAACAAAAACGGACAGAACATGAAGCGATAAATAACAGTCTTGTTTACACAAGGTGAGGATTGACCCTCGATAATGCATGTCACTACAACAGTAAGTATGCCGGGTCTTTTGTACGTGCTTACACAGGAGATGCCGAAATTTGAGATGTTTGTAGATTTTAACTATTTATCAAGTTAAAGTCTTATTTTGTGACCTGACACAGGAAACAGGTAATTGTCAGACAGGTCTGATTTGATTGTATGATTTATACATTGAAAAACCTGAATTTCATTTAAAAAATTTTTTAATGCTCCACATCCATTTTTGATGGTGGTCCAGTTTTTGCTTCTTCATGCTTGTGAAGTCCTTGAACAGTGGATCTAAAAAGCACCTTACCCTACTGCTTATATTCTGTCAAACCACGGTACACAGAGGCAAAGGGCTTGCTAAAAACCCAAGAGAACTCAATAAAAACTGTCAATCGACCAAAAAGGCATCAGACAGAAACATCCTGTGACAGATCATTCCCATGGAAATGACTTCTTACTACAGCTCCCTTTGTAGTGACACCAATCTTTAAAGTTTAAGTTGACTACATACTGTATGTTAGTTAGATAGATTAGGTGTAAAGGAAGTAGAACGCTTATTCTTATTCCCATCCAACCTCTGCCTCGATTCAAGCTGATTGAGTTATGTACCTCACGTGTGTGTCCTTGCTGCTTTTGACTGCTCCAGCAAACAGCCTGGCCTTTTTGTCCAATTCCAGAACTTCTGATCCTGGACCCTGGAGTTTTGTTGTACCTGTGTTTGTTTGTTTGTTTGTTTGTTTGTTTGTTTGTTTGTTTGTTTTTGGAGTACACCCTTCACAAGCTGTGTGTTTTGACCATAATAAAATTATAATACAATTTATTTTGCCTTGGATCCACTTTTGTTCCACACCTTGTGCTTGACAATTACCTTGACACAATTTATTTTATTCTGGTGAATTTTAACAAGAGATTTCACCATTGGCTACACCATCTTTAGAAAATCATGGATGGATTTTCTTAACATGTTTATCACTGTATTATAGTAAAAAAGTAAGAGAACAGAAGTATATTAAATGTTTTAATCAGGTCGATGTTCATGGAAGAATGATGATGTAAACATTTATTGTGTGTAAATAGGACCATGAGGTTAAAGGTACCAGAATTATAAATTCAGCACACAATTTTTATTATTTTTTTTATTTATTCAGTTTATTTTTTTCTTTCCAGACATGTTAGTACAACAGATTTTACTTTCATCGGTGTTGAGACATCAGCAACAACCTCTGAAAAGAAAAAAAAAAAAGGGTTGACGGGTAGAAGCCATTGGCTTGTAAGGTTCCCGTCCCCTAAATCATCAACATCTCTCTCATTACAGCACATTGTCAACCAATTCATACATTGCATGTCGCAAATCAATTTCATTAATTTTATTCTGGTACATTGTTGTTTTAATCTGTGTATTTAGTCCAATAGGCATGCATCTTTGCACACCTCTTTGTCAATTTTTAAGAAGATTCCAAATTTTGTTCATTTTGTAATTCCTTTCAAGGGTTGTTTCTGGTCAGTAGTGTCCTTGTTTACTCAGCATTCCTTTCCTTTCCACTTTCGTGGCAGTCAAAACATCTTGCATGTAATCAGTTACTGCACAAAGGTTACAGTGACATTTGTTTCACAGGATTGACAACATGAAGTTTCGTCAAAACAGTGCAGTCCTTTAACCATCATTCACGTCAGAATTATAACCTTGCAAAACCATGTTTTTAAATACTTTTTTAAAGGCAGTTAGAGTTCCCATACTCCTAATTTCATTATCCAGTTTATTCCAGTGTTTGACACCAGTGAACGATAATGAACATGTTTTTAATGTTGTTCTTGGTGTTTTCTGTACCAATGCTGTGTTTTCTCTTAGTTGGTAACTGGATTCATTTATCTGTATTTGTGATTGTATGTTTTGAGGTACATTGTTACTGGCTGCTTTATACATAAGTTGCACAGTTTTATAGCTGATGATGTCATGTATTTTCAGTAGTTTAGATTTAATAAATAAGTGGTTTATGTGAGCTCTATAATGTTCATTGTGAATAATTCTCAAGGCTCTTTTCTGGGTCAGGAATAAAGGTTGCAAGCCACTTTTACACGTGTTTCCCCAAACTTCAGCACAGTAGTTCAGATAGGGCAAGATTAGTGCACAATATATTTTATGGAGTGCCTTCTGATTTAATAGTTTTTGAGTTTTCCAGAGTATGGATAAATTCATTAACCCTTTCAATATCTACATCATTCATCTTAATATTGATTTTGTGTTTGCAACTTTTCTTCCCAAATAACATGTACTTAGTTTTGGTTAGGTTCAAGGATAATTTGTTTATATCAAACCATAATTGCATTTTGGCTAATTCCTTGTTTACTGTTTGAGTTAGTTTATTTATATAATTTCCTTTGCAAAGAATAGTTGTATCATCTGCAAAGAGTATCATTTTAAGCACCTTTGAAACCTTACATAAATCATTTATGTAAAGTGTAAGTAATTTTGGACCCAACACTGACCCCTGTGGCACCCCACACACAATGTCTAATGTTTTTGATGTCCTCCCGCCCAGAGTGACATATTGAGACCTCTCATGTAAATAACTCTATCCAATTTAGTACTGTACCCCTAAATCCAAATCGTTCTAGTTTCTCAATTAAAATGTTATGATCAATTGTGTCGAAAGCTTTTTTAAGGTCAATAAAGATTCCTATGGAGTACAACTTTTGATCCATGGCATCAGCGATGAGTTCTATTGTTTCTGTCAGCGCTAATGATCCTTCCTGAAGCCGGACTGACTGCAGTCAAGGAGATTGTGCTTTGTTATGAATTTTTCCAGTCTGTTATTAAACAGCTTCTTTAGGATTTTTGATAACTGTGGTAGTATTGAAACAGGTCTGTAGTTTGTAAATTCACAAGCATCCCCATTTTTATATATCGAAACCACTTTTGCAATCTTCATTTTGTCAGGAAACACCCCAGTTTGAAATTACAGATTATATATGTGTGTAAATGGCTGCAGAATTCCATCCAATATGTCTTTAATTAGCTTCATATCAATATATTAAATGCAGTACATGTTTCTTATCAATCAAAGCTGAATCGAAAAGCAAGTTAACCTTCAAATGTGAGTTGCAAATTTTAAATGCTGTCATGGCATTGGATTTGCAAGCTGTGAAATGGTATCACTCAAACAGAATCCCACCACATAATTCTAAAATCAAGAAAAAAACAACAACATACGTGCACCTTGAGAATAAGTAAACATACATGGCATCCACATAATTCTAAAATTTAAAAAAAACCAACAACAACATGCAGGCACCTTGAGAGTAAGTAAACATACATGGCATCCACCGGCTCTGGTATACAAACTCATTCAGCAGTTATCTTCATGCAAACAGAATACAATCTGTACAAACATACATTAATAATAATTTGCATGATTAATATTTGACAATGGAGACAGCATTTCTGGAAGACACCTTCACATGACCCGTCAACCAGTCCAACAAAAGCAATGACTATAAATGTGGGCCATTCTGAAGGTTACAGACAGTATTATCTATTATACAGCTTTATATCACTGCATTACTTTATACGTGGAAATAAGATTAAACATTTTTTTGGTAGCTGTACTGTCCGCATGCATATGCACACATACTTCTTTTTTTATACCGAATTTTTTTTTCATGTACAGTAGGTGTTCCTTCAAGAGCCTGAGGACATTGGCAGAGGAAGACTGTTGTCCAAAATCCCACTCCTGTTTTCTGCTTGGCTGAGCTGTAATTTCCTGGGCTTTGAGAGCAGGATATGCTGTCCTGCACACAAGAAAACAGCCCTGATGTACACTTAGTCCTTGTATGTGGGCAAGAGATAAAGGACGCACACACATGCACACACCGTCAACATGGACACTACCATCACAAAGTCCCTGGGCAAACTATCCTTGAGCCACCATAATAGCTATTACCTTTAAGAAATATAACTGCAAAACTTTCAGACCACGGGGTCATGCACCATTGGTCTCCACTGATAACGGCTGTGGTTTATAATGTCATTTCACATTCAAAAATTTACTAGTTTACTGTGTTCACAACACTGCCAGATTTGCAATTTTGGGCTCCAATTAACATTTAGCTCTGACAATACCTTTTTAAATGTAAGCAATCTTGTACAACGAAATGAAACTATCTTTGTAGCTCTCTTTCATACTGCAGTAAAAAAATGACTTTTCCTGAACACTTCAACATTTTTGTGTTATGTCTAGCCTCTCCTTGAGGCCAGGATCATTCAGCACTTGGAGGTGGATGATATACTGCCATACCCCAACTGTCAGATAACCTGATTAACCAGTCAGTGCCCTGCTGCTTGACCTGAGGCCTCACTGCTGCTAATTCAGCCTGTCCGCTGCCTGTGGCATGAGAGGCTCAGGTCCTGTACTCATGCTTTCTTACCAGGGCAGCTGTACTTTCAGCTGTCAAGATCGGAGCTAAAACTAACTCTTACGATGATGATGATTATTGGACATCAAGGGAAAATAAACTGAAATGCTTCACTGTATTATTAAAATTTATCCTGATATGTGTACACATGTTACTATTAGGGCTGTCAGTTTAACTCGTTAATTAAATTAATTAGTTACGCTGCAAATTAACGCGCTATAAAAATTAACGCAATTAATCTCGATTGGCAAGTCAAGGCGCAAGCATTCTAAATTTGGCCTATTGAGGGACCCGTAGGCTGCAGTGGTCACTTCGTACCTGCACCACTAGTCAAAAGCAGGGTGACTGACAACAGAGATGGACGCGGCACAGGAGAGCGAGGTAAGCCCATTCGGACCCTTGGTTTATTTATTAAAAGAACAAATACAGAACTATTAACAGAACACAGTGATTTGTACCTTTTGTAAAAGAATTTTCATATCACCGAAGCAGCTCCAGCCTAACGTATCATCCATCCATCTATCTTCCACCGCTTATCCGTAGTCGGGTCGCGGGGACAGCAGCTTCAACAGGGAGCCCCAAACTTCCCTTTCCCCGGCCACATCCACCAGCTTGGGGATCCCAAGGCGTTCCCGGGCCAGTATTGAGATATAATCCCTAACGTATCATTTAAATGCAAAATACTGTATGTCAAGGACACAGAATTGTCTGCTGTCAGTTAGGGTTAGGGTTTGGTACCTCAAGATTAAGAACCACTGGCCTGTTAGCATCTTGCTATTTAGTTGCATTATTTAGAGGCATGTTATACTCTTCATTTTGAATTGCTGTGTTGAGTCAGCTTTAGTATTCATTTTGATTGAGAGTCTGCTTGTGTGCCTATTTGAGACTCAGCCTTATTTTATTTCTGAATTTTATTTATTTTATTTAACTGTATTCGTATTGCCTTTTTGAAGAATGCACCTGGCCTAATTGGGTTGCTGATGTGCTTGGCCTTTTTCTTTTGAGTTTCATTTATAAAGCACACTTAACCAATAATAAAATTTTTTAAAACATTCTCTTCTTGGTGTATTCTATTGATTAGTCATGCACTACAATTTTTTTAATGTCCGAGAATTCAAATTCTTTATTTGGAGGCCTTTAGCAGGTATGAGATTAAAATGTGATTAATTAGATTAATTAATTCCAGATCCTAGATCATTTTTTTAATCGCCTGACAGCACTAGTTACTATATAAATAAAATATTAATTGCTCTAAGTTATAGCCCTAGCACATTCAGTGGTATGAAAAAGTTTGGGCACCCCTGATCATTTTTCAGATTTTCCTTTATAAACCACTGGTTGTCCAGATCAAAAATTTCGGTTACATCTATCATATAGCAGAGGAGTGAAATGAAGTTTATAGGATTTACCAGAAGTGTGCAATAATTATTTAAACAAAAGTAGGCAGGTGCATACATTTGGGCACCCCAACGTAAATTTCACATCAGTATTGAGTAGAGCCTGTTTTAGCAGAAATGCTTTATATACAGTAGCTTCCAATGAGGGTCTGGCTTATGCCTCTGCTCCAGCGGTATTTGCAGAGGCGGCCTCTCCATACAGAATAACATTTTTAAGTCCAAAGCGTTTCTGAAATTTCTGAAACCACCCCTTGCTGGCATTAAATCAGCTTGTTACTGCATGATCAGCACTCATCAATGAGCTGAAATCCTCCTCTTCTTCGCTGTCATGAATGTCATCGCTGCCAGCAAAAGTTTCATAAAGTTTTATAGCTTTTGTGCGGATAATGTTGGTATCCATCGGAATGCTCTTTTCCAGACTTTTTGCAGACTCCGTCCTTAAAATGGTCTTGTTGCGGACAGTTACAACCCTTTTTGCATCCTTGTTAAAACATATTGCTACTGTCCTCCTTATGCTATTTTCCTCCTTTGTTATGGAACGAACCGAACATTCATTTATTGCGCGCTGGACAGCCGCATAGATTGTACCTTCCTTCAGCATGTCCAGACGTTTAACTTTTTCTGCGATATTTAGCTTCTTGCTCTTCCTTTTGGGCATGTTCTCAGGTGCTTTTGCCGGTGCAGAACGTTGCTTCGACATTGTGGGTTTTGTCATGGAGTAAGTTTGCAAACTTAAATTTGGCAAGCTGTACAGAGTTGAGGCGTGGAGACTGTTCACGTTAGTCAGTCCCTTAATTTTAATTTAATTTTATATACTGATTTGATCCCTGAAGGGAAGTTAAGAATGCACACTCTAGTTGGTGGTTCAAACACTTTTGTTCAAGTTTGGTGGAATTACAGTTATATCCTGTTCTCATCCCAATCTTAACTGAAACTATAAAACTACATAAAAGCCAGGTGGGAATCTGAATCCTTCAGAATATCTGTGGATTTCACACTTCTATTCTGAATGACACAGCTTCACAGCATAGGGACAAACTACAACAACAAAATCGAATTAAATTAAATATTTTTTTTTAAAAATCCTTTAAAACTATGAATTTAATTTGATGAGCTTGGTGAGATCATTGGAAATTAAAGAAATGTGATTCTAGCTATTAATGTGAGAATCCTGATCCGTGCCATTTTTGGTACATACACTAGGTGAAATCATTTAGTGAAATTATCACACTATTCTAAGTGTTGTTATTAAATTGGTCTTTTGTTTTTACTGTCTATAATAATAACATTCTCAAAAAGAGACGTGCAATTTCAGTGCTGTGATTGTTTAGTGATGGCATCATTCAGCGCTGAGTGTACTTATCTAGGCCACCTATGGGGTCAGATATAAAACATCACAATAGAGGTGGGGGAGACAGACGCAAACAGAGTTTTCCTGCGGCCCTCCAAAGAGTCCCTTCAACACCAGACAAAAGGATATTGAATTATACCTTAGAGGAGGAATGGGGCCATTTTGTACCGTGATCTACCAGCGAGAGCCTTTGTGACTGTTTCAGCACCTATCAGGAGCAAAATTATTATTTTTTTATCTTTCCAGACAGCTAGCTGAATGAAAGACCTTTTCTATCATTTTCTATCTTCACTATACTTTTAACTTCCACACTCCTTTTCACCTTCCATCTCTCATTTAATCTCTCCCCCTACAATGACCACCTATCTATGTCTTTTTTGACATCCCAACAGTTTTATGCTCAAATGATTGTGATTTGTTGTAATAGCCTTGCTGTGATGATATTTCAAGATTTCATGTTTACGTAGCCCGTTGAGAATACATTATTACAATCCATGCTAGTTATTATTTCATCTGAGCACAGAATTGTTTTTGTTTTTGTTTTGTTTTCAAAACTCTATTGAGATCTGAATGAAAAGAAACAGATTGATACAAAAAAAATAGTCTGGTCAAATTGACATAAAATTATTTATGGACTTTAAATTCCAGTACAATTCAATTTGGAACAAGTACTGTTAAATTAATCTTATGATTTTTCCTCAAGTGTAAATTGAGACTGGACTATGATTACATCCCACTTCAAAGCGTTGATGTATTGTAATTGTCAGCATTTGTGTGTCCGTCCGTTAGTCCACCAAATATATTCGCAACCATTGCAGATAGAAAGATGAAAGAAAAAGCATATTACTCAGATGGCAAATGGGGTGAAAATGAGATGATGACCTTGAGAAAATTAATTCAAGGTCAAATTTTAAGTTTTGTACATGCCAATCTGCGCCATCGGCCCCTCCGACCACCACCGGAACAATCACACACATTTACACACCACCGAATGCCTCACTGGAGGCAAGGAGGGTTAAGTGTCTTGCCCAAGGACAGAGTGGCAATATAATAGTTCTGCTCTGAGACCTGCCGCTCTACAATGTAAGGGCCTGTGAATTTAGCCTGGAAAGAAACCCCTTTATAAATCTAAAAGTTATGTGTGGTCAGAGCAGGCATGTGAGGCACGGCCTCACCTGCCATCATGACAGAAAAAGAAAGAAGGAATTCTATGGTTATATTTATCCAGTGATGAGTATTATAAAGTTATTTTCTGTTTAACATCACCAATTTTAGGTTGTTTTTACTCAAAATCACTGAATTTTCAATTTACCGCTGAAATACTAAGAAGAGATCTGTGGTGAGGCACCAGCCAGCCGTGCCTCACCATGGATTGATCAATGGCTCGACTAGCTGTGCTGGCATGCTATGCAGTGAGACCATAATGCTATCTCTATATGTCACTATTAAAATGTTCAAACATGTTTGCTCTATAAACTAAAATTCCATAAGTTAGCTAATGTGTGTAATGGACAGTGGGTTTTTTGTCAACATCTGTATGTGTGTAACGTCTTTCTTGAGTTGAGTGGTCCTGAAATGGCTGTCAAAAGGCATGAAGTGAGGCAAGCAGTTCTCCTGCCTCATGGTAGGGGGCACTGGTGATCCCAGGGATTCGGCCGAGGAAGAGGAATCCTCGGCCCTAGAAGTGACAGCAATTCTACGATCAACAGTCATGTGCAGCCATTCATTTGTTTTCTGTTTGCCTTGCCTTACTATAAAAATGGAGGATTACATATCTCAACTCAAAAATCTTTCCATGCTTTTGTTCAGAAGGAGCGGTGCATGGACTTCAGTTATAAAGAAATGTAACATATAAGCAAACATGTAGGAAACAACATTTTTTTAATCAAATGTGCTAATTGTGTGTTACAGTTTGTATGTGTAAATCATTCTGCTATGAAACTTTAAAAATGACCTGTTGCTAATTAAATGGTGAATAAGCTAAACTATAGGTTCATATTTTTGTAAATCTAATTATGATGAAATCCATGCCTCACCAGCCATGAACATCACCGCACGTCACTGAAATTTAATCCATCATTATTATTATTATTACTCAGAAACTGGATTAGATAGAAAGACAAAGGAGAAGGCCTGTGTGAGTAAGACCGTTGATCAAAGCTACTGCTTTGATCTATGAAAGTAGGTCAGAGCACTAGCTTTAATCATTGAGCTATGCAAGTACGTCAGGGTAAAATTTTGAAATCCGGGGTGTCATGGGATGTTGAAGTCTCTGACTGCATTGGTTCTTCTTTTGTCTGTGGCTGTGTGATGTTCTTTACGTATTTCCATGCCTGTTACTGAATTGTGATTGTGTTATGGGAGCTGTAAATACAGAAATTCAGGAAGGTAGATCAATTTTTGTAAAAGAGCGTCTGAATAATGTGTGAATAGTGAGGTCTTCGATCTTCAGCTCCGTGAACACTGTGGTGTCACATGTTCCGGTTCCAGTTTGTAACAGGTCAGTTTCACATTTGATTGTGAAATGTCTCCACAGATGATAGTAATCTACATCATGCTAATTTCTACAATGATCACATTAAAAGTAATGTTGTAATAACCATCACATTGGTGTTATACAAATAAATAAATAAATAAATAAATAAATAAATAAATAAATATATATATATATATATATATTATATATTTTTTTTTTTTGGGTTACACAGGTTGTTGCATCAGCTTGCATTTAAAATTCATTCTGTTTCAATTATATTTGATTGTCAAGGCCAGTGGAATGCCTGTGTCGATCTGACTGGTGCCTTAGAGAGATGAAGCTTGCAGTGTGAACTTGAAATGTGCTGGTTAGCTGTGCTTCCTGGTTGACAACCAGTTTCTACGGCGAAATTTCATTGATCTAAAATTCAAGTTTTTAAAGGTAGATTGCTGAAGATTTGTAGAAGACATGAGGGAAATCACATCCCCATTTCCCAAACAATTTCTCTTAGGGACGTTTGTGTCTTTAGAGATGTATTTTGAGACATGTCAAGTCAAAGTGAATACATTCGGTGGAAATAAACCCATAGTTTTTATGAACAATTTGTGCACTACAGAATAAGGTTCATAACCATATTTGCAGAAGTATCATGGCTTTGAGTTCAACATAGAAAAATTGCTGCAATTTTAACATGTTCCTTTGATGTCAGTAGTTACTACTTAAATACAGAGACTGTAAAGTGCTTCCTTGAAACACAATGCCATTTCCAATTGCATGTACTGTATTTCATGAACCCTATTTAGCAACTAATGGCCAGTGACACTGCCAGCATCCTCAACAAGATTAGATTGTCAGAATGTACTGATAAGACACAAGCCTTTGCTGCCTCTGGCACACCCTGAGGTTTCACACTGATCTGACAAATCTATCTCATTTTGCTACACAGTACAGCACTATACATGTCAACTTTTAGGGCACGCCTGTCAGTCTTATGAGTTTCCTACATTTCAAAGACTCTACAGACATACCAAATATTTCTCATGGAAATGTTTGGTATATCTGTAGCCAAATGAACCTACTAGAAGGGCTGCCCACAATGGGATAATAATAGAATGATTTGTTTTGTCCAAGAAGTCGTGTTACAGAAGAAGGTCCAGTAGTAACGATGGTGAACCCACACACGGTTATTCAGTCAGTCATTTTCATATTACCACCGCGTATCCGCCGCAGCGGGTCACGGGGAGCTGGAGCCTATCCCAGTGACATAGGTCGTGAGGCGGGGGACACTCCGGGCACGACGCCAGTGCACCACGGAGCCACACACAAAGACATACAACCACTCACACATTCACTCCTACGGGCAGTTTGGAACGGCCAATCAACCTGAAGCGCATGCTTTTGGAGGTGGGAGGAAGCCGGAGAACCCGGAGAGAACCCACGCAGACATGGGGAGAGCATGCGAACTCCGCACAGAGCGGGACTCGAACCAGGGTCCGCTGACACACGGTTAATTTAGGTTCTAATGTCTTGGTTGTGACTTTATTTAGTTTTTTATTAGTTTTGTAGTTATTGACTTTTGCTACTATAGTGCTTAATACAAACTTTTCTCCTTATGCTGTTTTTTTAAAAAATGGATTTTGATGAAACCTTTAGGATTTTCAATACATGTCTTAATGGTGAGCATTTCATGGGGTTGATGTGAGTGTGCTATGTCCACTGAAGACGCTGCATATAGCGTAGAGTGGAAACACTCCCTCCAGGGGTCTTTCTCGGCTGGACTTCTGAAAAATGGGGAGAAACCTGCTGACAAAGGCTGAGCAGCGTCCTTTGGAAGCATTGGGTATTCACCTTGGATTTACCAAGAATCACTTTCTACGGGATCTTAAGAAAACGGTGGGCAGACAGAACCCCTTTTAATTCCCCACACCAGCAAAGGGATGACTCCTTGAATGGCTTAGAAGGAGCTACATGCTGGGTGAATCTAAAATGAGTTGATGGCAATGGCAGGCACTTCCATATGCAAGACTGGGCCCCTTTTCTACCCATCCCCTGTGCCATTCTTATTCTTGTCTGTGTGTAGGGCCGTGATAAAGCTGCCCCAGCTCAGCGACTTTTCCTCCTACTATTGCCACAAAAAGCCAGGAGCCCAATTCAGCTCACACCTCCACCTTCAATGCATCCCTCCCCTGTAATCAAGCTAGGTTCTCAGCTCAGCACAAACACAGTCGGAAAGTTATAGGTATCCTTGGAGAAAGAGGAGAGGAGAGGAGAGGAGAGGAGAGGAAGACAGCCTTTGCTTCTGAAATAAATTAATAGTAAATCATTGGACCAATGGACTTCAGAAATGCCATTGTTCCTCCTCCTTGTACAATTAAGTTATATTTCCCCACGTCCACAGATACATACTCAACACAGAAAGGGAACAGTGTGATATGCCTATGGCTAGGTATGGATTAAAAAATACTTTTCAACTGAGAGAAAGCCGCTCTGGTCAAGCGGCCCTGACATAGAATTATGCAGGGCAAAAAGAAAAGCGTGATAAAAAGGATACTGCACAGAGACTTTTTTCACTAACAGGTTGGCTGGTAGTCACAGGTCCACACTATAAAGATGTGGTGAGGTCAGCCAATAAATACAGAGCTAAAACCTTTTACGGTATCCCTTGTGAATGACTTCCACTGATCTTGTGTGAGCTCAACCCATCTTCTCGAATCCCCCCTCCTTGTAATTAACAATTTTTTCCCCTCCAATTGAAATCAGTGCCATAAAGAAGGTAATATTCAACTTGAAAATATTGCAGTACAACTGTAATAGAAGCAAAAATGGTCTCCAGTTTCCTTAACATGCAAGTGATGAGCTATGTGAGGAATGCAGTGCCTCTTGTCTGACTATCACCAATAATCGACCACACACACACACACACACACACACACACACACACACACACACACACACACACACACACACACACACACACACATAGGGTCAATATAACTTGCACATCAATGAGGACTTAACTTTGCTACAGTACGTATTTGCAATATATGTCTCATTCACTTTGTGGTTTCTTCCCTTGGTATACTTAGAATGTTCCATCCTCAGGAACTGAGAGCTCTCAAGAGATACAAGTGACTGATGGTAGTGTGAAGAGTAAATGCAGTATACCCTGTAATGTATGCTGGAGAATGATTTGGTCTTAGGAGACCCGATTCCACATATTTCAATACTAAGAGACAGTACCTTCATATATCCTGATATAAATGTGCATTCAGCCTTTTATGTTTCCTTTGCAGAGACAAAATGCTAATATTATTTTCAGTCATTCATTATGAAAAAAAAATCTATGAGAAGATGAAAAGTGCACGAGTATTTGGAAGACGATCTAAACAGTGAAGACCAGTGGAAATATTTTTTTAGTCAAATGCAAATAGGTCTATATAAGAGAAAACTCATCACCTGGAGGCTCACTGTATTTGGAAAATTCTAGTTGATATATTAGAATATATTGTTACAAAGGCAGCTGTTTAATCACATTTACACAGTTTCACATAAAACATTTAGGGTAAGAAAAACGTTCTTTGTGAAAGATTATGTTTTTCTACCAAAGGTATAAAATGTATATGTATGCATTTATTACTAAATATATAATGCATTTGGCTCAGTTACAGAAAAATAATGAGCTACAGCAGAATTATCATAAATGCAACCAGAGCAGGCAAAGAGATAAAAAAGTCTCAGTTCCCCACTCTGCCTCATACTTCTCAATATACTATTCATAAAAAAAGAGTACAAGAAAGTGCTACTACATGGACTATACTGGTTGTCTTCATATTGAGGATCACACATTTTTCTTTGATATGATATGATCTGTGTTTAGATTATGTTTCTCATCTGCCTGCAAATAGGTTATTGCTGTGTTGTAGGTGCAATCCCCCATTCAAATGAAGCAATGCTACGCCCCTCACAGCTTCTGTTCTCATTACTACTCAGACATGCTGGGAAGACAGAGTAGATTCTATGCACGTGTTAATGTGTGTCTGTGTGTGTGAGTAAGTGTAATACTCAGTATATTCTTGTTGGAATTGGACAGTAACGTGCTTGTTTCAGCCTAATAGTCTGTCCCTCAGAGTGTGTGTGCGTGCGTGAGTGTGTGCATGTGTGTGTGTGTGTGTGTGTGTGTGTGTGTGTGTGTGTGTGTGTGTGTGTGTGTGTGTGTGTGTGTGTGTGTGTGTGTGTGTGTGTGTGTGTGTGTGAACGTGTGTGTGTGTGTGTGTGTGCGAGTGTGTACCTGTGTGTGAACCTGTATGCGAGAGCTGATCATTGAATTGGATGAACAATTCATTGGTGGCTTTGGAACACCACACAATTTAAAAAAAAAAAAAAAACATTTAAAAATGTGGTGGGTTTGGAACACCATAAATTGAGAGTCAGCAGTTCTAAAGGATTGAGACAAAGGGGAAATGGTCTTGCTCATGAAAAGCCTCCCATGGCATCTTCTCAAGGCGTGGAGAAATAAAGAGGAGGATGAGATGATAAATGAGATCATTAGGGTTCTAACACCTAAAACACTTTGTTCAGCTGCATGCGTACATTCGCCATCATTATATGCTCCAGGCTCTGTAATGATGGACGGATAGCAGGACAAAGCAAGTAGAAGACAAAGGAGTGAAATAAAGGGAGTAGGATGACCCATGTGATGAGAACTCTTGTGATGTCACACATTACTGAAGAGGAAAGACTGGTAATGTAATGTTACAGATAGAGGAGGAAGCTCTCTCCCTCTGATAAATCCCTACAGCCATGCTCCATCATGAATGAAGGAAGTGAATTGGTCTTTCTAGCCTCAGATTAAGACTGGCGTGTCTTTAGATACGTGTTTATGGGATACAGATCACTGACTTCATAGGGTGGATGGCATCATTAGCAGATAAGAGTTGTTGGGACTTTCAGAATTGGTAACTAATGGGCTATTATATGTCCAGATGCCAGTACTCTGATGCACAGGTATAAATATATGCCATGCATTATGTTGATGTAATCAATGGGAGCACGACGATTTTGTAACAGATAATTTAATTGTGAGTAAACATCCAGAGCGAGTCCCTTTTCACTATGTTAACATTCTGACATTCGTATTTAGCTCTGTCCCTCGCTCAGACAGTCTAGTAATTAATAATAATAATAATAATAATAATAATAATTCAAACTTTATTGATCCCCAGAGGGGAAATTCTCTTCACACTCTCAGTACATGCATTTGTGTTAGTTTTTAGCACATCACACACAGTGTTGTGAACAAGGCCCCTGAAACACAGCACACTAGGGGCCTGTAATCATGCAGTTAGTCCAGGGGAGGAAGAGTGACGGGTTAATTAGAAGCTTGTGAAGATTCTCAGTCATCCAGGTCATGGCAGATACAGTATCTGTGTTGAAGAAAGTCACCTGGACGAGTGGGAAAAGCTTCTACAGTTCTGGCCGGTAGGAAGTTTGTTTGTTTTTTAACCTACTGGGAGTCGTCAGGTTGAGATACATTGTAAATCCTCTCCAAGATGATCAAATCTGATTTGAATGACTGTGGGGAGCAAATGATTCAACCATCATCCAACACCAATATCATCCAAATGACTTTCAGGTGACTCCAACTACCCAGAGGTGGGGGCTTAGAACCCATAGGGGGAAAACTATGTCACTTGATTTCAATGGCCGGTTAGAACTAAATAACCTCAACAACTCCCACTTGGTTAAATATCTGGAACTCCCCACCATCTGTTCAGAACTCTCTTTAATGAGAGTCTAAAGTCCAGTTGATTTTATTCAACACAGAGATCTCTGGAGTGATGAGAAGTTATATAGAATATGCTATTAGTAAATACAGTACAGTATTATTACATGAATCCAGTGTTGATTTTTATTGTCATGCTGTTACATGAACAGTTTTGCAGGGCATCTAGCACCTTGTAGGCACAGCATCAAATTTAAATGGCTGCGTGAGTCATAATCTTTTTGTAAAAAAAAAAAAATCTCACCACACAACCACAAACACATTCCTTTGCTTGAGGTCAAATATTTACTGTGCACAGCTAAAATGATCCAAATTAGCATTAAACAGTAAATGTTCTGGTTCTATTTATGAAATACTCCGTATACTTAAAAGGTATCCCCGGAAAACAAAAGCTCTCATCACTGTAATCCAGGGAAATTGTCCTATAATGGCAACAAAAATAGATCACTTTCAACTTTTAACCGTGTTGCTTTTAGACAAATAGTAAAATTAAGCATCAATGGTAGAGGGAGACGGGATACATTGTGAGGGTGTTTGCAGGGGGGATGTATTGTCTGTTTTTGTTGCAGCTAGATGCAGAATACTCCAGAATTTAAATCACCTCCCTACTGTTTGAAGAAAATTATACTGCATATAAGCTTCTTCCAGAACAACATTCTCACTATGAAAACATTCCTTTCTCTTTTCATCCACACAGCTGGAGGTTTCAACCACAGACTTTGCTGGAAACCTTGTGGAGGGACCAGCAATATTAGTGATCATTGTCATTGACCAAAATGACAACCGACCAATCTTCAAAGAGACACGTTACACAGGAGAGGTGCTCGAAGGATCCCCTACAGGTAGGTGACATTGTTATATTGAAGGACCTCAAAGGGACCTAGATCATTATTGGATTTATCTGGACAGCAATATCACACACTGTGATTGCTACACTTGAGATGCCTTCTGATCTGAGGACTCGGTGGAGTTTTTGTTGATGATGGTGTCTACATCTGTTTCTTGACCTGTGCGACTTGTCTATCATGTAATGGTCATGCCCTATTAATACAGTCACATTGACACTGAACTACTTCATATCATGAAGCAGCCTCACACAGATCTTCCTTCATGTTTTTATAAAGTATTTTTTTTGCTGAAGTGAATGTTTAACACCAATATTTGCTTCAGTTTTTCTTTATTTGCTCCCAAAACTATTGACTATATTTTTTTCACACACTGAACTGATAACATCTTTTTTGACAAATGTAATATAATTTTGTTTAACGTTTGTTCTTAATGTATCTTGAATATTTATATGAACAATTCTCAAGTCAAGTCTGTGAGATTTGTTAGATGTACAATTCATGTCATTTCCGTAGTGGTTTCAGAACAGATGCTGACAGTATGACTGACAGAAATAAGCAATGCTGTCTGCCCTCTTTATCATATATCTTTCAAAGGAGTACTGGCATGAATGGGTATTTTTTCCACGTTTTTTTTCTGTAATATCATCAGAATATGATATACTCGCAGTGGCAGTAAATGCCCTCATATAATACCTATAAGCCCATTTTACTTCTCTTCTCTCTGCACCAATCCCTGAAGTGATATATAGAGTTATGGTGTAATAGAGGAGTTACTGTATACAACACAATGCAGAGTAGCACCAAATACTCACTTCCCCTCGTCTGCGTCTGTAACAGCTAAATGAAATTTTTATGAGATCTGGAGAAATTGGAAAGCAAAATACCATTTATAATCTGGACTGCTTTTTGGCAGTTATCTGATAATGATATTCAATGCGCGCTGACAGATACTTTCTGGATCATAGTCAGTGACTCCAGACTCCCTTTATCCCCATCTCATCTATTGTTCAAGTGTTTTAAAATCAATCATTCTGAGGTAAAGCTGGCAGAGCCCATGAGAAGACTCCTCACCTGGCTACTAATCTTAACAAAACAACTTAGATGCCTTTTGTAAATTTGTCTCAGGAGGTTCTCCTTTGGTTCTTTGAACTATCGGCCCGTTCCACCTTCTATTTTAAGAATTACGTCAGTTGTTCCCTGACTGGGTGAAATATAAATAAAGGCTGTTTTAAATGTACTTTGTTTCTATTTTGGGAATGTTCTACTTTGCTAATCTATTGACATCTTTATAGAATATGAATGTGTGGGTGTGGATCTTGATGAAGTCCTGTTTTCCCTTTTATGCCTGCAGCTCAGGTTTGAATGGTAATCATACAACATACCAGATGATGACAGGAGATGTGTGGTGTTGTAAAATCTTAGACAAAGTTTACTGCTCTGAAGTCTCAAATTATCTTTGTCAGTATTTCATTGTTTCAGTAGCATTTAATCTGGATTTATATCCTCCACCTACAGGAAATGGGTGCTGAATTGAACATTAAATGAAATAGGAGGGGGCATACAGTATCACCAGAGCAGCTTCTAAGTACTTCTTAGTTTAGCTTCCATTCTTAGTTAGTTTAGTTATACTATTGTACTATGTAGTTAGTTTTGTTTTAGTATTGACCTGAGTTATACTGTACTTCTTCATTTGTTCCTTTCGGCTTTTCCCGTCAGGGGTCCCCACAGCGAATCAGTTGCCTCCATTTAACCCTGTCTGCTGCATCCTTTTCTACTATTGTTGCTTTTTCTAATGCTAAAGAGTTATTGTGTTGAGACAGGATGGACAAGTGTTATATAAATATATAGAAAGCCATGACTAAATATCAGAACAATTCATTTCTCATACTTCCATGATAAATTAAGTTATATGACAATTTAAGACAATGTTTTTGAAGAAAAGTTCCTTTCCCACTAACTGAAATACAGAATGTAATTTGGAATACAACTGTGTTGCCACCTGTCACAGTTGCACAATGTGGCCCCAATGATGAAATTAGCAACAATCAGCTGCTTCACCACGTGTGCTCCTGATTTCACCTGGAACTATGCTCTACTGATTCACTGAAAGCTGTTCATGCTGAGGTGTAACGATTGTTTGTCGAACACAGATCCCACTCATATCTGATAAAAAATGGAATATATAGATAGCAAAACAAAGATGTATAAAATTAAAACCTAAGCTGAATATTCTGTGATGGTTCATATTATGTTTGTTCTCACACTATTTGCCCATAAGCCACCAAACAAAAATGTTAATCACCATGAGAGTTTTACAGATAAGAGGGATCAGTCAACAGGCAGGCAAACCCAAGCGCTCACATGCGCCGGTTCAAGCACACGCAGTCACATATGGAGACATCATGAGTGGTTGTCAACTTCATGCAGAACGTGTATTTGAAAATCGCTAATGCAGATGCTTGTGTGATGGCATGCATTAAGTAAGAACATGTCACTACTGGATAAACAGCTAAACAGGACATGATAAAAGCCATACCACACAGGCTATGATGTTGACAAGCTTTCACAGGTCGATCTTGTTAAAATAATGAACCCTAGAAGGACATTTTGACGTTTGATCCCACAGTAACAAAGCTGAAATTACAGCGATTGTCATGGAAAAAGAGCAGCAGTTAAATGTTTATTCTGTGTTTACAAGAATTATTCTAATCATGTGGAGTCAAGACCTAATGTAGAAACTGATTTTTTACAGTTCCGGTGACTTACATGTCTTGCAAGACACTGCGTCTCAGAAATCCAGTGAAGTGGAAATAAGATAAGATTGTGTCACACATTAAGAAAAAAATTACATTATGGATTTGGATCTAAATCCTGTGCAGAGAGAGACCTCTTTGCCTGACTCGACTGAATTAAATTTAGTTTTATCAGAAATTATTTGAAGCAGCCTGCTGTATTCTGACCAGAGGCCCAGAGTTAATGCTTTTATTACCTCATGTTTCCTAGGTAGACTATGTACAAAAGTGAGCAAAAATAAATGAGCTAAAGTTTAATTATATTTACAGTATGGTATCTTCTGATAGCTCCTTGATTCTTACATTGCCATGAATGCCAGATCTAATTGAGTGCAGAGTGAAGATGAAGGATGCAGCTCTGAAAAATGCGTTTTATGCATATGAATGCATATCTGTGGACTAAATAGTCTACTTGGCCAACATGTCGGTTCAGTTTAAAATGATTTTTGAGGAAATAAATCCATAATTACATAACCTGTCTGTTCTCTATTGATTTTAGTCGTACAGATACAGACAGATAGTCAGACACCCATTATGCTGTCAGCCACGTTCATGGAGATGGTATAATTTTACAACAAATATGATTTCTCAACAAAAATGACAAAGAGAATCCTCGTAAGAAAGACATAACCTTGTTAGCAGTTGCTTATTATAGATCCAGCAGAAACAAAACATTTGCATTCATTTGGGGCAGTGTTTCTGGCTGACAGGTGAATGTCAGTCCAATATTCACTCTCTTTTTTAGCTTTCAGCAACTCCAGTGGAAAATGTCTGACTGTTTAGCTTCTGAAGTCTGCACTATGGTCACCAGTTAGTTGTTTTCTGTCTGCCTGATAGATGATGTGATGACTCTTCTGATTTAATTCAGTCCAATCTCCAAATTCTCTCTGGGTTCATTGTTAAAAGTAATCCCTGACAGTGAATTCCCAACAAAATGATCCTTTGCTAAAAAATGTTAATTATTAATCGATTTTATTCCCAGAGTAGATGTAGAAGGCATCGTAATGATTAATTCGATGAGGGTGATCTTTTTTTCTACCACAATATGTCCCTTATGGATAATAAGCAGTGGAATGTATATATACACAGTAATCATAATTCTCTAGAAGGTAAGCCGAGCAAAAATGAGTAAAGACATCTGAACACAACCTCAAGGAGAAACATGCTGACAATAAAATAAATAAATAAATAAATAAAAAACTAATTTCTTATAAATTCCCATGTGGGGAAATACTTTGCTTGCAGCTGTTTTATTGTAGAGAACCCAATTTCAGAGGTCAAAGAGACCACTCTACTGAGGGGTCAGCAAAATACATTTTTCAACTATTGACTTGCCTTTTAAATTCTCAAATACATCACACAGCGCTTTAGATGTTGTACTGTCTGTACACTAGACCAATTATGAACCATTTGAACTACCTATACCATGAATCATTTATCATGTGAGATTGCTATCTTTGCTTGTTCTCATTGCCATAAGTTATATTTCATTATGTATTCTAGTGATACACTGCATGGCCTTATAAACATGTATCTGCTTACTGTATGTACACTGTATTTAGTTTCTCCTTTTTATCTCCTTCACTTTCTCCTCTTTATGTATTCCATTCTATTTATTATTTCCTTGTCTGTCCTTTTTTACTTTTGGCTTCCTTTCAATCCTGTTGTCTAATGGTCTTAGTGACCCCAACGTTTTGGGGTCAAATGAAAGATTACTTGTAATCTTTCAAATGAACTTGGATTGCTGTGTTTACGTAACAGCATAGATGTGAAACTGTCGTCCGGTTTTTATTTGGAGCCGACTGACCACGGAAAACAGGAGATATGATTGTTTACTTTTGATCTAAGAAAAGCGGTTCAAATAGCGTCTTTTATTGGTGTAATCAGATAGCAGGCGCCATTTATGACCATATAGTCGCCATCTTACAAGCAGGAATGCATTTATTCTCACGATTCGAACATGTCTCGTGACTCTTGCTTTTTGTCACGTGATGTAAATATTTACCGTGATTCATGCATTTTGTCACGTGATGCAAACATGTCTCGTGATTCATGCATTTCACTGGCACTGTGTCTTATTTTGAAAAACTCCTTTGAAGTGTGGCATAAAAGACACAAACTGTATATTATGTTAGAGGCCTATGGGAAACCTTTTTGATTTCAAAATGAAATTGATGAGCATGTTTTTAATTTTTATGTGCAATAAAATACAATTTGTTCTATTTTTGAATTTGACTGTGTGTGTCTATGTCTATGTCAATGTAGTAAGTTATAGGCAAATGATAGCTATCTCTTCATATAGCTGAAGTTGTGCTGAAGATAAACATACCAAGCATGGGTACATTAAATCATTTTTAATGTGGTGTAAAGAGACAAATATCGAAGGTACCAAAAAATTGGCATAAATAGGACAGGGGGTCAAAGAGTTAAATGAACTAAACATAGAGTGTGAATAGCCTTGAAAGGACAGCTATTTGATTTTTGCTCATTTCAGCAGGAGGCAAAGAGTTTTAGTTGATGTGGACGTAATTAGCTCAATCATTCATTCATTCATTGTCATGTACTGCTGCTGTATCCGCCATAGCTGGTCACGGGAAGCTGGAGCCTATCCCAGCTGGCATAGGGCGTGAGGCAGGGGACACTCCGGGCACGACGCCACCGCGGAGTCACATACGAAGACATACAAACAAGCAAACACACATTCACTCCAACGGGCAATTTGGGACCGGCCAATCAACCTGAAGCTCATGTTTTTGGAGGTGGGAGGAAGCCGGAAAACCCGGAGAGAACCCACGCGGAGAGAAAGACTCAGCCCATTTTAATTCTAAAATAGATATCATAGGGCGGCAGTGGCTCAGTGGTAGAGCGCACGGTAGAGCGGGTCGTCCAATGTTTCAAGATTGGCGGTTCAATTCCCGCTCCCGCCCAAAACAACACCCAGAGGTGAGCTGACAGTGGGAGGTGTCAGCTCACCTCCAGAGCACTGCCGAGACACCGTTAAACAAGGAGCCGTTCCCCTTACAAGTATCTCATTTGGGCGTACCACAAAGGAGCTGCCCGCCACTCTACTTCCTCTGCATGCATACAGGCCCCCGTGTGTGTGTGTGTGTGTGTGTGTGTGTGTGTGTGTGTGTGTGTGTGTGTTTGTGGGTTCAGGGCCTGTACACACACACATATATGAATGATTCAAACTAACTAAAGTGTGCCACTAATTTCCCTGTGGGGATTAAAATCAGTATATTAAAAAAAAAAAAAAAAAGGTCAAACTCCCAATGTCAAACCTTGGATTCAAACACCAATGAACCTCTCGTCGGTGTCCCCATCCCCACATCCTTTTTTTTAAAAAAAAATCATTTGTTGTTTTTTGCCAATCCAATCCAATCCAACTTTATTTGTTAAACACTTTATAAAAACCACAGTTGACCAAAGTACTGTACAGACGAATAAATAAAAAATATTATAGATAAAAGACAAAATGGCTCAAATATTCTAAGTAAATAAATAAATTAAAAACGTAAAACATGGGTAAAAGCAAAAGCCATACAATCAGAGCAATAAATTAAGATAAAATAAAATCCAATTTCTAGCTAGGTGTTAAAAGCCAAGGACAAGAGGTAGGTTTTTACAAGCAATTTAAAAACAGACAGAGAAGAGGTCTGTCTGATTTGCTGAGGCAGATCATTCCATAATTTAGGACAAATTATGGAATAATTTTGGACAAAGATTTGCTCAACATTACTGATTGTTCCTTTCAGACGGGTTTTTTTCCCATCCTCTCTCAAAACCGCAAATATCAAACCCCTTCTGAAGATAAACAATTAAGATCCTTCAGTCCTCAGTAATTACAGATCTATCTCTAATCTGCCATTTTAAAGTAAGAATTTAGAATAATGTTTTTAATCAGCTGAATGGTTTTCTAAACTATCATATTGTTTTTGAAAAATATCAATTTGGTTTTCAGGCCAAACACAGTATAGAGACAGCATTAACAAAAGTTGTCAATGACTAAAGGTGCAACATGGACATCAACTTCCTGCTCTTGTTCTCCTGATCCCAGTGCGGCGTTTGACACAGTTGACCAGGCAGTTCTGCTGGACAGACTTTATACCCTGATTGGCAACTCTGGTACTGTTTTAAATTGGTTTAAGTCATATCTTACTGGCAGAGAATTTTTTATAAGCATGGATGAATATTCCTTTAAGAGCTATGAACTGAAGTGTGGTGTCCCCCAAGGCTCAATTTTAGGTCCAACTCTTTTTAATCTTTCCATGTTACCACTGACGGATGTCATCAGGAGGCACAGCATTGATTTCCATAGTAGATGACACACAGCTTTACATAGCCGTGTCCCCAGATGACACTGGGGTAATAGATGTCCTTTCAAAATGTATTTTAAATATTAAGTTATGGATGGCAGGTTAACTTCCTACAGTTCAACCAGGACAAAACAGAAGTACTTTTTATCGGTCTTGAAGCAAACATAGAAAAACTTAATTTAGAACCCAGAGCCCTGGCCTTTAATTCAATTGAGCAGGTAAAAAAATCTTGGTGTTATTTTAGATTCTAAATTAAATTTTAATGATCATACCAAAAGTACAGGAAAGAAGGTTTTTTATCATCTAAAGAATATTGCCAGGGTGCAGCAATTTTTATCTCAAACCAACACAGAGACACTAATACATGCTTTTATCACCTGTAGAATAGATTACTGCAACGCTCTTCTTTCTGGTCCCTCAAAAAAAATCATCAACATCTTCAAAACTCTGCTGCACAAGTTCTTACGACCAAAAAAAACCCACACATTACACTGATGTTCAAGTCTCTGGCACTGGTTACCTGTACCCTTCAGAATCGATTTTAAGATCCTTTTAATGGCTTTTAAAGCTTTTAATGGTCTTGGTCCTAATTATTTAAGTGTGTGTGTGTGTGTGTGTGTGTGTGTGTGTGTGTGTGTGTGTGTGTGTGTGTGTGTGTGTGTGTGTGTGTGTGTGTGCGTGTGCGTGTGTGTATGTGTGTGTGTTGGGAAAGGGGGGATATTTCTTGTGTAAACTGCTTTTTGTATTGTTTTTTATGCAAAGCATTTTGGGTTAACCATTTGTATGAAAAGCGCTTTATAAATAAAGTTTGGTTGATTGATTGATTGATTGATTGATTGATTGATTGATTGATTGATTGATTGATTGATTGATTGATTGATAATGAAATACAATGTTATTACAGTTGGGGCAACATCAAGAACACAGTAATAAATTAAAAAAATCATCCACATTGTTCATGGTTTCACATAGAGGAAATTGTTTGATGTTATGTTTATGCTGTGCTGTTAGGAAACTACTGTGTTAAGCTTGTCATGTTTTTTTTTCAATTTATGCTTTTCCGCCGTCTCCAACATCGTGCAAACAAGTTAAATCTAGAATCTAGGTGATCTGTCTTGTGTAATTGGACATGATGGGTTATAAATGAAGATATTACTCATAGCCGAGTCTCTGTTTGTGTTCCAAACTAATTTGTGTTTATATCAGAGGTAATTAAGGGCTGAGTTCCTTCTGTGAAGGGAGAGAGGAATGGATCCGGTCTGTTGCTTTGCTCTGCTCTTTCACACACAGACTTGAGAGGACAAACGCAGCTTAGGTCTTGACTAAACTTAGGTCTTACATCAAATCACGTTGATGGGTTATTTTCATGGTGGATATTTTTCCCCCTTTGCCAAAGGACAAAAACACAGGTGGAACAATTAATTTGTGTGAAGTATTTTCACGGTGCCAAATTGTACATGCAGGTTCACTGAAATGGAACAAAGCCAACATTATTGTTGCTAGTTACACCTGAACAAAAAAGGGCTTCACCATCTGCCACCTAATCTGAACAGAGCACCAGAATAAACCTCAGTCAATCATGACAGAAATTACAGTCAATTGCTTTTCATACATTTTCTGCTACTCCACCCATAGTAACATTCACATTCACTCAAATCACCGGAATTTGACCAGAGTGTGATTTGTTTCCCACGTAGTGTAGCTACCCTGCATACAGAAACAATGTAGTCTGAACAGCCCTTATTATGTACCCTGTTCTGCATCCTGCTACTCTGTTGTGGTCCCTAAATCTCAAAATACAGGCTTACCCTTTTTGCTGCAGTGTCACAACTGTCACATGCAGGCCTAAGCAGAGCCTTGGCGCTGCCAGTATTCCAGTAAAAAGACCTAATCAAAATAAAGAAAGGCAACTGTCATTGCTAGTAGAAATGCCTCTGGTAAATCTATGAAAAGCTGGTGGAAAAAATTGACGCAAAGGGCTTTTGGGTTCCCATAACTGGTCAACATGTCAGAGAACAATCTCTATCAAGGAAATGGAAAATTATATTTCTGCTATATTGTTCCAAAACAGACATGTAATTTTGTAGTATCACAAATCTTGTTCATTTCATTAGAGTTTTGTCCTGCCTTTTGCCATTTCTATTTCTCTTCCTTTGTGAGTCGAAGAACAATCTGTCCAACACCCCTGCAAATGATCTCTTGTCCCACAATACTTCATTATCAGCTTGCCGAAGTGACAAAGTCTGGCAAATTAATGTCCAAGGTATCCACTCAGACTGCTGCCCAATTACCTCAGGGGCATTGTTGTGTTAGGATAAATGAGTTTTCATCCATCTGTGCTTATGATGCATATGTACATGGTACCATATAAAGTAATAAGCTCATGTAGTCAGCATGTACTTTTGCCACTTGATTCATCCTTAGTGTCAATGTCTAGTATGGTATGGTATGGTATGATTGTGTGCTGATTGATAAGTTAATGGAACTGTCAAAATGAGCATTGTGAGCATATCAATACAATTTGATCAAAGGCTTTATCGGCAGTGGCTTGAGATGCATGCTTCACTCTCTTGAGACCCCACTCATTTATATGCATCTGCTCTGTTTTCAACAGTAAGGCTACCATTGATTTTCCTGAGCCTTCTTAACTGAGCTATCTTCTTCTGAATTACCATAGGGAGCAATATGCATTACACCACTGAGACGAAAAAATTGCATTCTAAATGGGCTTTATTTTCAACAGTGATTTGATCTGAATACATGTGAATATGGCTTTATTTGAATATATTTCAGTGGTTTGGAGTAAATGATTTTTCTCCCTTGGGGGCCTTATGTGGCTCCCTGCATCATTCCAAAGTAAAATGACATCAACATCCGTGTCTTTTTCAGCTCTCTGCTTCTTTTCTCCCTCCCTTTCTCTCCCTCCTCTTGTTCTCACATATAAGTGTTATGGAGATGAAATTGTATTCCTAATTTCAAAGAAACTTGCCCAAAAGCAGAATGTGGAGCCCCAAAAGTATAGTCGTATGACGGTGTATAGAGGATTGGGAATTCAAGGTGTGACAATGGCTTGACTCTTGGCTTCCCTGGTGGCCGTTCCGGTACTTGAGTGGTGCTAATCTATTAAAGAGTTTCTATTCTCCTTTGCCCCTACACAAAGTCCCACCTCAACTAGGGCTTGATTATCTCTCCCTCTCTCTAGTTCAGATGGGACTTTTCTTTCACACACACACACACACACACACACACACACACACACACACACACACACACACACACACACACACACACACACACACACACACACACACACACACACACACACACACACACACACACAACCGTTCAGAGTCCAACCACACAAACCAATCTCTCCCCATCGTCACATTTTCTCTCCCCTTCCTAACATGAAAAGACAGCCGTTGCCCCTTTCAGAAGCCTCATTGCACTGCAGGTTCTCCAATTTAGATTATCTCTCTTCCTTGTTTCACAAGACTGGTCCCAACCATCACAACCACCCTCAGCCCATCAGAAACCAGCTTCTCAAAACTTCTTCCAAGAAGTGACATTTTAAGTAGCTAGTGAATTATGTGATGTACAGTTCCCTGATGACAGATCACAATGATTTTGGTTAACCCCAAACGTTTACTTTATTGGCACCAGAAGGTTTCCCTTTGTGGTTTTGAATCAACCTATTAAATAATTTGCAAAAAATTATTTTCAGTCATTCATCTTCTTTAATATGATTACAATCACTTTGTGATTTCATTGTCATCATCGCAAAATCATTGGGTTTAGTTATAATTTTCTCTAGGTGATATTAACTACACATTACTTTTAAGAATTAGAAGCTGCAAAATGATTTAATTCTCATTAGCCTCTGGTGTACTTTGTATTTATTAATTATTAAGTAACAAATGTTATCATATTAACATGCTTAACTGATAACATGCTAAACTGCAATGATTACATTTTTTTAATGTTCTCTAAATATCAGTGTATCATTGTATTTAGTGTCAAGGTTTGACTAAAATGAGTGTTATGGGAAATGGGAATGGGGTTTTTTTTTGGCCCAAAAAATTTGTCGCTATGCACACCAGGAGTGGATGACTGTTCTTATACAGTTAAAAAGTCAAAAGCCAAAACAAGCATGGCAGCTGCGTGATTTGAACAGTGATGGTGTGTACAGATAATGCTTCTGTCTAGATGGGAGCATTGTATTTAATATCAAAATAAAATGACATAAAAACAATGAAAAAAAGACAGCCAGGTGAAGAAGAACAACCCATGTAAATTAACCCTTAGTATGCTGTTTCCTTAGACTCAAGTGTCTTGTTGTCTCAGTGATTCTATGTAGGCCAGAGATTTCCCATTACATCACTATATTATAATCTTATATTATCAACACTCAAGGGATAATACATTGAATAATCACGAGGCTGAAAGTGATCCTGGTACATGCCACAAACAGTTTTACTAATAGAATACCCAGATAGGGGCAGCACAGTGGCACAGCAAGTAGCGCTGTCACCTCCCAGCTAGAAGGTTCCGGGTTTGAGTCCTTTGTGTGCGGAGTTTGTTTGTTGTCCTCGTGTCTGCATGGGTTCTCTAGGGGTTTTCCAGCTTCCTCCCTCCTCCAAAAACATGCACTTCAGGTGAATTGATTGTTCCACATTGCCTGTAGGTGTGAGTGGGTTCACCATGCCTGATTGTGTGTTTTTCGTGTGGCTCCGAGGTGTACCAGTGTCAAGGAGTGTTCCCCACCTCAGCAACCCTGGTGACCTGCAAGAATGGAAAAAGCAGATAAGAAGAATGAATACCCAGATAGCCTATAAGTTTTAAAAATGGAGCCTCATATCATCTTGCTGCATATCTTTGTTTGATATCCTCTTTAGTCACTCATCTTTCCCCATTTTGTTGATAATTAATGTAAAAGTGGATCCTTAGTAAATGTGAAGTGAAAGTAACTGTACATTTAGAGCTTGTTTACTCCAAGGACATTTTAAAGAAAGCAAACTTAAAGGAGCCAGAAATTATATGGTGGTGTTTCAACCAGAGGGGAGGCTTTTTCCACAAATATTCTTGGTTTATTTCAAGCAGTATGACATTTCAGTTCTTTCATTATGACATTGATCTCGGCTTACCTGGCACACTGAAGGGAATTGTTGCTGCATCCTGCAACGTGCGTGAAACTATTCTCCATATGGTCACTGAGGATTTCCTCTCACCACTCACGCTCTACTGTCTCTTCTCTTCTCTTCTTATCTCTTTCTCTTTTTTTTCTGAATGATGACAAGCAGCTTGATTTCTGGGTTTTGAAAATGAGTAGTAACAGATCAGCTGAAGGCAAAAAACTCTTTGATTGAGTATTGATCAGAGATTGTCAGACAAGCAGAGATGACAAAGGTCACACATGAGAGCAAGGCAGCAGCCTGCTGTGCATTTTCTGCAGTAATCAACTCTGCAGGGCAAAGAGACTTATCCATCAGCCATGACTGGTCTTGTCATCATTGTAGCGAGTTGTGATTATATGGTCAACATGAAACGAACACCTTCAGTACCAGCAGCAATGAAATGATCAGATCCTCAATACCATCTCATGTTGCATATCCCCTTTAAACAAAATAAATCTTGTTCCATATAACATTATACTACTGAACAATGAGAACATGAATCAAAATCAATGGGAACGAGACGCTGTGACTTACAAGTGTCGGTAAAACCTGTGGGGAGCAGAGGGCTGGCTGCGTTGATAAGAGGCTGGAGATGGGTGTAGCCATGTGAAGTAATGTGAGATGGATTTTGGTGTGTTTCTTCTCCTCATTTATTTTTATTTTCTCGGTGACAGCTTGAAAAATGTTTTAGCAAAGAAACTAAAACATATAGCGCTTGATAAAAATAGGATGCTGTCAGAGTCATATTTCCCTGAAGCTTATAAAAATTGCTTTTTCTGCATTCATTAATCAAGAAATGCACTGGTTTGTTTAGTCCCATGAGGAAAGACTATGCAGTATTTATGTTCTAGACACACAGTGGAGAACCCTCTAATTGCCTCCATGAATGCTGTTGTGGTTTTGAGTACAAGAGGACATTTTGGTATGTGAAGCAATTTCTCGAAGACTTGAGTGGTAATTGGTCAAAGCAGCTACTTCACTGCAGCCAGCACAATTACTCATGAATATTGACAGGCAAAGATCGTTGATATTATATATGTTGATTATTTTTAATATATTTTCAATTTAACAATGGATTTTATGAAACCCATAAACAATGCAGTCCATCCAATCCTTAATTCACGCATTTTGTATTCAAAGCTCAATTCCCTCTGCACTAGCAGGATGAAGTTATAATTTTGAAATCATAATTTTCATAAGCAACAAAACCAAATAAAAATAATATATTATTAATGCGGGGTGGAATATGCATATTTAATCACACATCTTATAACATAGTTGTATTTGCTACAGTGTGCTACAATGCTACAATAAATAACCTCTAAACAATAGCTCTCTGGATGTTAGATTTGTTTTCTTTGTATAGTATTGGATTGTTTTTTTTGTTTGTTTGCGTGTTTATTTGTTTGTTTGTTTGTTTGTTGCTGAGAGCAGAAGCTATGAGGAAAATGGAATATAATTTTAACCTCATTCAGTGAACATCCATTATGGCTCAAGTACTGTAAAGGTCTTCCTATCCCTCTGGGTTTTTTTTGTTTTTCATCAGGCATTTGATCTATCATTTTGGTCCAGACTAAAATAAGTTCTTCTGACACTAGCTGTCTGATAGTCGCTGTAAATCATATTGGTTGCTGTCATTATCAGCATGCTAACATTTCAAACAAAGCTGTTGTTCATAATTAATGGCAATGTGACTAATGTTATTCAAAAATGTGGGAAACATCAAAATGGTGTAAAATTATTCTGAGTGGGTTTTTTTCACGCTTGCCTTTTCTGTCTCTCCTAATAAGCATGCCATTATTGTGTTCTCAGTGATGTGTCTTCTTGTTGAGCTTGCTTTTCTGCCCATGGCCTTGTGACAGGGCACACTTACACCTCCTCAAGTCCCCAACACACACACACACACACACACACACACACACACACACACACACACACACACACACACACACACACACACACACACACACACACACACACACACACACACACACACACACACACACACACACACACATTTGTGTATGTTCCATTTTTAAAACACACTGATGGACAGAAAGAATGTCAGCAACTTTAGACCTGACATCCCTTATAGTCCATTAGTATTTATAATGCTGACACTGAAATGACTTCTCAGACCTTTAGCAAAAATTGAAAGGAAAGTTCAGGAGTAGGAAGTTCATTCCCCACACACACACATGCACGCAAGCACGCACACACGCACGCACACACACAAACACACACACACACACACACGTACACACACACACACACACACACACACACACACACACACACACACACACATACACTCTTACACACATACAGTACATTCAAAAGATAGAGAAAAACTAGCTAAAACAGATTTTTTTTGTTAATTGTATTATTTTGCTATATTCTACGTGTGTGTATGTTCCATTTTTAAAAATTCAATTTTATTTTTTTTTATTGTGCTTGTATCGCTTTTCAGCATTGTGTGAAGCTGTCACACAAGTAATTCATTGCCAGCGACAGCTCAGTGTGATTTTTGTGCACATGGCAATAAAACCTTGATTGACTGATTGATTAGTTCATTAATTCATGGACTGATTGATTGCATAATTGAGTGACAAATTGATTGATTGATTGATTGATTGATTGATTTGACACTGATCTGACACTCTTTCATTGATTTTGCTGAACTTGTTTTTAAGTCCATCCTGTGTGGGGATCCTTGGATTCCAGGTCCTGTGAATGTAACAGATCTCTCTGAATTTCCAGACAATCTCACATTTTTAGAGACAAGTGTCGATAATCTAGCAGTCAGTCTTGCAGGCCAAAGTTTTAAATATATTGAAAAGAAAGACATTGTTGATGTACTCTGTTTATGGTAAATGTATGTTTCTCTCTGTCCTGACATATTAAGCCTTTTCATCTCTTCAGCTGTGACATTCTTGCCCCACTTATCCAGTTCTTGACAAGCCTCCTCAGAGAAGTACATTTCACTGAGTTGCCTCATTCACTTTCATCTCCACAGAGGAACGATGGCAACAATGGCAATGACTTCAAACCTGTAATGAAGTGACAGTAATGATAGCATTTCCGATTCACCAATCTTGCAATATGGTAGTGCATTCCCACTGAGGTTATGGATAATCTACCATTGACTATGAATGCAATATATCTTTTTTTATTTTGTTTTCATTGACATTGATATGAACACTTGACAGTCTCCTGTGACCAATACTGTAGGCTGAAGAGGTTGTGCTGTATTGTTGATGGACCTGAAAATGCAGCCTGCCTTGGCTGATATGTTTTTGAATCACATTTTATTTCAGCCCACTTGTGGATCTTAATGAGATTCCTGTGCTTGGCAGTGTGTGTATACATCAGCAAATGTGGGTGTCTATCAAGGCTGTGATTATGAGGAAAAAGTCCCAATCAGGTAGTTTGATTCTGATACTTACTCACCAGTGGAGAACTGTTGTTGACTACCATGTTGACTAAAGAAGTTTATGACACATCCTAGGTTGTCTTTTTAGTACCTTTTGTTCCATTACACAACTTAAGGGGGTGTTAAAAATGTTAGAAAGTTTACAAAAAGTGTTTTATTTAATTCAAGACATTAAGCCAAAAAGGATAAAGGTAAATTAAATGTAAAATCTTGACTTGCAAGATTATATGATTGACTCATTAACATTTTCACACATTTCAAAGAAGTGTGAAATCCAATGAAATGAGTAGCTGTCTGTTTCAATCTCGAGATATGTTTGTTGTGTTAAGGTGTCCTTGCTTGTGTTTAGAATATTTGCTCTGAATGGGCTCACAGAACTCTGCATTAATGCCTACTTTATTTCAGATATAGTCATAGACCAAATTAAGGTGTGCATGTACTGGCTCCTTTAATGACTAGACACTTCAGTGTTGCTTTTGGTTGCATCAGAAATCAACTCGGAAAGAACTGTGCAGGAGAAGAGCTTAAATTTTCACATTTCACCTATTAGGTTATTGTGTCTTTGAGCCCATTGGTTTTGAATGAAAGTTGAACTTAAGATCTTTCTAAGATTTGTCTGATCTTCACAGTCTCTACTAGGGTTGAGCCGGGTAATCGTTTCAGATGAGTATCCGGTACGGATGAAGCATTTTTGACGAGTATGAGCAGGAAATGAGTAAAACTTGTCAATACTCGTGCTCGTGCTGAAGGAAAATCCTCATAACCAGCGATCCCCAACCTTTTTTGCGCCACTGACCGGTTTCATATAAGACAATATTTTCACAGACTGGCCTTCATTTGCTCGATAATCGTTAATGACGCCAGGACAGCTGTAGTCTAATAATAAATCATCCGAAGTGCAGACATCAACAAACAATTAACAATCTTTTTTTAATAAATTGATAATCAACATCTCTGTAAACGAAATAATTGTAAAAAATAATTGTATTAAAATCTTGATTCAAGTGACTGCACTGATGAGGTTTATTTTAAAATTTAGCGACTTACACTCAGTGCATTCAATGTCAGAGAAATACTGATCATTTCCAATTAAAGGGTGAACAAATAAACCAAATGATAATAATTACAATAATGAGAATTAGTGGTTGGTGACCGCTGATCTAGGGGTAACGAGAGACAATGACACCTCAAGTGTGTTCCGGACATTCGGTCTACTCCACAGGTTGGTTGTCTTTACGGTCACTGCAGAAAATCCCGCTTCACAAAGACAGGAGCAGGGTTTTTGATACTATTTGGGCAATCTCAGGGTAATCTGCCTTGATTTTAATCTAAAACGCTGGCACAGTTGTGAGTGCTTAATTTAGGGGGTAACAGCTGGTAACCTGTTACATGACCCAGACCTGTCAAGCGGGACAGATGCATGCATGTGTCTGTACCTCATTCTGAACAGACGTTACCTGTCAAAATAAAACATCTTTAGACTGGTTGTCTGGGTTGGGAACCTGAGACAACCCAGAGAAGAATACTGTTGAACGTGCGTGCTCAGTGGAGTAAAACTATGTTTTGTACATTATTCATTTAGTCTTGATGAAATCATGCTCCATCCATCCCTGCTCCTCTATTTGTTGTTTGGAAGACAGCACCTGAGACCTCATTGTCCTTGCATGCATCACAAATTTGATGTCAATTTAAGTACAAAGACCCCCTTAGTTTCACTTAAAATAGAAAGTGTGCACAATCTATTTTGTTGCAACAAATAACTTCAACTCTGTGTGAGCTCTGGAGCTGTGCAGTATCCATCAGTCAATGTGGTCAGTCTGAGCCTCTCCATCCATCTGACGGAGTTGGGTTTGAAGTCCAGACTAGACTCCTCTGCAAAAACTCCTCACCAGTGTTATTTATCACATAAGTGTGGACCATGGAAAATTAATGTTAGGCTTGTAATTTCAGCGTTTGGTGTGGAGCTTGCAGGTTACATGAGATAACACTAAACAAAGTACAGCTGTGAATAATTGGAATGCCTATTTTATGGGTAATTAGTTGTAAACCAAGGGTTTCGACTAATTTCAATTTCAAATTAAAAGTGGAAACGGATCACCAAAAGTAGTATTTTATCTTCAGAGGACCCCTTTTTGTCAAGTCACATGAGATCCATCTAAAAAACATTCAGCCAGCATGAAACAACATTCTATTCCAGCAGCCACTGTGTAGCTAAACTTAGTATTAAAAAAAAAAAAAGGAAACAGTATTTTCTGCCTATTCAGCCAACCCACCAAGCTGATGCAGTCATGATAGACTGACAGTTATTTCTATGAAAATAAAAAAAAAGTGACACATTGACAGGGAACTCTTTGACACTGCAAAGACAGAAAGCAAAACATCTGAGGAAGTTTAAGTTTGGTTTGTGTAACATGGTCTGCTCTTGGCCTGAATTTTGGTATAGTTATGAATTGATAGATACTCTTTTATCTACGAGTCCAATGAATTTGCAAATATTATGCTTTATTAATGAACTTTTGTGTATCCATTCTAAATCATGTAATCAATGTACAGTGATTTTCAATGTGAAAATGTTCCATAATAGTGAAAAAATAATGAATGTCACTGCATAACATAATATTCATTCTGTATTAGAGTTGTCTGTGATTAGCAATTAACATATTTAAAAACGCTGAATGAGAGCTGAGCAGGGATTAGAACAAAATGTTTAGGCTACAGTAAATATACAGTATGAGATACACTGTGTCAATAATACTGAAGAAAAACGATGAAAAGTCTTGTTTGTTGTTTACCCACTGCTGGAAATGTGAAAGCTATCCTCAAAGTATGTATCATCGATGTGTCTGGATGCAAAACAAATGTTTCCCCTTTTCTTCCTGATTACAGTCTGAGCAAGAAAGTCAGTGTCTGCTGTTCAGACATCCTTTAAAATGTAGCCTATTAGTTTTTATTTTGAGAGAACAAAGTGTCAAATCAACACACTGTATATTTTATGTGTGTGAGTGTGTGTGTGACTGTGCGTGTGTGTGTGTGTGTGTGTGTGTGTGTGTGTGTGTGTGTGTGTGTGTGTGTGTGTGTGTGTGTGTGTGTGTGTGTGTGTGTGTGTGAGAGAGAGAGAGAGAGAACAGGCATTAGCATAAAACTAAGCAATTTCTTTGGAATCCTTTCATATTTTGATTATGTTTCATATCGGATGATAGATGATGGATGCCCAGTGATGGCACTACTTAACAAAACAATTATGTATGTTGTTGCGTTGGATTGTGTGTGTGCGTATGAATTTGTTCCCATTTTTCATTGCTGTTTTAGTGTGATTGATGAAGGTTTTGTTAGAAATGCTTTGTATTGTAACAGCAGCTGAAAAAAATTACAAAAACACTTTGTTACAATAAATTTTTTGGTTAGGAAACGTTATGGCTACCTTTGACGAAAGCACAAACATTATTTGTTTGAGCTCTGATCTATTGAATTAAAGTCAGACTTGTTACTCATCTATCCACCAGCTCAAGTTTCATTCTGATTAATCTGCCTTAGTGTTTTGTGCACTCCAACAGAGGTACCATTTCTGTGGTGGAGGATTAAACTCAATGTGTTCACCAGGAGTGAAGGCAGAGATGGTTTGGCAAACACCTGTGAGCAGCAGATAGTTGTTCTGAATATTGAAATTGTCCGTTTATAAAACTGCATTTCCTGAGGCGCACTTCAACATAATCACTGTGAAATTACATTGTAATCGCTGATGTTATTAATCAAAAACTCACACTGAGAGCGCAAGTCGAGCAAAACAAAATCTCAAGCAAACATTCTAATTTGCACATCCAGTGTTTCAACAATACACCTTGTGAAAAACAATTTGATAATCATACAGCTTCTCGCTTCACAGTTAGGGTGACAGTCACTGCAGCCCTGTTTTTTGCTGTGGCTTTTGTGAATGTCATCTGGTTTTAATTTCTTGCCCTGTTGTTCACACTGGAGTGTACGTTTTGTGTCACAGTATTGTCTAGAATTTCAAATGACCTCATTACAAAAAAGACAGAGTAGTTGCCCTCCTTCGCCATCAAGTTTTATTGTTGTGGAAATTGTGCTGTCTGATTCTATTAAATTTGGTGTCTTTAACCTCTGCTGGAGTACCACTGCCAGAAGAAGCTGTATAGTTTTAAGATAATCTCTATACACTTAAATGACATATAATTGCCGGACACCAATCTGAAGTGTGTAGTTTTTCAGACAATGATCTTACATAGATCTGTATTAAATTGAATTATACTTTAGCTATTAAAGACTACACATAAAAATGAAGTGTTGTTTGAAACACTGGCCTAGAGTTTGATACAAGTTTAGCAGTAAGATGCAGCTGCAGTTAAGGAGGTTTGTTTACTTTCATAGAAAACTTGGAATGTCTAAAGGGCACACTTCTTCCTGTGCTGACATAGAATATGTGTTTGGGATATTCAAGATTGTGAGAAGCAATATGAATATTTTTCTCTGTAACTTGTGCTGGAATTATTACGCAAGGTCAAACTGAAAAGGCCAATGCATTAGTAAGCAACTGCCGACTTATGTAGCAAAGAAAGAGCAACATATTCCTTTCTGTGGGAGTGCCTTGTTTTATCATATCCTGACATGTATGTCTTACATTCACTTGTCTCCAAGCCCTGTTTTGAAATTCCTAGCTCTCTAGGTGGTGAGATTATTTCACCATCTATATGCAGAACTTTTCAATGCTCCATTATTTTGGTTGGTGCCCAATCAGACTAAGTACAACCAAATTGAGCTCACAGAGGGATTGGTTTCCCTACTCATATCAAAACATTTTTTGTCTGAAAAAAATATGCTATATTCTGAGAGTTCCCTTGAAGTTGTGCTCAACTTTGAAGAAGATTTGAAATATTCTTCCCTGTATGAGCACAATGTATTGGTACTATTTTGGTGATAACAGTCCTCAGTTTGTCTCCTTTGATTGTTGATGCAATCCATGTTGTGTGTGAGCTTTGCCCTGGTAGTTTTAAATGGTAGTGAATGCAGACATGTTCAGTCATACTTTTCAAAGAATCTTTTTACAGTAAATCATTTTTCTTTGACACAAAGGCAAGTGTCACAGCATCCATTACAACTCAATGGTACATCTTTGACAAGTCAGACTGATTGAATTGTGACCTGGTTCAGGGCCGCTAAAGTTTTATAAAAAATCTTTTAGTCTCTTCTTGTATAATTACTTCTGTGCCTTTCATATCTTCTCATCTCCACTTTTAATCTCTTTAAACGTTATTTAATCACTTTTTCTAGTGTATATTTCTCTGTTCAGCTCTGCATTTCTCAAAAAAACATGTTTACACCAATCCTTTGTTTGAAAATGTTGTACAATTACCCCCATATGTCAATAAACTTGAGGTGACTTTTGCAAATTTGCAATATGTGTAATCTGGCAGATATTTACTCTGGAAGACATTAACATGTAAGAACCAAAAACAGCCTTAACAGCTGTCTCTACTGCACAGCTGTCTTTGTTTGAAATATGGCCAATACTGCTAACAGAATAGTTTTTAAAACGACACATATGAGATACTTATGAAAATCTTCCTATTGTTTTTGGGTTGTTGGTTTTTTTTTTGGGGGGGGGGGGTTTGATTGAAAGGGTTTTGATTTTTTTCTGTCAAACCGCTGTAATCACCTCACTGACCAACCCTAGACTGTTTATTTAACTGTAGTATGTCTGAGCTGACTTTCACAGTAGTGGGACATGTTGGCACTGATCTAAAGTGTGCTGAAATCGCTGCTTGAAAACTAGTTCGGGTTTGGTTAAGACCATACATGACATGGTTACAGTTACAGAAATAACAGTCTATGTTTAAAACACTATTTTGCTATCATAATTGACTTATTGACATGTTCATTGTTGATGAACATCACTAGTCTCCCCTAAAAATGACGATGAAGTACCCTGTTTACATTAAACCTTTCAGACCCTTTACTCACACCTACTCTTTTTGTTCTTTGCTTGGTTTTCTAAAGGGCAAAAATCCAAATCAAACATAAGATTACTTCACTCACAAAGTAAAAAAAAAAAGAAAAAGTTTTTCGATACACATCATTTCATGATCACAACGGGACATGAACTTTGTCTCTAATGCAAACCCAATTTTATAAACTTGCTTTTTTCTAGTGCAGATTTAGTTGTCCAAACTTATCACTATATTGTTGATATTTTAATGGTACAGTCACACAACAAAACAGAAATCTAAAAGTAAAAAAGCTTTTCTCATATTGTACAAAACATGCTCCTTATGTCTAACACAAGAGTGTAAAAAGTACTTGTTCCCATTTGTCTACCAACTCATTACAGTCACTGTCAGACCACCAACTCTCTGTGCTGTACCATTCTCAGTGAGTTATGCAAGCAAATATAATAGCACTCTAATCAATGACAAAACAAATAGTAGTGGAGTACCAGTTATCTGTGACTCCACCCTGCAACTCAGGCAAGTTCTTGAAAGAATGAAAATGACAAATGGATCCAAGGATTGAGAATATAGTGAAGCAACTACCTTTTGAGGAATGCATTGCATATACATAAATCACTTCATCGGGTCTTGTTTGATGCTATTGGTTGTGTTGTTTCAAGGTATCAATCAGAAACGCTGCTTGAAGAAAGGACTGCTCAACCTCTAAATTTGTGACTCTGGATTCCTATCTCTCTAACTTATTCGCCGTGTGTCTCTTTCCCTGTTTTGCTGGAGGGAGTTCATGTTTTGTCCATGGGCTGTCAAAGTTTTGTTCCTTTACTGCTTCATTGTTTGTGCGTTTCTGTTCTTAAAAGTTTCTTATCCTTTTGGTAATATCTGTTGTCTGGGGAAAACTGTGTTCCAGTTTATCATTTACTTTTAATGCATAATAATATCTTTGAGGACAGTAAGATTCATGTAAAGCTGTAATGGAGATACAAATCATTTGCTGAGTTGTACATATTACAACTCAGCACAACTTTATGATCACGACAGACAGTTTTATCCATGAGCAGACAGTGCATATAGGGTGAAAAACAATACTGTAAGAGCTATACTTTTTCTCCCCTTTTAATCTTTCTTCTTCTGAATAATATTTTAAACTGGATGTTTGGCCTTATGCCACCACTCATCTATTAGTTTAATTTTCTGTCTATTCCCACATCACCTCTCATAGAAATGCAATACATTTTTGTGTTTCAAATGACAATAACACATCCATCAATTTATTGTTCTCTTGCTCCTCTTAGATTGATTGCAATGGAGATTGATTCAGACGTGTCATCCATGCGATGAATATCCTGAATATCCATATTGCACCATCATCAAATTGTAGGTGTGCTTTTGTATTTAATGCTGACCAGCAAATGTTGACATGCCAACATGTAAATCTGTCTTGGTGAATCAGGTAACACATGTCCATCACCAACACGAACAGTTAGAAGAGGTGCTGAGTTCTAACTCTCCACAGGAAGAAGAAACTAAGTGTTTTCAAATAAAACCACATTTACAAATTTAATCAATGATTGAAGAAGTATTTAGGCAGTAAAGCGAATGCTTTAATCTTTAAGCTTTTACTTCTGTCTGTGTTTTGATATCCCAATCCTGAAATGGTAAGGATGGTACCAAATATTTTGGAAGTTAACGTTTAAAATTAATAAGAAATGAAATCAGGAAACTTTTGCTACATTATCACTCAACCAGCAATGATTTGGTTGAACTGTCACATGTTCTTCTCATGGATAATGACTGGTTCAAGGCAAAGGAATGTCCAGTACAAAATCAAGTCTTAAAAATGTATTAACCTTAAAATAAAATAAAAATCCCTCAAGTTTTCTGGGATTTTCGCTCTATTATTCACTCCAAACCTTTCCATCTTTGTATTATCCCTCTTCTCTCCTGTACAGTAGCTGACTGCTCGGTACTGATTGCCTCCTTTTCTTGCGTAAGATCAGATGAATGCCCACTAATAGGTTTTTTGTTTTATTCACCGAGCCCCCGGTACAGAATTAGGGCAATTTTCAAGGGTAATTAATTGAAGTGTCCTCTTAAAGGGAAGTATCTTTTGTCTTGATTTAGTAAGTTGGAGTCATTAGCTGAAACCTCAATGGTGGAGGGGCAGAGAGATTATGGATTGGAGAATCACAGTACCCAGTTGAGTTCCTGGACCCATTTTGAGAATTGCATGGGAAGTTATCATCCCTTGGATATTACTGTTAATCTCACATATTTAGAGAAGATGTTTGGGGATGTGACTCCATCCATCCATCCATCCATCCATCCATCCTTCGGCACTGTCCCAGACTTCCACGCAATGTTAAAGAGGTGTGTCATCCACGACAGCCCCTCAACACCAAGAGCCTGGGAAGAGTGGTGGGAAGAGTCCACGATGCCTTTTCGGGCTGAGCCCGGCCGGGCCCCGTTGTAGACCCGGCCACCAGGTGCTCGCTGAAGGGTCCCTCCATCCAGGCCTGGCTCCAGACGTGGGCCCCAGGCTTCCTCCAGGCAGGGTCATATTTTTCCCTTACCGATTTTTCATGGGACCTTCTGAACCATTCTTTGTCTGGCCCTTCACCTGAGACCTGTTTGCCTTGGGTGACCCTACCAGGAGTACAAGACTCCCGACAACATAGCTCCCAGGATTCATCCAGGTGATGTGACTATACAGTTTATATAATTTGGTGATGCGTTCTTTTCTCATATATCCCAACCAACACAGACCAATATCTGCAGTTCAACTCTCTCCACCCTCCGGAACGCATAGTAAGAGTCATCAGTACCTGAAATCTCACACACAAAATGTATTCTCAACTATGCAGGGGAAGGAGAAGGAACACATACAGAACCCACTCCAAGCATGTACATACCCCAACAGGGCCTTTATGAAAGACACCCGAAGACCCAAATCAGACCAAAAAAGAGAAAACAGAAAACGGAAATACACTGTCATCCCATATTTGGCAGGGTAATGTTAGAGGAACTGAAACGGAGCCCAAAATACACTGAGACAAAGGTTAGCTCAGCCTAAGGACAAGACACAAACAAATAAGCCGTGTGGTGTAGTCCAAGCAGTTCATTGTGGTGAGGACTACCCAAACATATACATTGGGGAGACAAAATATTCACTCCACCAGTAGATGAGACAGCACAGGATATCAGATATCACAAGGACAAGAGCCATTCATTTGAAGATGACAATCTACATATCTTAGAGAGATGGGTTAAGAAAATAATTTAATGTCAAACTGGAGTGGTCATCCTGAAACAGAGGAGGTGACCTATTCCATCAGCTGTTCTCCACATACTTTGCAGTTTTGAGTTCCTTCCCCTTAATACTACTATTCTATATTACTATTTTTTAGTCAGCATGCATCTCCTTTAAGACTGAGTTCAAAACAATGAGAGAGATTGACAGAGAGCAGTACAAACACACCAACAAAGCACCAACAAAATAGTGGTGTGGTATGATGAAAATGCAAACATCTATGTTTACTCTGCTTCTCAGGTAGTGCATATTGGACAAGAATGTGAAGAAAATAGACTGAATGGAAATCAAAGACAATAAGATTGCTGTATTTTTTTTTTAAATGGCCGCCCACTCACTGTCTTGATCGTACTATTCTACAACCTCATACCAATGGTATCTGTTATTTTTCTAAGCTGTCCCAGTAGGAATATCCTCTCCTCTTCGAGAGTTCCTCAGCTTTTTTGGTGACTGTATTTATGGACCCATCCATTTTTCCCCCCTGCATGAATAAGTGTGTTCCTCAACCTCAGAGAGATAGAATTTGCTAACTAATTGGGCACCAATGTAGATATTTAATCCCTGGTAAGAAAACAAAAGCAATTTCTTCATTCCTTTTGTACACGAATGATTTACTTTTTTTTTGTATTCTGCTGGTCGTTTAGCCAGAATAAGAAGAATGAATCATTTGAAAATGCCCAGTAGCATCAGATCCACAAGGTAATTAGTTTTTATTCAACAGTGATTGGATCAAGTTGTGTGGCTGCTGACATTTTTACATAACAATATATTCAGTTTGTTTTGTTTTTTGATAAATATTCAAGTCCTTTTCTCATGTTCTTTGCATGCCTAACACATAGCTGTCCATCAAGTAATATCAGCCTTTCCATTCTCTTTCTATTTCTCTGTACTGTTAAGATTTCAGTGACATTGTTTCTTCTTGGTGTCACTGGATGAGGTAGTTTATCTGGTCGTTATGCTGTTCAGCCTCAGGACCTGACATTTGGCACCAAAATGGGATGAGCAATCATCACGTCAGACGGAGAAAGAAGAGACATGGAGACATAGGCAAATAAAGGAGAAAGTAAAGTTAAAAAAAAACGGAGAAATGGTTGTGTAATTACTGGGCTCAAGTGAGTCTTTTGGTGCTATAGACAACAAGATAAGATTGATTCCTACCATACAGATGTTCAGTCTGCCAAAGCATGAATACTTTGTGTAAAGGCTCATCGATAGTGTCCATCATTTGCATTTGCTTCCCGAAAATTTAGCTTGAAAACTACATTTTCAATAACCCTGGACTTGACTGCTGAAGTAATTCCTAAAATAATTCTGTCTCCGACAGAGCTTGTAAGTCAAACAAATTTTCAACATTTAAAATAACTAAATCTTTTTCAATCCATTCCAGCCTTGTAAAAAAGCCCCAAACCCAAGCCCCTGTAATTTATTTTAAAAACAACATATTTTTTTTAATCATGACACGCATACTTTACCTGTGCAATCGTTAATTACACACACATACACACACACACACATATATATATATATATATATATATATACAGTATATATAAGTTGCGAATGAGATCTGATCTCAGCTGATGTTGTATCCTGGCGCCTAACTAGCGGTAGCGTCCTGAACCATGGCTTTGATCTCGGATTTCCACCCATATGTCAAAGAAAAGTATGGATACGGTAATGGCTCATCTCAAAAAACTTGTAGGTCGAGCAGCTTGTGTCTCAAAGTACAACTGTATTTTTGGGTTTTTAAATAAATAAGAAAAGTTCCTGACACAAAGTAAACCTTTTAGTGACTGGATTTGTTAATTCATCCGTTTGAGCTTGAGTTTATGCCCCCTTGAGATGAGTACGTCAGGTTAATCCAGTAGTAAATGAGCATATTAAATTTACCAATTTGAGTTGTATTGATTATATCTAACATTATATCTAACATTTTGAATTAGCAGTGATATATCAAACAAAACGTGTTTTGTTTGATTTGCAAATAAAAAAATAAAAAAAACTGACAAGGAATAATGTGAAATTAGTTCATTCACAGTTGTTGTTTTTTTATTCAAATTGTCATTTATGATGAACTATTCGTTCTATTTTCATCTTTTTTCAGGAGCATTATGGCTGCACATTGCTTTGTGTTTCTCCCTCTGTCATAGTTTACAAGGCCTGCAGCTTGAATAATATGTTTGACTCTGAACTGCCCAGAGCATTATAGATGGTGCACACCTCCAAGCTACTGTGAAAATAAACTTTAATCATTTGACAGAATAATTGTAGTAATTAATGATTACAGATGTGTAAACCTGATGTGTTCACTTCTGTCTCCCCATATGGTGAATAATTACACAAAAAATGTTCTCATTCTGCCTTAGGCTCTGTCATAATCCTATTTACAGCATACTGCATCCTTTATGTGCCCCCCACCCCCCACTAAAACAGTCTTTGCTGTAAAATCCATCTTTACTGGTATAGCAGTGTAAAGTTGTCACAAACCCTGAAATGAAAAATCTATATACAAGAAATATATCTATCTGGTTAGAATGAGTCTTCATCAATAATGATGAAAGTGTGCCCTCTTTTGATTTCTTCTATTTTTATGTCCTACACTTCCTGTGTCAGATCTTCAAACAATATTTAATATATAACGGTAATCACAGAAAAAACAAAAAATACTCTTTTTTTTTATGATGATGACAATGAACACTTCACCTTTCTCTGAGGAATTTTGTAGGTTGACCACTTCCTGGAAAGTTCACTATTCTAAGTTTTCACCATTTGTAAATTATGTGTGGATTTGTGGAGTCACATAGCTTTGTAACCATTCTGAGGCTAATTTATTTCAATTATCTTCCTTTTCATCTCTTCTTGAAGGTTTTTTGTTTTTCACCTCTGGGACTTTTTTGCCAACTTAGTTTGTTTTCATGGGATTTAATTTAAGAAGAGGTCATTACTTTTGCTTCATTAAAATTTCAAAGTTGCATTGGTCGCCTTTGGTTGTCTTTGCTTTCTCTAAAATTTTGTTTTGAAGCAAGGTTAAAGAAACAGTAATAGCATTGCTGGAAAACTGCTGGAAGGAAACAGAAAAAAAAATGAAATCCAAACATTACTTTTATAGCCTTTGGCATTTTATATAATTTGAACCATTTATGTCAATTAAATTTGAGTCCAATAAGAGTAACAGGTGTACAGATCTGTTGTTAGTTTGTCTTTAGTTCATGCTTTATGGACCTATAGTCGCTTAAGTGTTCTGCCTCACATATTGACTTTTCTGACTTCATACTTCAAAAATTAAAATTTAGAGCACAGGTTTAAAGTATCCCCAGTTGTTGATTGCACACGATGATTGCATTCTTATTTACACATTATCTTCTCATATTTTCTCTTTAAAATTGCTAAGTAAAGAGTTGTTATTTTCAATTATCAAGTTATGCTGTGATTTAATTACTCAGCTTTGATTGCCATTATTTAGACTGGAGTTGTTTGCCAGGTTTTTCCTGTTCATTAGCTTGTGTGATATTTATATTCTCATTAACGAGTTATTTATATTCCCATCAACAAATGTGTAATTAGTATTCTGTAATGAAAGCAATAACTGTCCTTCTGTTGTCTCTGTCAATCAGTGTCTCGAACCTTGGCATCAGGACGACCACAAGCACAAACGGTTGTTTATACATAATGATTATATAGCATTCGAATTTTCATAGACATTTTATGTAACACTTCAATACACATTTTGTCTGATTTGTTATAAGATGCTGAATGTCTGTGTTTTGTTCATCCATCTTTGTGGATTGCATTGGTTTGCATCCAGGATAAAATTGTTAATTATCTGGCTTTTGCCAATGGTCCAGCTGTGCCCTGTGCAAGAGCTGGCTGAGATAGAATGGAGAAACTGAATTGTGGAGGAGACAGAAAAGGGTAGCTGGACTGTGTTTCATTCCATTCACTTGACTGTGAGCTTGGAGCTTATCATGTTATGTATTGTCAGTGAAGTGAAGCTGGACACTAGCTTTCTACATCTTTAGCTTGTTAAATAGCTGCTGCATCTACAGTAATTTATTTTAGAAAAGTTTTAGAGAATACAGAATGGTGAAAGTTTTTACAAAACAATAGTTCCTACTTTTATCTACTAAATAATCAAATCAACACTAAAACAAGAGTTTCAAGACGATTGGGTAATTTCATGAAATCAGTCATGCACTTTGCTGTTGATAATAATAATAATAATATTATTATTATTATTATTATTATTATTATTATTATTATTATTATTATTATTATTAATAATAATAATAATAATAATAATAATAATAATGTAATTAAAATGTATAACAAAATGGTACAGCACCTTTCATTCAAGAAATGCAGCTTAAAGTGCTTATACAAACATTTAATTGCAAAGCTTTAACAGTTTATTTGTACATACATGTCTTTAAAGGCTGGCCGTGTATTTTAGTTGCTTTTCTATACAGTATTGCTATATTCATGGAACCATGTAAGTAATCTCTGGAGATGTTTTCGGTTCCATCATACTGGATAGTGCTGATGGATTTGTCCTTGACAGATGACTGGGCAAAACAGATGATGTTCAATGAATAAAAAAGCCACCATATGGTAGTGGCTTTCAGATCAGCAGTGTTTGAGAAAATGAAGATGGGCCTTCATGTAACTAAGGACTATTCATCCAATGTGGCCCGTCAGGAACTGGTGACAGCAGTGACCAGTTAGATGCACCTTTGTTTACATGAATATGTGGCCTGCTGAATTAAAATGTTGGAGAGAGATCCTGTCTCAAAAGAAAAGTCATTGTTACCACACAGGAGACCATCAATGGTCTGATCTTGTGAGATTAACAAATAAAACGGCAATAGATTGTCTCAGAATCCAATATTTAAACTCAAATGGGGGATTTGCTGGCATGCTGTGTCCCAAAACTCCATAGAAACAGTTTTTACCAACAAGCTAAAGAATAATCTTATTGAGGAAGGTCCTGAGAGACTTTCAGAGTATTTTTATACAAATCTCTTATCCATTACTTCAAACCAGGAATGAAACAAAACTACATGAACACCAAGCATCTGATTGAGAGAAAGGCAAATTATTATAATTATTATAAGGACCACTGGAAAGGTGGCAGTGTCCATTGTCTGACAGTTAAAGGAGGTGAAGCTTGTGGTAATAGAGAATCTTATAAGGGCCTAACATTATCCCTTCAGATAGCTGGGGGGGGGGGGTGGAGTAAGAAGGTGACGTTAATAGTCCACTGCGATGGCTGCCCTCAAGGACTATGAATTTAAAATTGTCCAATGCACGTAATTTAGCATCTGCAGCCTACCACCTCTCACCCTAGATGTAGAAAGAGCTCAGGGGATGCCATTTTGACAGAGATGTTAACACTATTGTGGACTGCTTTCTGGCAGGAAAAAGTGATTGGTCTGCTCATATTAAAAGTGACTGCTGGCGTAAATGTGTAAATATAGAAGAGGACTATGTTGAAAAAATAAATGTAGCAGGTTTTCTACCTTAGGTCGTGAACTTATCAGTCACATTCAATATGTGTTTAGACTGTTTGAGAAGCACATTAAAAATATGTACAACGTAGAGAGACATAGTTGAACAAGCCTTAGCGTCATACTCTGTTATTATTTGAAAAAAAAGAAAGAAATATTTTATCCACAACTATGTATCTATCTGTCTTTCTGGCTGGCTCGCTGTTGTAAATCATTAGCTAAGCCAACTTCACCTGAAATAATTACTTATTTATCTATTGTTTGGAAAGATGTTCAAGAATGTATCTGTGTTAAATGACATCAGCTGCTCTTCAGCAGATTTTTGTGAGCTACAGCTTAAGGAAATCAAGTTCAAGCAAAAGGCCTCTGAGGCTGAATCTTGAGTTAAATAATTTTCTTGTCTGAGTGCGCTGAACAATGTAATGCTTTAGTAATATGACTTTTATAGGCCAACATACTGAAAGTCTCTGAAAACAGTAATGTAGAGAATAAGCCACTTTTGAAGCCACTAAGGTTTTACAAGCGTTTGTCCAAACAGCAGTCACATTTTCAAAACTCTAAACACAATTATCACAGCATTGGTCTTTTGTGGCCATACCATTCACACATTCCTGTTGCTTTCACAAAATATGCAGTAAATGAACATATTTCCACAATGCTTTCATTTTCTTAACAGACAAGCTATACCTCCCAACAAAATTATGGATTGTTTTTTTTTTATAATTTATGAATGTTAACACACAACATCCCACAATCAGTTCAAAAACAGTATATAACAGCTGATAAACAAACAATTGAATTTTTTTTAATTTTTTTTTTTAATTTTATATACTCAATTAATCCTGAAAGGGAAATTAGCGGCACACTCTAGTGTTAGTATTTCGTACGTGAATATACTGTATTAGCGTTTACAGGCCCTGAACCCACACTCACACACACAGGGGTCCGTACGCATGCAGGGGGGTTGTTAGAGTGGCGGGCAGCTCCTTTATGGTGCGCCCAAATGAGCAACTTGTAAGGGGGATGGCGCCTCGCTCAAGGGCGCGTCGGCAGTGCTCCGGAGGTGAACTGACACCTCCCACTTTTTGGATGGGAACGGGAATCGAACCACTAATCTTGGAATGACCTGCTCTACCACTGAGTCACTGCCCCCCCATTGACACACAGCTGATCATTGCCAAGGGTGGATCTGGCATACCAAGCAGTTCTATCCCAGGTGCATCGCCTCGGATGATATCAGAGATCGTAGAGATCAGAGACAGTAATTATGTGTTTTTTTATGTAACCCCGCCCCGGGCTTTTTGCTGTTGCAGATTTTTTTTTGTGTTCAGAATGCTCTTGTGTGTTTCATGGCTATTTTGTTCACTGTAAGCTTTTTCTTTTCTATCATATTGTAAACAGTATTTTTACTGTACCTCCTGTAATAAACTGTAAAGGAAAAAAACCTGATTTGCTCTTTACTGGAATGCTTTTGAATATGAAAATTGCATGTGGACATAAAGTTCCCAACCAATACTTTTTGTGTACATTTTGCAGGCAAATACCATTAAAACTGAAACATAAAAGTCTATGTAATTTTTCAAATGTCAATGATACCCAGTATTTTGAAACCTGGTATACTTTGATTGGCTGCATGTACCTTATGAGGTGAAAACAAGCATTATTGTTTGACACAGTAATTTCATTTTGAGTCGAATATCCAGTGTTTTGGGAAAGTGTGTGTACAGAAAAAGATATATTCTATTTTGAAATGAAGTTAGTATTTATTTGACAAAATGTGTTTTTGAGAAGAAAATTAACCATTTGGTCAATTGTGCTTTGTAGGTGTGAGTCTGTTAAGAGTTTTGAAAATGTGACTGCTTGTTAGCCACTGAAAAAAACTGTAATATGAACTTATACCAGACAATAGAACGGGTCAGTCTGTGCCTCTTTCAATCATGTCAAGCAGATTAATATGATATAATTCATATAAGTGTAATTTCAGATTGTGATATGCATGGTACATTGATAAATGATTTAAATTTTAATTGACGTCACTCACAATGATGCCGATTCACAGTGGGATCGGCACTGTGTGTGTGTGTGTGTGTGTGTGTGTGTGTGTGTGTGTGTGTGTGTGTGTGTGTGTGTGTCAAACACACAAGATTGACACACACACTTGCATCACATTTACCCTTTTCTCCATGTAGTCAATGTTGCTTCATCTTGGCTTTTCACACTGTGTAAGTTCTCTGGTGGCACCCAGTGATCTGCTATCCCCCTCTAATTTCCCTTGGCGTTTGAGAACGATATGAGGAGTTAGCTGTAAGCAACAGCTCCCTGCCCCACTAGCCTGTTTGATGAAATCAATCCACAATGTGTGCATCTGTGTGTGCTTCCTTTTGCTGTGTCAATCTCCGTATCTTTTCATGTGGGAATTTATGGTTATACTTCATAGTCCTGCATGGTTTCTTCTCTGTTTTGTTTTTGGACTGAGTAAAATCCATGTACAATTTCTTATAAAGTAAGTTCACAGACATGCTGCAGCCAAAATTTACATAGTTGCTATTACCTCCATGTTTACTGTATATCATTTTCTATGTAGTTTCAGATTGTGTCATCCACCAGCACAATTAGATGGGCCCAAGTGATTGTACAGAAATGGTTGCACTTTGCATTCAGTCATCCCACCGTACCTCCTGGAATGTAGTTAAGATTGATTGGGTCGTAGCTTCTGCCAGAGGATGATACTGATAAAAGAGCGCAACGAATCTTCAACAAGGCCACACACATAATCATTTTATGATTAAACACAACAGACGTTGGTTGTTAGAGTCATACTCAACCCCATGGTCCCATTACAGAATGCGAGATGTTTATCATGTAACTTGATTGATGCTAATGCTGCAATGTTTTCTGAAGTGAGCAATGCTTGCTGCTTATGATGATACTCATTTACCAGTGGAATTACAGTATTTCATGTAGACAATGAGGCCTCAGAGGGTCACACTGGCTCTGATGTCACATAAAACATATAATGTGATTTTTTTGCATATGAGAACCCTCACATTGCCGGCACAATGAGAACATAATTCACCGAGAACTGTTCAAGATAACCATTTTAGGCATCGTTTTAACACTCTAATTTGCTGTTGGTTAGAGTATCTGTGTGCAAAATTGTATATGTATGTGTGTGTTTGTGCATGCCTGTGTACGTGCGTGTGTGTGTGTGTGTGTGCGTGTGTACGGACTCATCTTTAACAGTGTGGCTTTCGAGGTGTGAAGTGGAACAGACTTTAGGTAATGAAGGAGATGGGACTGTGTAATTATTCTGCAGAGAAAGGATTACTGGTCTACTTAACCATTAATGGTTCACCTTGAAGTGCAAATGCCAAGGGGATAAAACCGACACCTCTCTGCCCCTCATTAACTTCAACTGGACTGAAGACGTTTGCTACTAAGCCACCATTGCTTAATGTGGAATATTTTCCAGTTGCCCCTCCGCTTTATTTGAATAATTTGGCTAATGTCCTGTGGCAAAGTATTAAGAAGTATGAAAACCGATCAATGTTTATGAGATACGATATGGACTATTGCCATTTTATGTTTCAGAGAATGTTTAGTTAAGGATGTGGGTCTAATAAGAATCACCAGGTGTTTCATTGCATCAACATCTGTGGGTTTAACCATTTAAGAAAAGATTTAGCTTCATATCATGTAACCCAGGGAGGATTTATAAAATAAATGCTTTGCCTGTTCACATTTTTGCAAAAGAAAATACAGAATCACTTCATCATAAGCAGTGATTTTTGTGTCATATTTATGTGCTACTGAGGCCCCATCCACACGATGCCAGAACTTTTTGAAAACGCAACTTTTTGGTTGCGTTTACACCTTCCGTCCACACGACAACGCAGATATCCGGAAAGAAAACTCAACTTTTTGAAAACGCTGGCCGAGGTGGATTTTTAAAAAAATGCTGGGTCTGTGTTGTCGTGTGGGTGGTGTATCTGAAACTTTTTAAAAACGCTGGTGTCTTGCCTACGACTAAAACCTCTGTGACGTCATATTTATGGGTCCGTGTTTTGGGACGACAAAACACGGAGGATTCCTATTGGATAAAATTTGACTCAATACTGCCACCACATGGTTTGGCATGCTTATAGCCGTCTTCGAAAACACACTGCTGCGTTTACGTGTGGACGGATATTTTTTTGAAAACACTTTCGTGTGGATGCACATCGTTTTTGATGCGTTTTTAAAAAGTTGCGTTTTCAAAAAAATCCATCATCGTGTGGACGGGGCCTGACATTCACTGAAAATTTCAGTATTTTCAATAATAATATACTGTATATAAAAAAAAACAACTAACTCGGTGTCCAACTGTGTTTATCAACAAGCCCACTTTTAGAGTATATCAGATTTATGGTCTTTCTAAAAATGAATCGGATGTCTTATTCAGATGATGATAATTTCTCAAAAAATATCCGACTATAGGCAGCGTGTGCGTGTGCGTGTGTGTCTCTATATATGCATGCATAGAATTGCATTTTCATGCATTTACATGTAAATTTCTGTGTGTGGATTAGGTCACCTCCTGCTGAATCTGGCTGACTCTATTTTATCAAAGAGGCAGAGATTGAGAGTTAAGGATATGTCAAGGATTGCCTCCAAGTTTAGCTCAGCCGCAGGGGCAGGATTTCCATTTTTGTTCCCATTACCAAAAATGCACCATGCTGTTAGAGCTGACCCTAGGGAGAAAACATATTAATATCAAAGGCTAACTTTTTGAGCGACCGTCTGAGGACCTGCAACTTTTTCTTTGTGCATACCTGCTGGCATGATAACGTAGTGAAACTGTGTTTGCATGAATTTGAATTCCAACAATTATCTTGATTTTCTTATCAACATGAATCTATATCCTTTAATTCAGGTTTAGTAGAGGTTTACATTTCATTCACTTTAAATTTAATCTTTTTTACCTTTATGTTTTGCAACCATTAACACTGAATTCAATCTGTTTTACTGTCAAAATGATTGATCTAAATCTCCAAAGCAACTCCTGCTGCTGCTTCTGAAACCGTTTCATTTCTGTAAATGCATTTCACTCATGACAGGATTTAGTTCCCTCTGCTGCACTTGTACTTGACAGAGTTTGGACTCAGCCTTGTCTGTCTTCTGTTCTCTCCAGGAACCACAGTGATGAGGATGATGGCGTTTGATGCAGATGACCCCGCAACAGATAATGCCGCACTGCGCTACAATATCGTCAGGCAGTCTCCAGCCAACCCTACCTCGAACATGTTCTACATCGATGCAGAGAGAGGCGACATTGTCACAGCCATCTCCTCTGTTTTGCTCGACAGAGAGGTGAGTATAACTTGTGAGTGTGTGTCTGAATGTGGTCCAAGCGGAACATAACATAAGTTAACGCAGGTACTTTTCACAAGCTTCACAAAGCATGTCACTTACATGTCACAAGCAATGTCAGTGAGCAGACTGAGAAATGTGTGTGTATATAGTCTATAGTGTGTCTGTGTGTGCTGCCATTTGATACACTTTGTGATACAGTGAGTATATGCAGAAGCCAAATGACAGTCTCTATTTCCACGTCTAACTGGAGCGAGACAACGGGATGATTGCTTTTTCAGAGGGATAACGAATGCCAGAACATCGATTGGGTTCGCTGGTGGAAGAGGAATATTAGCTGTTGTCAGACACTTAGCGCATAGTTTAATTGAGGTGATACACACTCATCCGCCAGCTCTGGTGGTGTCCAACAAGTCTGGCTGAAAACCTCCCATCCGGAACTGCTGGAACCACTGCAGCTAACCGGCCTGATGAGCCGCTCCTTGTGTTACAGGAAACTGTTTAATAGAGGGCTAATTGATTAAAAGTGCAGCAGAATGAGATGGAAATCAATGCACTTAGCACAGTTTGTATTCTGTTTTTGACATGAGAGACGTACGATTGAAAGCTGAGCCTTTATAAGATGACCAGTAAGACCAGTTGGGTATTTCAAAAGATGACACTTCATCAAGGAAAGATAGACACTACAGCCGCACTCCTCCACTAGCCGAGATTTATTACAATATCTGTAAGGCTGGTGTTTGACTGTGCAGTTTAGTGCATAATGGAAAATGTGTTCAAATTCATCTCAATATACTCTAAATCAGTTCATCAGCTTATTCTCTTGTGCCAACATATATTTTCTAATTACCAAGATCTGTTATATAACTCTGTATGTCAGCAGTATCCTACTGGATTCATGTTTTATCTATTCCCTGAAACACACAGAACAATTTAGCTTCATTCACACCACGTTTGTTCTGGCATCATTTTCTGATTGCCTGTTTCTGGCAGATTTCCTGCTGATACACAGAAATTGATTTTTGTTGTAATCAATTTGCCTTGTTGAAGCCTTAATTTTCTAGAGACTGTGAATGCAGGGTGTACCTAAAGAGGGGAGAAAAAAACGCTTAGAGTCATATTCCCAATCGAGTTAGTAATGCACCTGAAATATCTTACTTTTAAAATACCCTCAAAGCTACAGAAGTGTAATCCAATATGGTATTTTATTTCAATTAAATCCAAACGGCCGTGACTAATCCATAAAAACCCAAAGGCTGTATCATCTTGGAGCAGCATATAAGATTGTCTTCATGTTGAATCTAGTTTCACCCATCCCTCTTCTTTCCCGCACGGATATAATTTATTAATCTGCTAGATTTTTCAAGGTTAACAGTCCAGCCAGAGTGCAGCATTTCTGTAAAAGAAAGAAAAAAACAGAAAGAAAAGTGAGATTTCTTTAGTCAGCAGAACCAGATGGAAGTGCAGAAGGAAAAAGTTTTAAATTGTCCTCCTCCAGCTCTGGACAGATTTATACCCAGGCCCTCCAGCACAGCCTCATAGATATGGCTCCGGCATGACACCCATCGATTCCATCTGCCATCCAGACCGTACATTTTGAAGACAGCATGTCCAGCATATGTGTGCACTGCATTTGTGTTAGAGAGAGCGAGAGAGACAAGTTTACACAACAGACGGATGAAGAAGTGATAGATGGAAGAACTGTGCCCCTCTTTCCTCCAAATTCCTCAGACATAATTCAGGTGAAACTCCAAGTGTGTGTGGATAGACATTTCACTAACCCCCCTGGGGAAGCACAAAGCAATCTGGGGAAAATTGGACAATCAATTTTGTGACATTGAAATCAGTTTGATTTTCCTCCTAGTGCTCTCTCTGAGGCATAAAATCATGTCTTGATATATTTTGTTTTTCTTCCCACTTTGAATCAGACACATCTCTCCTGTCTTATATTATTCTCACACATGACACTGTTGAATCAATAGCAGGTGTTTTCTCTTTCTGACATCTTATATTACTGCGTGTATGAGGCCATTTTCATAACTCTGAAAAGATGCAGAAGTGTTCATGTCTTTTATTGAAAACCTCTCCTTATCATTAGAAACTCTTCTTCTCGAAAGGATCTGAAAATATTTACTGAGGCTGTGCTGGGATGCATCTGCCTGCTTGCTGATGGTGCGGGAACCTTAATCTGGTTCAAATTCATAAGGACTTAAACAGGATTGAATGGAAAAAGAAATACTCTCATTTTGATCCCGCACAATGCTGAGATATCAATACCAATATTTCAAATGGTTGATTTGTCCAGTCCCTTTTTCCTCTTTTGGTTTAGTGTCATGCATCCCCCTCATTTATCACAGCCCAATAATGCTTCCTCCTTCCATCATTTGGAGGGATGTGAACAGTGAGGAGTCAGAAGTAGTCAGTTACCACAATAAAAGCTACTTCCATATAAATGAGCCAATCCTGTCCCCGCTCTTAATTTAAACAGACATCCTACATTCCTAACATGAGTATGCACTTGGTTAGAAAAAGTGGGTGGTTGTCTGTCTTGACCAGTATGTTGAACGAGGGATACTGTATTTAGAGAGAGAAAGCACGAGACGGAGAGAAAAAAGAATAAGAGCGCATGAACAGGGGAACTGCAAGTTAAGAAAGCAACAACTCTGGGCAACAACACAAGTCAGTAACATGTAGTTAATGGGATATAAACATGTTCAGAAAGAGATGAAGAGGAGAAAGGAGACATTCATGTCTCCTCTTCAATGTAGAGAAGGTGTCTACCTCACAGATTATGAGTACGAGATGGTTCCATGGGAGAGGAGCTGGAGAAACGAGGGCTCTGGATAGCCTGGCTTTCGACGCCCAAGGGACCACAAGAAATGCGGCATCCTAGGAGCAAGGTATTCTAGTCTGGTAATAGGGGCTTGTCCCTGACCATTATGGGCTTATCACTCGAGAAAAAATTTATATTCTGTTCTGAATGTTACAGGGAACAAGTGCAGACCAATACACTGAGCTAATATTACCGTACTTTCCTTTTTTTTGGGGGGGGGGGTAAGGGGGGGGGTGCAGAATGCAACCTATTTGTGCAGTAAAATGTAGGTGAAAGAATGCATCCCTTGAAATGTTTTCCGTAGAATTAGGAATATATCATAAACAGAGTAAATAACAGTAAGCGTATTGTTAGATCACAATCTTCAAAGATGTATAGGGCCAACTTAAGGTTTGCAGAAAATCACTGGTCATCCAGGTTTTATATCCTTAAAACAAGCCTGAAGTTCCGTTGTCTGATGAGTTTCATCTGGTACAATTACACACCATCTGCACAACAATGAAAGTTTATGGCGCATGCTTTATATAGGGTGAACATTATTGATCCAACTAATACAATAGAGTCAAGCACCTCGTCTGATGTAAGTTAATGGGCATTTGGATAATTTGGATTAGTTTTGTCTCTGCAGTGCAGATGACAGCCTAAATGGAAATATAACTGATAACTGACTAGTTTGCCAGAAATTTTAGAAAAAAACAAGTAATACTGGCCCAAATCTCTGAATCAAATCTTGGCTATTTATCTGTTAAAGTTAACGGTTATTTTAAATGATTGTGGTAAACATCCTGTTAATAAAGAATGATTGAGCATACAGAGGTGAACAGTAAAATGTTGTTAGTAGTCTTGTAAATCAGAAAACAATTGATGGTGATGCTGGCAAACTATGCTACAGTTCCCTCCAGTTCACAAAATTCTGTGCTCCTCTGGTTTAGTCACGTGACATTACTCAAAAATTGCATTGATAAAGATTCATTGTTTTTTTCTTTTTTGTTTTTCTACTGGCTCTTTGCAGCACAAGTATGCATTCAACATTTGCGGATTCACATACTGCTGGCAGAAGCAACCATGTCAGACACATGCTGCTCAGGCACTGTAATCCTTCACACACTCACAAATATCATTAATACACACAAATATCATTCATACCCAATCACAAATAGGTTTCACAAACACACACACACACACACACACACACACACACACACACACACACACACACACACACACACACACACACACACACACAATGAGCTAACCTTGATTCAGGCTTGGTTATGGTGGTCAGTGTAATGTAGTGAAGCTGTTTCAACATCATTTAGAATATGTTTGAAATTTTAATTTTATAGCCATGTAGACAACCCCCCCCCACCACACACACACACAGACACACACACATCATTGTGATCTATTTCAGTATGTGGAGAGTCTGTCAGCAGACGGGTCACCAGAGAGGACAGACTGTTAATGGCAGTGTGACTTTCTGACTGTAATGTTGTCTGGCCAATCTGGGAGCTGTCTCAGCTAAGGATAGACAATCGATGAAGTCAGCTGACCTCTCCATCCCCTTCTGTGTTCGACAAAGTTGAATTACATGGAGATAGAATGAATGAATGAACGCGTGTGTGTCTGTGTGTCTTTGTGTGTGTATGCGTGCGTGTGTGTGCGTGTGTGTTGTGATGTTTAAATTCAAGTAGATAGACTTTTTCATATCATTTTTTGAGATTACGTTTTGATACAGAGTGAGTTTTGCACCTACTGGCTCTGCTCACACTGTAGGCAAAAGCAGCTTAAAGTGGTGCCAAGTGGTTCAAATGTGGTTTTTGAGGATTGTGTGAGCAGCAAAAATCTGGTATTCTCAATTCCGATCTGGGCCGCTTTCACAAATTCGATCAGATGCTAGATCACATCTGATTCCTGTGACTGCAGTTTGAATAGTTAGATCTGAATTTGTGTGGCTTTTTTTACTCTGAGCATCCTAATATCAATGTTTTTTCAGCAATCTTGGACAAAGAAATACATTCCATCAATGACATCTTGAGAAATGAGGTTACAAATTTAAGAAAAAATAAATGAGATGGCAAGATGCTTCAATAAAACCCTGTTTTTGGGATGAATTAATGCTCGCATCACTGCTTTGTTAATATCTATAATGACAAGGCATGCCAATGACATTTTGTGATGTTCATCAGCATGCTACATGCAAATGCATGGTAGTCAGGCAAATCTGATTCCACTAATTTCAGACATGCATCACTTACACAGATGAATATGAACACAAGAGACAAAAACATCAGTTTTGAGGGGGAAAAAGAATCCTAGTGGAAGTCTAGCCTTTGTCTCAGAAACGCCAATAAGAACTTCCAGGCTAGATGAAGCAACAGGTAATCGAGAAGGCTGCTGTGTATGTCCTTCAGCTGCACAATATATCGATTTAACACTGCCATCACAGTAGGTGTGTCGAGACGTGACACATTCTTTGCTGCTTAATATAAATAAAAACTCTTGACATGCAGACTTGCCTTCACCGCGGTTGTGTCTCAGATCCACCATTGATACTTCAGTTAGTGGAGGAAATACATAAGCTACACCCTTGGCATTTACCAATTCATGGTAAAACATAAGTGCTTATACTTTCTGACAAGAGGAGAAATAATGTGCCCTAACCCCACTCCCCAAATTTCTGTTGCTCGTTGTCTCACTCAACACAGCCATCAAAGACCAATCATCAAACCTCCTGTCGAGTCTGCTCCAATGTTCATTCTGGTTAAAAGGCAGTTCTTCCTCCTTCACTGTGCCGCTAATAAAAATGGACTTGACCTTTTTGCCCTTCCTCCATCTTTTGAGATACGTTTTGAGAGCTTATTGAATGTGTCTCTTTTCTGACAGAGAGCCTTTCTTTGCAAGTAGTGCAGTTTTTGTTTCTTCTTTTGTTTTTTGAAGGTGACTTTCAAATAGCAGAGCTGAGCAATCAAAATAGGAAAACGAAGATTTGCACCACAATATGACAGCGGCATTCTTCTGTATAAGCCAGTAAAAATGCGTGATGTGTAAGAATCATAAGAAAAATTCTATGAAAAATATTTTTTAAATAACGTCTCCTGACAGTGAGAGTTTTAATTTTATTCGCTCAGCATCGTCTGTCAACAAATGATCTTTACACTTTCTGTGTATTTGAAGCTCACTTTTGCCAAACTAATACATATCTGAAGTGACAGGAAGATGGACGAATGTATGCATCTCATCTTAGATCAGCTGTTTAGTTTGAAATTGCATCTGTAAGTACAGTGACCTAGTGTTTGCCAGGAGTGACCTTGGCCGGGTGCTTCCTGTTTTTGGCTGATAAGGAAGCTTATACTGTCTAATGGCTTATTTGGCTCAGTGGCCAGATTGTGTGTGTGTGTGTGTGTGTGTGTGTGTGTGTGTGTGTGTGTGTGTGTGTGTGTGTGTGTGTGTGTGTGTGTGCCTGTGCGTGTGCGTGTGCGTGTGTGTGTGTGTGCGCGCGCGCATACTGTGATGAATGACAACTGAGGGTTTGGCAAGTTCTACTCTTTGAGAAAACTGCATTCATTTTTTCCACCTTCAGAGACAACAAAGAAGATATTATTGTTCCCTTTCATTGTACCTGTTCATTATATTGTTTTCTTGCTGATTTTCATTTAATGTTTTTTCTCTCTTTCTCTCCCTCACTGTCTGTCTTTGTTGTCATCTGCCTCGCATCCCCTTCGCTGTCAACACTTCACTGTGGACATCCAATTACTTGCAGGTCATAACATAGTGATTCCATTCAGCGGAGCGCCATTCAGCGCAGGTCCCTCAAACAGCCATTCAAATTACGTCCTCTGCTGCCTTCAGAGGTGCCGCTCTGCAAAATGTCGCTTTCAAATATTTCTGCGTCCACCACCTAATCTGATCCCACAGACATAATTGAATGTCAGTCGTCATATAAAGGTGCTTTCCTCTCTTCAATTAGCGTCTCGTTTCCGCATGTCACTGCAATGAGACAAAGCAGACAGAGAAATATTTACTCCTCCAAGGTAGGCTGGGTGAGTTATTATATTATGCCATTTATATGCAAATAATATAGCACAGGGAACATACTGATAAGATTTCATTACAGTAGATCTGATGCGCACTTCACTTTATAAACTCCCTTTCATTCCCCAATTATGATCTGGAGATTGGAATGGTGTGAAGAGATGAGCCAGGTGGTGAAACATACAGTCAAGTATGGGTAGAGGTGGGCCCCCAAGGAAGGAGGACAAGCAAAGAGGCATGGAAACCCAGTTAAGGATTAAGTGTGAAGAGGTGCAGTACAGCCTGTGAGGTGGCCGGAAAGAAGAAGAGGTGATCTGAGAGCAAGTGAAGTGCAGGTTCGATATCTGCGAGAAGATGCTGCTTCCAGTTGGCAGTTTAATGGACGAGTGAGATCTGGGACGGTGCAGAGTAGAGAGCAATTTTTAGCAAAGGCATTTTATTCACAGCAGCAACAAAGAAACTGAAATACTTTGTCCCCACAGCCCAGCAAGATTTTTTTTTAACTCGCCGAGAGCTTCAGAACTCTGGAGAAGTCATTTAAAGATACAGAAACGTATATCTGCAAGCACCAAGAGAATGCAAAGCTAGAGTATATAAATAAAATACAGCCAGTGGTGTAAAATGTTTTCACAGATTTATTTATTTTTTTACACTGTAGAAAGAGTCAGTGGGAATATTTCTCCACATACTGTAGGGTTCCATGAAGTGGCTTCTGTTGTGAAGTTTAATGATGATTTGTGCCTCGTGTGCACGTCTAGAGTGAAGAACGCTACTTGGTTTTCATGCTCTAAATTGATACTTTTGCTGGTGATTAATTAAATTATTTTTTGACATTGATTTGTGTTTCTGTTTTGGTCTAGCTAGCACAGGCGCCTGTTTTGTTTTTATTTTTTTGGCTGTGTGAGTATGTGTGTTAGTGGCTAGGTGATAAATCAGAGAAGGTAACTAATAACCAACAGAATATGTCACATTACGACATGTAAATGTGATTCTTCTTATTTTTCTCCTAAAACTGAAATAGAAGCATACAATGATCTTGTAGAAGTTTATTTTTTAATAATCTTCAAATTATCTTAAATGACACAATATGTTTCCCAGTTTAGTGCACTCATTCATTCATAGAATAGCATAGCAGCCAGTAGCATATTCTTTAGGCACTTGTCATGTAAAGCATATGTCACATTTTGCTTTTATTGCTCAAAATGAGTGAATGATTTATAGTGAACTGAATTCATGGTTCACATAATTTATGTGCTGCAGCAGGAAACAAAAAAAACCCTCTGCCCTCTGTTGTCGGATAATGACCTCCCACATATCGTGGTTTTCATGCTTGTCTGTGTGAGTTTGTGAGACTCTTAATGTAAGATTAAGCAATGGTTTGTCTTTGGTCTCAGCTTAATTTCTATACATAACGCATTTAAAGCATATGTAGTGCCAGATATAATTGAGCCGATCATAAAATTGTGGGCATTGAAAGTAAACATCAAAATCGATTATATATACTTTATCAGTATTTTTCAGAGAATTAGCACCACTGTCTTCACATTTACTGTAATGTTCACAGCACCAAACACTGCTGTTTTTCCATCCATTTTCTAGTAGATGAGAGGATCATAATCATCTTGTTTATCCATTTTGCGTAGCCGCTGTTGTATTCAATTATAACGTATAATATATAGTATATAATTATATTCAGTGGAGCTCATTTGAGATAGCACAGTGGTGCCGTGGGTAGCGCTGTCGCCTCAAAGCAAGAAGGTTCTGGGTTCAATTCCATTTTTTGCGGCGTTTGTATGCTCTCCCTGTGTCTGTGTGGGTTCTTGATCTTCCTCCCACCTTCCAGCTGTGGTCGGCTCCACGCAAGATAAGAAAGCAGCTGAAGACGGGACAATTACAGTCGTCATGTTTTCAAGAAAATGAATGGATGGATGGTGCTCATGTGACGTTTCACAAAATACTGTTTAGTTGGCCTTCCCATTTGTTCAGCTGAAATCATAAGTTTTCATGGGCACCTTGTTTCCTTAATATAAGCTCAAGATACGCATTATATATCAATTATTTTTAATACATATTTACAGAAGCGCTTCTGTTAGTAAATGGAATCCTGTGACTTCTCAGTGTTAATCCTATCTGCCCGTCTCATAAATGTCTGCAGTGAGGAGCGTAAGTATTTACACCCCCTGTGATTTTGCCAGTTTTCCCACTTAGAACATTTGGAGAGGTCTGAAATGTTCATCACAGATGCATTTCCACTGTTACAGACATAATTTAAGAAAAAATCCGGTAATTACATTGTATTATTTTTTATGAAATATTTGTATGGTACTGGGGTTCATAAGTATTTGCACCAATGAGAATCGATAATTATAATAATAATTATAACTCTCAAAGAGCTCTTAGTCCACCTTTAAAAAAAATCACCTTTACCCCATGACTAATCACCCACCCACCACCCCTTTGAGCTCATTAATGTCACCTATGCACCCCACAGTCAGTCACAATCCAGCTGCTACCATGGGGAAGACCAGAGAGCTTTCTAAAGACACCAGAGACTAAATAGTAGAGCTCCACAAAGCTGGAAAAGGCTATGGGGGAAATTGGGAAGCAGCTTTGTGACAATAAATCAACTGTTGCAGCAATTGTTAGAAAATGGAAAAGGCTAAACATGACTGCTAATCTACCTCGGACTGGGGATCATGCAAGATCTCTCCTCAGGGGGCATCGTTCATGATGAGAAAAGTGAGGAATCAGTCCAGAACTACATGGCAGGAGCTAGTCAATAACCTGAAAAGGCTACTGTCGGTAGAACACTACGGCGTAATGGTTCAAAATCAGGCATTGCATTTAGGAGAAGGTTCCCCTGTTGAAGTCAGCACATGTGAGGGCCCGTCTAACGTTTCCCAGGGACCACCCAAATTATCCAGAGGGGTCATGGGAGAAAGTCATGTGGTCAGATGAGACCAAAATTGAACTTTTTGGTGTAAACTCTTCTCGTTGTGCGTGGAGGAAAAAGAAGGACGAGTACAATCCCAAGAACACCATCCCTACTGTTAAGCATAGGGGGTGGAAACATCATGCTTTGGGGATGCTTTTCAGCAAAGTGGACAGGACGAGCATTGAGATGAGTCGTGGCTGGATCTTCCAACATGACAATGGTCCGAAGCACACAGCCAGGATGACCAAGTAGTGGCTGCGTAAGAAGCATATCAAGGTTCTGGAGTGGCCTAGCCAGTCTCCAGACCAAAATACTATAGAGAATATTTGGAGGGAGCTGAAACTTGTTGCTCAGCGACAGCCCACAAACCTGACAGATCTAGAGAATCTAGATACTTATGCTCCTCACTGTATGTGAAACGGGATGAGTAACAGTTACATGGACACCACACACAATTTAATACTAAGTCCAGACAAGAAAGTGAACGCAGGAGTGCATTACCTAGAGATCCCATTATAAAGACTGCAGTGTCTCCTTATGTGATAGCCAGCAGCCAGAGCTCTGGCAGCGGAAATCAATATAGTGTGTTTGGTGTGAACACCACCATCGCACAATCTCTTGCTCTTTCCTGAAATGAACAGGGCTGATGCCGTTCATAGGCATTAATGAAATACTGCAGCCATCCTTTCCCTTCCATCTCAATCCATCCTCTACTCCGTATCCTCCTTGTCCTCCCTTCTCTCCCCTCTCTATCATTCCTCTGTCCAGTTACATTAGTGAGGAAATGAGATTCTCCCTAATTAATTAGATCTCTGAGTGCTAAAGATGAAGATTACATCCCAATGAAGGTTAGAAGTGTCAGTCACAGGTTTTTTTTGGCTGAGCATTCCTAAAGATAAATTGAGCCCCCAAGGCATTATGGGTAAAAGTGTGTGTTGTTAATCTTATTTTCTCCTTGCCCCTTTGCTTTAATTGAGTCTCTACCTGCAACTAGAGCAACAAAGTGGAAAATTGTGTTCTTCAGAAGAACAGAAAAGAGATGAGAATGAGAGAAATTGAAGTGAAACGATGAAGGTGAAAATTGTGATCGTTAAGACTTTAATGGGACACAACAACGTAGAGGAGTAAGACCAGACAAATTTGGCAATAAAGGTATAATAGAGGTGAAACAAAGGATACATGGGAGTCACTCAGAGAAAGATTTCTCTGCATTAAAATAATGTGATTAGTATTTAATGATTTATTTGCCTCATAAATGATGAATTAACTTGTGAGAGTCTTGACACAGGATTCCATTGCCAATAGAATGAGTCTGCAAGTGTAACAAAGTAAAATGCTTGAGGGGTTTGATCAACTGCTCATTATTGTCTTTTATCTGTCTCCATAACACAGGTTTAGTTGATGAATTCCTCTCAACAATAAGTCTGCAGTCAGACCATATTTCATAATTACCCACTAAATATGTGTTTTTGTCGTTAAAGAAAAATAAGACAAAAATAATTAAGAACGCATCAACTGACAGCTGAATAATATTTTCCCTTGTGGTAATAAATATACCAAACTGTTGTAATGATGTAACTTTTCCAACAGCCATATTCATACCGGTGTGATTCAGGGAAAAAAATAAAGGCTGTCTGAACTCCATTTCTTTTCTTGAATCGTATCTTTTCTCCTTGACTGTACATGGAGATGTTTGTGTCCTTTGATCCCAGATTTACAACAAGAACAGTATACACCACCTGCATGATTATCACTATTTATAAAATAGAAATGCAGGCATTCATTTCTGAATAGTTTGCTGTGATAACAGGCAGTAGACAAAAAACAGATGTAATATAATAATTTTCTCATTTATATGTTAAATCTATTACAATTTGGAACTTCCCAGTTGTCTCCCAGTTGTGCTGTGATTTACTGTATTTGACCACTCATTGAAATTGATGCGAGTGCACTGAGTGAGAAAAGCACCACATCAATTCTAAAGTGAATGTTCACACTGTTGAAAGCAGGAATCAGGTACGCATGTATTTCAGTTCTACAAATGGAAATGGCCAAAATCAGAAAAGTGATCAAAATAAATTTAAAAAAATGTGTACAGTTATGTCACACATATATACAGTATATGTGTGACATATATATATATATATATATATATATATATATATATATATATATATATATATATATATATATATATATATATATATATATATATATATATATATATATTTAGCTGCAGTTAAATTGTCTGAAATGAAACAGTCTATAGTTGCAAGTAAAAGGTGTGTTCTGGAAATTAATTTGATTTTCTTTGCTGAAGAATAAGAAGACCAGCAACATAATTTCTTGAAAAGAGTGATGCACCTAGTTTGGATATTGATGCTCAATTAGCCTCATTACCTGCAGACATAAAAAATATTGCTGTTTTATATGTCCTCTATAAATTTGGTGTTTGATAGTCTCATCAGATTTACCTCTCTGGGTAAGCTGAAAGAAGGAGATCAATTAGAAAAATTAATCTGTATATAAGAGAATTTGTTGGTTCATTAGACAAAATATATTGAAGTAAGAGCTTGGTTGTGTGATGAGAAATGTAATATTTTGTAACCATAACCCATGCTGTGGGATCTCTCACTCATTTTCTAACGTTAACTTTTTTTTTTTGTTGCATTCCCAATTTTATGGCTGTGTAATTTTAAATTGATAACTTATTTAAATCCTAACTACACACCATTATCTTATTTTCTTATACTTATTTTGTTTTAATTTGTTAAAGTTCCCAGCCTTTTATTATTGAACAAAAGGTTGGTAATATCATGAAACCATTTCGTTTCATCTGAAGATTACTACTGTTACTCGAAATGACGACCTTGTAATTCTGCTCAAATACTTTAAACTACTTTGGAGGCACTGATACTCACATATGAATAGGAATAGTAAAGAATGAGTTTACATGTTAAATAATATAGTAAAAGCAAAGACAAGTATCCATAATATTAATTATTAATTCAACCCCACTAATCATCAAACAAAGCAGTTAGATCTGACAGCCACAGCCACAAAGATATTCAGAAAGTGCATGTTCAATGACAGGCTGTTTCTTCATCCAAAATAGATACGGATGATGAAAAGTTTGTTAAAAGCTGAACGAAGCTGCGATCAATTAGAGGTTTTTCTGAAAGACAGGTAATTTTTTGACACTTAGGACAAAGGCAGCATAAAAAATGGTAAGATAACACAAGTTAAACTGAATGACTTTCTTAATAAAAAGCTAAAGTGGCAATAGGTTAAAAAATAACGAACTTCTCTTGGTTAAATTAATTATTCTTCACAGGAAACAAAAAACACCAGACCTTTTAAAATTCACTGCTAATCTCCAAAACCTGGAAAGTTCTGATGTAACCTGTGTCCTGAGGAACCATTTAAAGGGCAAGGAAGAGGAGGTGGGTGGACAGAGAGGAAGGTGACACATGAAAACAGAGGTGAAGGAGAGTGACGACCAGAGAGTGGCGCCTTGGTTGAAAGCAGAATGATTAGTATGAGACAACTGCTTTCTGCGAGGAGGGAAATGTTTATGGTAAGTGGAAGTGAGGGCGTCAGTAATGTCAGGGAGCTGGTGGTGACGCTTCACTGTCATTAGCGCTTTGAGGGAACTACAGCGCTCTTACCTCCCTCTTGATGGCTCTCCCGCTCCCTGCTAACTGTTCCTGCCCTTCTTCTGCCCTTATGAGCCTCACTTCCTGTTGCCTCCCTTCACCCCTTCTCCAACATGTCCTACTTGTACTTATATTAGTTGACCCAAAGATGATGAGTATTTGTCAACATCTCTTACACTCATTTAACCCCCCATCTACCATGGCCCTTCAGGCGAGAATTAATTTCACTCTATCTTCATGAGAAAGTGCATTGATTGGAAAAGTTTGTTGTTGTGAGCAGAGCACTTTTTTATTGTTCCCTTTCTCATGCCACTTGTTCAGTGCTGATGAAATTCAGCATAGTTTATTGCCTTGTTTAAAGCAGGCACAATGCTACTGAGACCTATCTCTCTTTAGGTGAGCATCTTTAACAACCTCCATATATAGATCCACCAAATTGCCATCTGCATCCTCTGCTTCAATAGAGACATAATCAGTTGTCTGGAACGAAGATTTTTCTTGATAGATTTATTTTACTGTAAAATAGGAAATAAAAAGAAGAAGTTGGCATTGACACAAAGTGCTGTAAATGCATGGAGGTCACATGGTGACACCCCTTGTGGAGACCAGAAGTGTGATTCTGTAAATTGGCTTTCATTCTGTGAGCCTACTGCCTGCTGACTGTCAAATGGGGAGTTAAAATAATCTTTCTTGCCACTCTCCATTAAATCTATTCGTAGTCAGTATGAGTCAGAGCTGGATTGAATATTTTCAAACTAGCATCATCTTCCTACTGATCACTCTCCCCCTCTCCCATTTCAGAAGCAGTATTCTCCTTGGACATGAACACAAAGCAGGCACCGGTTTGTTTTTCTATCTTAAATGTATGCTTGCTGTGTTTTCAGAAAAATCCAACAGTAAGCTGATACTCTGAATATAATGGCACCTGTTCAAAGGGCGAGAGAGGCTTTCTCGTCTCTCTGAAAACTGGAAATGTAGTATCCTGTGACTCAGTAAGTTTGTGTAACGAGACAGCAGCAAGACAATCACCTCAGAAACGTTCTCTGTTTGTTTACTCAGTGGATGAGTCAATATGTGTCCCACTGAACAAACATGGGGATGACCAGGTGACGGGAAGCATCCACCCAGTTGGGGATTACAGCTGCCTGGTATAATGTATGTCAGATAAGTCCTGTGGACTCTGGAATGAGGAAAAAAGAAAATGTCACTTCCAACTTTACCACACACACACACACACACACACACACACACACACACACACACACACACACACACACACACACACACACACACACACACACACACACACACACACACACACACACACACACACACACACCACATATATGAACATTTCTACCCACATTTTGTGATAGCGGTTATGGTACAGGTAAAGGAAAAAACAGGGAATTTTTAGTGGAAATAGAAATCCTACTGTGATGACTTTATGACCAAAAGTACTCTGCTTCTGATTGGCCTGGTGTGATGGTGATGATGTTTCTCATACAGCTATGCTTTTGTAGAATATTATGTGAATACCACACCAAGAAAAAATCCTATAAATTAGGGGATTTTGTTACAGATTTTACCTCCTGTTGTCAGCATCGGTATTGTTACTGCATTTACACATAAAATTTGTTCAGGCCAATACTCTTGTCCAACACATAATGTTTGTGAAATACTGAACCTTGGAAAGTTACAATTCCAAGATGAGAACCTATTATTTGCACAAAAAAGTAGTTTCTTTTTTAGTTTACCCACCACTGAAACCAGTTTTTGTGAAAATCCATCCAGTGATCTTTGTCTAATCCTGTCAACAAACCAACCAATCAAAAGGCATGGGTGAAAACATAATAAACAATCTGAAAACTGGCATATTACCTTTAAAAGTGTAAGTGCTAAGTACAAGAATTTCTTGTCCTTCTTGTCCTGAAGATTACCACAATACCATCTCTCTTATGGTACATCCTGCCATCGCTAACTGATTGGCTTAGCATAAGAAGAATTAGTGACCGTGCTGCACATACCATCTCCTTCTAAGCTTAGGAAAAAGATGTATTAATCATTCCACCCTGAGTCAAATCACCACCTGGAGAGTGACTATGGCTGCTTAACTGTCTCTAACTTGTACTTCTCTGTGAAAATGATGCCAGAAAAAAATATTTTTCGCCATGAAAATAATGTTTTTATTTGCCTGGGAAACAACATACTGGTAGTGTTGATATGAGCGTTCCTTATCTACCAACTTGACATACAGTATGTCAGAGACAGTGTTCGATGATAGGGAAAGGATATAATTTAACAAAAAGAGATATGTTTTTATACAAAAACGGTGATTAATCCCGACAAAAAGAATGGTTAGAGGAACAGAACAGAATCAAGATGTCTCAAAGAAACATAGTTCATGGAAATCGCCACTTCCCCTTTCAGTATTTATTATTGCAAAAATGCCCACTTGTATTGCTATTTGTACTTGTTTTTGTGCTGCATAAGGAAGCTGTGTGCGAAAAAGTGCAAATTGCTCTAAGCTACTGATGTAGAAATAGTAATATCTAAAAGTTGGAAGTACATACACATCTAATATTATACAGTACATCTTTCAAAAGTATTCTATGTCTGACAATGAAACTGGCAGAGTTCTTCTCTGGCTTAGTGGCTTCTTTCGCCTGCCTGTCTGTATCGCTGAAGTGGGAGGAGAGCTCGAGGGGAGTGTGTCTTTGGCGATCAAACAGCACAGTTTAATTTTGGTGTCTAGGATTATGAAGATTTGAACGGATCCTATTCAAAAGCTTACATACTCTTTGTGGATGATGCGTTGCCCAATTTGACTTTAATATAATTCTCTCAAAGAGGAAAAAGAAACTTACACTTCTTATTTCATCCTTATTATACAAATGTAACTGCATGTGTGAGCAAATGTCAACGGATATTGAGCCGACAGTACAGTGTATACTGTGATGTTTTGTAAGAACTGTGACTTCCAGGGCCAGCACTGCTTCCAAAGCCTAATCATTACTAATATTAGGCACCGGGCCTTCTACTGAGGTCCCAAAGTAAATGCATTAATGCAGGAGGATAAAATGTTTCTTAGGAAACACAATTCAACAAAGGAAAGGTTCACTGACCGCACAAATAGAAGATGTGTAACTTTTTGGGCAGGAGCAGTTACAGCAAAAGACCAATGGAATAAACTAGAGGAAAAAAAAGTCTCCTTTTAACCTGGTTATAAAGAGAACCCAGCATAATGTCAATTATTAAAAAGTATTCAGTCAATTGGAATCATTGCACAAATGTTTTGCGATGATCCTTGCATCTACGCCAAACAATGGAGCTTCTTTGTTAGACACCTAATGCTTATATTCTGCCTGCAGCAGGGATGTGGTCTTGGCTGCAATCCAGCTAATAAATAAACAGGCGACCTCTTTGTTTGCAATGAACCTGAACTCATAAGAAAGTTCTTGTTTGCATTCCCAATGGTCTATAAGAGGGAATTATTGTTCATAATTCATACGTACAGATGATGTCACCAGTGTTGACGAGTTGATGAGGTTGGGGAATGTGGGATGTCATCATTTCTCTATTTGCAGGGACAAAGTTAGACATGTTCCTTTTAAATAACTGATAATCCAGTGTTTTTATGGGGTTTGATAGAGTTCTAGAAGGTAATTTGACAGACCACAGTGTGTCAGATCAGCATGGGAGGTGAAGCTACAGGAAGAGCGTATACGAGGAACGAGACAGACGGCTATGATTCGGAGCCACACTGGATGGGTTTCAGAGGGAATTGACTGGTTTCACATGAAGTCTTTTAAACTCATATATAGTCCCAACCATAAGAATTCAATTATCTGGTACTGACAAATACTTGAATGAAATGACAAATCACACAAAGATGACATTTATCTAAATAAGACGAAAACCAAGTCATCACCAATGTACAGTGCGCCCGCACAAATCAACGGTCACGACTTCACCTCATCGCGGATTTTTGGTAGGCAGTCGCGTGATACCACACGTGCATTCTTTTGGCTGACGGCATCCAGAATTGCATCCAGAATGTTCCGAGAGTCTCGTGCTTACGTGAGACACAAAAGTGCTTTAAACAGTTGACAGTGTGGGAAAAGGTAATACAGATAGAAGGTGTTTAAGGTGTCGGTATGGGGAGGGTCATAAATTTTTAAATTACCGTAAATAATAACATAAATAGTTTGTCGTTCTATTGCTGAATTTGTTAAGCGCATGTGGTTCCTGGAATTCATTAACCGCTAGTAACAATGGGGCATTGTAATCCCAACTCTGCAGCCGAAGAAATTCAGTTCCTGTGTTATGATTTCTAAATATGATGTATCATCCTATTTTCTCTTGTTTTAAACCATTCAACACATTAGTTTCAACCTCATATCAGCTCCCACTTGCTGGACTCTCTGGACAAAAGCTCATGAGAAATCCAGCCTTTAATCAAAAATGTAAATTCTCTGTTTATACTGTACAGTTTGCAGGGTAATTACCGTGCATTTTAGAGGACAGCAGAATTTAAATCTTTTCTGACAGTACAGATGAGATGTGACTCTTTATTTTTGAAGGGGTTATATTCCACAGTCTGGAGCTATTTTAGGGCAATGTGATTGTGAATATTGTTGAGTCTCATTGTTAGTGGTTGCTAAGAGTCAATCCAGCTGAAAAATAAGAGTATCGGAGCTGCTGTGGTTGTGGCCAAATCCTTGTGCTGCCTCTCAGTAGGGAGACGTGAGATGCCTTACTAAATATCTCTCTGCTGCATCTGTATTCCATGTCTGGAACCCAGCAGATGCTGATGGGCCGTCACACTTGGGCAGATTTGCATACTGGTGAATCCAAACAGGTGCATGGTAAATAAAGCATTGCAGGTCAACAGTGGGTTGTGGACAACATTGTGCTTACAGGGGCAGTCATCAATGAAATGGTCTACCAACTTTGGCACTGTACATCAAATTACAGCTTCAAGTATGTGTGTCCAACAATGTTATAAGCCTGAAACCAATGTAGACACCAGAAAATTGATTACTCTCCCCCTGGAAATGACAGTGTGTGTGTGTGTGTGTGTGTGTGTGTGTGTGTGTGTGTGTGTGTGTGTGTGTGTGTGTGTGTGTGTGTGTGTGTGTGTGTGTGTGTGTGTGTGTGTGTGTGTGTGTGTGTGTGTGTGTGTGTGTGTGTGTGTGTGTGTGTGTGCAAGAGTGTTATTGTTGTTGCCTACTGTATACGGTACAGGCAGGATATTTTATGTGCCCAGCTTGTCTTTTTTTGGCATTTAATGTGCATTTTTTTCTATAAAGACCAAAGAGGATTTGTCAGTACTGACATGTTTATTGGTGTGTCAAAACAAAGTAGTTGCTTCATTAGACTCAGAGGGGTTCCTGGTCCTGTACATCTGGGCCAGCTAGCAGCCCAGAACAAACACTAGCATATAAATTGAGCTCCATTTTTATTTTTTCTGTTAATATTTGAATCCTATGGCACAAATCATTGCCTTGCTTTATTATAGGAAAAACACTGGATGACAGCTTAAGAAGTTGTATTTGTTCTATTTTTGTTTGTTCATTTGATAATGTGCACCATAAGTGTGTGTGTCCTTGTGTCTTTGATGCATATTTTTTGACAGAGACACGAGATACTTCCCGGGGACACAAGCTTTAAATGCACTTCCAGTCAACAAATATATTCACAATTTTTCGATTTCTCCACTTAATTTTGAACCCGGAAATTGCCATTATGCGTTTGACCTCGCGACGAGACTCACCCACGTGATTCTGCCTTATTACAATCGACCAAACGGCAACACGACTTCTGCTTGTTTTACACGCTGCAGTGAAAGCAAGGAGTTAGTTACACCTTTCAAAGCAAACATAGGCTTTCACTTGTGCTTAAAGAGTCCTGTTAAAGCGCTTTGAAATGTCTGCTGATGTGATTAAGTGCTATACAAATAAAGGTTGATTGATTGATTGATTTATTGATAGATAGATAGATAGATAGATAGATAGATAGATAGATAGATAGATAGATAGATAGATAGATAGATAGATAGATAGATAGATAGATAGATAGATAGATAGATAGATAGATAGATAGATAGATAGATAGATAGATTGATTGATTGATTGATTATCACCATGCCTCTGGAAAAAAAAGCAAAGTTGGAGAAAAAGCAAGTGACAATGAGTGCTTTCTTGAATAAAAAACAATCAAAAGTATATGAAGAAAAAGAGAAAGATGATAGTGGAGAAGTCTCTGTCAGCTTGGTGCAGTGTCCACAGGATAATACAATACAGTATATGCATTAAAGGCAAAGAAAACTATTGAGTGAAAAGCAAAAGTGAAAAAAAAACAACTATTACATCTTTCTTTAAATTCTAAAACTGTTTTTAAATAACTAGCAGGCTTTAACATTTTGATAAAACTAGTACTATACGTAATTTTACTCTTTTCTTTTTACTTTAACAGTTAGGATGTTATTAATAAAACATTAAGATTAACAGGTGTTTTTTTTAATATTGTACTGTTGGCAAAACTCAATCCTTGCGTATGCTTCTAACATATTATCTGTTATTACTTTTGGGATGCATATGTCATGTTGGAATGCACAAATCTTTCTTGAAATGCATCCCAGGGATGCGTCCATTTCTTGAGGTAAAATGAACTCTACACCATTGTCAATGAGCACCACTTGATTCTGAGGAATTACTGCAGTCTAGTCTTTTTTTCCTTATATGTACTGCGGAAATCTGTAAAATAAATAAATAAATAAAATAAAGTGAATTTTCTACTCCAGACTTATTTGCTGTCCAAACATGTCTTGGTTTTTTAAGTTTTTTTTTTTAATTTTGTGATCTATTTTTTATTTATATTCTAGACTAGTCTTGAAGTGGCCCCTTCAAAATGTTGTTATGAATTAATTTGCCGTATACATTTGATAAAAGTATAGTTTTAAGACAGTCAGTAGGACACATTTTCTCACAGCAGGAACTACTAAACTTAGATGATTCCACAGAGAGCACTTGGCTGAGATAATGACAGTTTATATCACTGTATGACTTCTTGTGTTTTCACTGACTTGCACATGAATTTGCATGTGTTTATGTGGGGAGATCGAGCAGAATGTGATGCTTACATTAGTATGGATGAGCTTCATTAAATATGCACTCATCAACTCTACTTTTTATTTGGTCTCCATTTGCAGCAGTACAAATCACTGGTAATCAACTGTGGTGACATTTTCCAGTAATTATAAGCAAGCTGTCCCCATCTTTGCGGGAGCTGGAGACTGATCACTGCATTTACTCCACTGTAGCAACACCTCACTCCCAGGAGAGATAAGGACATTTTAGACAAGGAATGATTGGATGAAAAATGTTAACAATGGGAAGTATTTTATCGTTTACAAGAAATATATCCGAAGAGTTAGCATGTTGCATTAAAATTCATAAAAAATGTCTCAAAAGAGCTATGACACATCACTGTTAACAGGATGGAGCATGGGTTTTGTGGATAGTGTCACAGGGTTCATGCTTTATGAATGTCTGCTGTTTTAATGGTTAGTATCATTTTAAAAATAGCCCCAAAATAGTACAGGATATACTTAAAGCTTCATGACCTGATTTCTACACAAACTGTTCTGGCACTTTCCTTTTCAAGACCAAAAAGTCTGAAATGTTTTGATTTGTTAACCTTGACCACATCAACAAATAAGAATCAACAATCAACCAGAATCATTCCTTGCACCTTCAGAGAAATCACTGTTTAAATGGGGAGCAATTCAGTATAAAGTGGAAAGAAGATAGGAATTTTTAGATTAGAGCAAAATAAAGAACATTTAAAATGATCATGCTGTGGTCACAAAAACAGTCAAATCAATCTGAAATGTCTTATAAATATGAACTAACTGGTATTTCCAGTGCTGCCATGTACACCTGTATATGGAAATATGTTGCATGTGTTGGTTTGTATTAAGGCGTTTTTCCCATTGAAACAATCTCCTTGGAGAAATGTGTTGAAACCCGTGACTGAAGTCAATGTGCAGACTTCAGCTCTCGGTATGTGGTCGAGCTACTGGAGTGCTTCTGCTCTGATAAATGAGCCCTTCAGCACTGAGGATAAAACAAAAAACACATAGAGGGATCCCTGGATGCGGAACTGCACATTAAAAGCTTCTCTCTCCCCTGTTACAAGCAGAACAATTAGTTCTAATGGTATATGCATTATTTCCATGGTGGTTTATAAAGCATTAAGAGGAAAGCATATTAAAATGCAATGTAGTGTCATATGAATATTGTCCCAGAGCAGATAATGATATTATTTACACAGGCCCCAGATTATTACAGGTTTGTTGTTTGTAGCTACGACAGGTGTGTGTGTGTGTGTGTGTGTGTGTGTGTGTGTGTGTGTGTGTGTGTGTGTGTGCGTGTGTGTGTGTGCGTGTGCGTGTGCGTGTGCGTGTGTGTGTGTGGGCATAATGAGATTCTTAGCACTTAGATTACAGCATCATATCAGCTCTTAATTTGTGGAACAAAAACCTTTGGTGATTTGGTGGTATCTTTTCATCTTGGTAAACGGATTATTAAGATGCTGAAATAAAGTTATTTATGTATTGATTTATTTTTTGTATTTATTGTTTTCTCATTCCCAATGTTCTAGTTAAGACAGCACATCAAGTGCAGCAGGTCTCTTAGGTATAATTAATTACAGCAGCAACAGCAAACATTCATCTTTCGTACCACTTCTGCTTTCATGAGTCACAGGGGTTGCTGGAGTCTATTCCAACTGACTTAAGGGGAAGAGGCCAATATTATTAGTTTTGTAGATAAGAACTGACTTTAAATTGTGAGATAAAAATATACTTTATTACTAATTACAATATATTATCATACCTGAAAATTAACAGCTTTGACATGAAGACACTTGATCATTGTATGAATAAAAATTCAATGATTTCAGCTCCTAACATATCTTTTGGAAGTCTGTTCCAGCAGCTTGTATCAAAATGGCTCGCAGCAGCATCGCCAGTCATTTCTGTTCTACTCTGTCGAACATCTAAAGAGGGGAACCAGGGGATCTGAGGGAACTTGCTCCTAAACCAGAGACATTCCTAAGATGTTATCTAGTATAAAGCCATCTAGTGCCAAATAAACTAATATTTTTTGATTAAATGTGAAAATAAATGGGTAACCCATGTAGAGATAGGTTTAATGTGTGCCTTTCTTATCAGAAGGTGTGCAGTAGAATTTTGAATCAGCTCAACTTAATTTATTGGATTCTATGCAGACCAGAGAGATGAGTGTCACAGTAGCCTAGATATGTAATAACAAAAGCATGATTTCATTTCTTTGTGTGAATTAACCTCTTTTTGGAGATGTTTTTTTTTACACTTAAGATGTGTATTGAGATTAAAATCACTCCACATTTTCTTGTTTTCTTAATTTTTAAATCCATTTGTCAAATATTAGGGCATTTTGGTAATTCAAGCAATTGAATCTGTAATATCAATGTTCTAATAGCACTAAATACCCTATCCATAAAAACCCAAGGAACTGCAGTCTTTGGTCAATCGTTATGCGCACATGTTCACAATGCATTTATGCAAGTCATCCCTCTTTGCCAATTTAGTTATCAATGAAAAAACAAGAACATGTAAACATCCATGTGAGCAAACATCTGTTGTCATTCCATGCTGTGCTCTCCAAAGAGATCCACTTCAGTAGCTGCTGCTTGCTGTGAAGCTGTGTATATCACTGATGTGTCTTCCTTTTCCTGGTCCTTGGTCCCTATGGTTCTGTGAAAACACAGCAGCACTTAGCCAAGTTTGTTTGTGAAGCAGGCAACCTACCAAGAATAACTTTGTATGACTTTGCCTGAAGCACTTCTAAATGGCATACATAAATGATGTCTGTGCATTAAGTTATTCATAAAGTTCTCTACATTTCAGGTAGTGAACTCAGGTATATTTTTAACATCGTAGCCTGATAGGAAAGTAGCCAAAAACCGAAGATACCATTAATAGCTTATTGGCTTTGCACAGGCTTCACTACTATTTTTTTTTTCTTGTTTGTTTTGTTGTTTCCTCTCTGCAATTTTCACATGAGCTTTACTAAAAAATTTTAGCAATTCTTTTCATGTAAGGCTCTACAAAGCGCAGTCTGATTGTGTGAACGAGGAATCTACACAGAAATGCACACGAGTCATTTCAGATTTCAGGCAAGTTCATATCTCCAACAAGTCTATAATCTCTTGTGTATCTTGTTTGCCCCACTCTTCTACAGAAATCCACACGGAGTATTTCCATCGTGCATTTCAGTAGAACCAATGAAATGAGCCCGGTGAATGATTAATTTGTTGTAATTGGTGGATGAGGAGTGGTATTTGGAACCAGCGTCCCATTGGAATGGCCCTGCAACCTCAACTCCCCAGTGAATCCCACCCCAGTTTGATCCGCACTAATCCAATTAACACTCTAACAGGAACACCTGGGCTCATCACTGAAGAATCTGTGGTTGCTGTCAGGAGCACACGCACACACTTGCATACACATGCACAAGTATGCTACCCAGATGGGCCTTTGATAGCTGTGATGGTGGCAGGCGCAGGATGATGATTGCACTTAACTCAAACACTCTCAACACTCCAGGACACATAATGACACTCGTACACTGCGGCACACACACATGCATAAAATGTATGCTCCACTTTAGTGTGGGGGTATGTGGTGGTAGGAGACTATTTCAGTCCCCAATATACATCTAACTGCTCACTAAATGACACTATTAGACCGTGGTCTGACGCTGCACTTGATTAGATTAGCCTCGACTTGCACTTTCTGCTCAACTCACCACAACCTTAAACCCATCCTTGACCCTAATTAGCCCAATATTCATCAGAGAGAGCTTAGGGACACCACTACTGCAGTAGCTTATCATCCAGCTGCTAATTGGCCTGATGAGGCAGGATAAATATGTTCAACATTACAAATCAAGCAGCCCCAATGAATATGCATATTTTAAAAGTAGAGAAAGACAGATGTGCATTTTTACTGTTATTTTTATGCGTTTGTCACCCCAAACAATAATCAGTCCTAATTATTTCACATTATATGGTTTGCTTTAGATAGTAAATTTGCACTAAATACTCCCCTCCAATCACACCATCACAGACAGATGGAACAACGACACCTTAACCTAAAGTGGGTTCAGCATTGACTGCAAACTAAAGACATCACGTGATAGCTCCTTGAAAGTGAAGTAAAAACATCTGGATCATCAGTGCTGCATGCATCATTCTAAATCTCAATGGAACAACAGTTAAATGTGAAGAATATAACCAAAGTCACATTGATATGGTCAATCTCAAAATGGATCCATGATCTTGTCAGCTTATTCTAGCATAGAGATTGGAAACAGTTGCCAACAGCAAGCCTGTTTTTCTAAAGGTAATAGAATATTAGCACCTCTATCAAGCAAGTAAAGTAAGAACACAGAGTGTATCCAGATAAAGGATTTAATGCATTCAAGCAGGATTTAAAAGCAAAGTGTTGTCCAGGAGTTCCCATAAATGTATGATTTTTGAACTCTGTTAAAGCAAGAATGTGAGTGCATGACATCTAACAAAAAGCAGAGTTTGACTTTTGTCTACCATTTATAACAATAAGTAAAACAATAAAAAACAACCAATTCTATTCTCAAATATGTCTTACACAAAATAGTGTTAGTGTTGGACAAAAAGATGAGTGAGCAACAGCATAAGGTTGAATCCTTATTTCTATTATGACTGTTTGACAGAAGACCTGGGTTTGAAGAAACATACCTATTAAATTAATAAATAATTAAAAACAACCAGTTAAAATCTAAAGGCATTTAGACACGTCTTTATTGTCAAGAATTCAAAAAGATGGAACTCTGAAAGATGGAACCACATGCAGTGAGAATGTGTGCAAATGTTGTAAATGTTATATGAATACACTGTACTGTACATACATACAGTGTTATCAAAACATATAAGAATATTATCCACACAATGCGAAAACCTCTTTCTGGTGATGTTAGGACATCTGATATCAATTGTGGAAGTGCACTGGAAATGTTTCTGAAATCTATTTAACCTCAGATCTAGTATTATTATGAACATATCCAGATTTTTTTAGTAGTTATGATTGCATTTGTCACAGTGGTAAGAATAATTGCTTACCAATGACACTGGCAGGACTTTCATTATGCAGATTTACGTATATCTCAATTGTGTAAATTGCGATCAGGATTCAGTATGTTATTGTGAGGTGCAAGCCACTACTGCATTCAACTATTGCAGTAAAATTAGCATTCTTCCCTTTTATCTTGAGTGTGTGTAAGGTAACAAGCAAGTTCATGTTTGGAAAAACTCAACTCGACATCATGCTGCTGTGGGCTGATCACATAACCCGGCAATCAGATCGGCTGGCCAGCAGTATTGTTGTAAAAGCTTTATACATCTCTGAGTGTCTGTTCTGTTGTCTGCAAACTTTAACCAAACAAAAACTTTTACAAAGTTATTGCTCTCAAGGAGGGTGTCACGAACTGGGAGTTTTCTAGAGAGAATTCAGATACTATGCCAGTTGTCAGATCTCTGTGCCTATCAACTCGGAATACAGCATGGTTGTTGTACATGTATAGTTCTTACTTCACAATCCACACTGAATTCAAAGGCACAATTCACATCTTGACGGTGCACTGAATATGGCAATTTGAATTTACAAATTGACTTAAAAATGCATAATACAGATTGTTTTTCCTTTTCATTACAGACAACAAAAATTTCACATCTTCTTTTGGTGATTTTTTTTTTAATTTCTTGTTCCTTGGACAGTAGATTCTAACAAATCATATGTAATTGTTTGAGTGGTTAATGGGTGGAAATGTAAGGATTTCTCTGACATTGAAGCTAATGTCTGTATAAAAAGGGAAGGTGAACACAACTCACCATGAAAAATTAAGCGGTACAGAAAATGTGTAAATAACCTATATTTAAACCTCTCTAGTAACATACTATATATTTTCCTTGGACAGAGATACACATGGTATTACCATTGCAAACACCACGTTAAGCTGATCAACAACATTAAAAAAAAATCTGTGATTGTCCTTTAGGTTATTCGATCCACACAGATGTCATCATCAATATAAACAAATGCATGTCAGTATACCATATGTTTTGAGGTGATATCTCCTCTACTGTTTAAATGAGACAGATATCTACTTCATCCACCCATCTGTTTTTTATACCTGTCTCATGTCTCGAGGGACTGGAGACAATGTCCTGCATATAAGTGGCCTCAGGCAGGAAAATACTAAAAACAAGTCCATCTCATTTGCTGAATGGTAGGATACTAATGATGAAAAAAAATAGCACTGAGTTAAGAGTTGGAAATGTAAGTGGGTGTAGATTTAATGTTTATACTATTGCTGGATAGGAGAATAAGCTTTTACTGTGCCAATAGTACAGCAGCCACACAGGTCAAATAACATAACCGTCCATTCAATAACCTGTGATATTAGCATATGGTTAAAAAATTACAAAAAATACAACTAAATTAGCATGGGTGTGAAAAAAAACACATGGTTTTACATAATAAGTAACAAAAATACAAGAGAAAACAATGTATAAAATCTTAATTCATTTTAATTTAATTTCAATTCAACCATAGTCACAGCAGCAGAAGCAAAGAAGTGTAACATTGGAAGGGAGAAGAACGAGAGAAATATGGAACAACAGAGACAATGTGACAGTCCTTTGAGCACCAGCCGTGGGGGAAATTTGGGACTTGTTCCTCTTGAGTGCAAGTTGAACAGCTCTCTGTTTTTGTATGGCGTCTCTCCAGCTTAATCATTTGAACGGTTCATTTTTGTTCTCTGTAGAGAAGCGCTGAGGTCATGGTAGTCAGACACTCGTATTTGTCAAGTTCATAATGCCAAATCCTGTCACGGTGGCTCATTAATGGGTTTTCTGTTTTATGTGTGATGGTGTGTTTTGTCACCTGAATAAGTAACGGTATATTCACTGTTGGACAATCCTGCAAAATTCAATTTAATCAAGAAAACAATCAATATTTTTTCTTCTAATTTGTTTAAAAAAAACACACTAATTTATCAAAATATGAAAGTTCTAGTTAAAATTGAAAATGTTTCATAATGGTCCATGGGCACTACAACAAAAAAGATCTCCAGCCCACTCAGGCCAGGTACTGTGGGATGATTCTTCAGGGATTTGTTTCATCTAGCTAATTGCAGGGAAATTTTTTGCTTTGATTTTTGGTAATTTACTGTTTCTCTTTCCTATTCTCTTTCCATTATTTAAATCCAAGTATGACCAACTAGTCAAACCCATTACTTTTTTCACTATGTACCATGTCACATGAATAGAGCTGCACTGGAAATTAAACTATTTCTAAGCATCCCTCTGCACAATCCCCACCTCAGTTGTCTTCTACTTGGCACAAATATCAAAGGGATAAAGGGATACTTCACCTATTAAAATGAAATCCTCTCATTGCATGTAGTGCAGGGCATGGCACAGAATATCTCAATATATCCTGACTGCATAGTGCAGAATTTGTACCAATTGTCGAGCCAAATCACTTAAGGTGTTATTCTCAAACTGCAAGCAGAGTGAGTTTTTTGTGTTTTGGAGCCCACCGCCCACATGTGCTGAAGAAGGTCATTTTGAAAAGTTAGCTTCACCGCTTTGAGCAAAGAGTGAAACTTGAGGAAGATGGTTTTTATGAAGACAAACAGCGCCTGCTTCCTCTGATATCTTCACAGTGCAAAATAATGGATAACCACATTGTTTTGGAGTCCATTGCAGACACCACAAACAGCTCAGCCAAAGACCAGTGCCAGGAACAGAAGTGGGCAGGAAGACAGCCATGTACGTACAATCTGTGGAGGAAGGAGAAGTAACAACAATCTGAAGCTGACAGCCAGTGTCTTGAGAGGTCTCCTATGTCTATGGAGAGAGTCCCTTGGCTGCAATGATGTTTTCCAAACAGTTTTTTTTTATCAAAAGAGATGGCTGAAGGAGTGAAACTGCTTGTTGCAAATAATTTAGACTGTGAATCACACAGGACTGGGTGTGCAGGAAACACAACAGTAGAGTCAGCTGTACACACCGCTGGGTTTCTATCAGAGCAGGACAGCAAGCGTGAGCCTTTAAATCATTTGGATTTATGTCAAACAACCCAATGATGTTTCACTTAGTGCTACAGGCTCTCCAACATGCATATTTAACATGATGTAATTGGCAGCAATCCTACAAGCCTGAGTGTCACTGCGTTGATTTCAGATACAGTAAATCTAATATCAGGACCTGCAAAGATAGGAGGATTTGTAGCTTTTGGTAGCTTTTCAGTACCACTCTACAGAATTTAAAAGCATTTAAGATGATTAACTTTTGTCTTTTAGCCTTGGGATTGCTTCCCAAATGAATATTTCTCTTCCCTCAAACCCATGAAATGTTTTAGTCATTTTGGGTCATTGCCCATTTACATATTTAATCTTCTACAAAGTAACTTTTTATGTACAAAATCTATTTTCATTATATTCTACAGTGATTGATGAATAAAGTCTTGTGTCCATTTAATCAGGATTGTCATTATTTGCCTATTAATCTAAATTAAACTTTTATTGAACACAGACACCTTTCAATGTACAACGTGACTCGTTTTTTGTTTTTTTTGGAATCTTCCTGCCGTTTATCATAACTACTAAAAATTTAATTAAACTTGAAATGCCTATCATTTAGAGTTTATCTGACCTTAAACTTTTGGATTTGAATGTAATGTTGAATTGAACATGAGTGACTGAGAATTCATTTGGCTCATTAAGTTTCTAAAGAAGCATAGTAGCACACTTCCCAGTATGCAGCTCTTAGGCCCCGTCCACACGATAACGGATATTTTAAAAATGCAACTTTTTTGTTGCGTTTACCCCTTCCGTCCACACGATGACGCAGATATCCGGAAAGAAAACGCAACTTTTTAAAAACGCTGGCAGAGGTGGATTTTTTTTTTAAATGCTGGGTCTGCGTTGTCGTGTGGACGGCGTATCTGCGACTTTTTAAAATCGCTGACGTCTTGCCTACGACGAAAACCGCAGTGATGCATATTTATGGGCCCGTGTGTTGTGACAACAAAACACGGAGGATTCCTATCGGATAAAATTTGACTCAATACTGACACCACATGGTTTGACATGCTTATAGCTGTCTTCGAAAACAAACAACACTGCGTTTACGTGTGGACGGAGATTTTTTTGAAAACGCTGTCGTGTGGACGCGAATCGTTTTCGATGCGTTTTTAAAAAGTAGCATTTTCAAAAAAATCTGTCATCGTGTGGACGGGGCCTGAGCCTCATCAAGGAAACTTGATCACTTTGCCATCTTAGAAAGAAGTCAACACACATATTAAAAAACCTGACATTAAAAACCAGTCAAATTCATTACGAGTGGACCACTCAGTTCGAACAGGGCGGATCATTTCCCGATCTGAATTTCGAAGCAGATATTTAAGCTCCGACATTCGTCTTTTTTTATTAATTAAATATTGTTTCAATCGATCAGTAGTCCAGTCGGAGGTGAGGTGCAGCTACTTGCTGCCTAAACAATTTTTTAACCAGTTTTTAATGTCAAGCTGCTAATTTACTGCCAAATGCGACGTTGTTTTACTCCTAGAATTGACTTCAATGTTGGTGGTTCACCGCCTTGAATCTCACCGCACGTTACTTCCAGACAGAATACACAAGCTGAAATGCGACCCCCCCCCCCCCGTAACGTGTCGTTTCAGGTATCAACTACATTTGCAAATCAATGGCAGCACACCTGACACCGTTGTCTAGCAGTGACTCTGCTCTTGAAATTTCAGAAAAGGCTGGACGTTCAGCTTTGAGGGTCTTTCATTCACCTTTATGCCAGTTTCTCCGTGTGTTTCCATAAACTAATAGAATGGACCGTCACTAGAGTCCAGATTACAGCACAATGGCATTTTTTAGACCAATTAAGTTTAAAGTGGGTTATTTCCGGCGCCACAGTAGTTGGGAAATACTGAGATCAGTCAGTCAGTCAAACTTTATGAAGAGAGTTGTTGAAAATTCCCTATGTTTTGCTACGTTATCGTAGCCGGTCACCGGTGTTCTCAGCAGGATGCTCTGCCTTCAAAACAGCAGGTCAGTGAGAGCCGCCACTTTGGCGACGCCCCTTGACTACCGTTGTTAGGGGGTGTAGTACGGCCTGAACACTGTCTGAGGGTGCCCCTGGTGGCGTATTGCAGCATGACTGCCGGCTTTTTTTTCCAGCGATCTTGTTTTTAACCAATACTAATACTAATATTAATCCATATACAAGGCGCATCGGATTATAAAATGCACTACGGGATTATGGGGAAATTATAGGCTTTTAGGTGCGCCTTATAGTACGGAAAATACTCATGTCAACGTGTCATCCTCCCCCTGTTGTCCCCACATGTCTCTTAAACTGCCTCTGGACGGTTACAAACCAAGCCACTGATAAAAGAAATACATCATATATGCACATTGCAGTGACCCAGAAAAGGGCCTCACATGGCTGCTGCTATCCTACTGTAATTAACTTCTGTCAAAATGATAAATCATACAGTATGTGTGGAGGTGGAGGTCAGGAGGCTTCCACCAACCTGTGAGGTGAAGTGCAGCTGGAAGTGTTTGATACAGAGATTTTGGAATATGATTTCACTATTTTTAAAAAGAAATCAATCTTAATTTGATGAAGAACAACAACTACTAAACCTATTAAGTGGGGCACAAGCCAGTGTTAACTGTAGGCCGGTCCCAAGCCTGCAAAACTGGCAAAACGTTGCCAAACAAATATGAGCATTCATCGAAAAAATGGAAAAAGGATGACATGTTTTGGTGACCAAAAAAAAAAATATGTGTGTGTGTGTGTGTGTGTGTGTGTGTTTTTGTGTGTGTGTGTCACCCATGTTGGGTGGTATCTGTGTCATCCTTGAGCTCGGGTCCTCCTGGGAGTCTGAGGGTTTTGCGCAGTATCTTAGCTGTTACTAGTAGTGCGCTCTTCTGGACTGCTGCTTCGGATCTTGTTCCAGGAATCTGCTGGAGCCACTCTCCCAGTTTGGGGGTCACCGCCCCGAGTGCTCCCATTACCACAGGGATTACATTAACCTTGACCTCCCACATCTGGACCAGCTGTTCTTTCAACTCTTGATGCCCTCAATCTTTGTGTGTTCGTTCTTCCTGATGCTGGTGTCAGCTGGTATCTATATCTATATATATAGATATATAAAGATATACAGTAGATATAGAATATAGTCATGAAAGTACACTGAATGAAAACTAACCTTTATTTGACGGGGAGCAGAAGCCTCCAAACTTACTCCTTATTAGCGACACAATGATACATTTCAATGACAAGGGCAGAAGAAGAAAATATGAATTTTAGCAGTCATAGCTTTCCTGTGGAAGAAAAAAGGACAGGGAAGCCAAAAAAGATGAAACAGATGGAGGCATAAAGGCGAGAGTAGCTGCTCTTGTAGAAATACTGTCACTCATGAGTTCTATATAACTCCAGGTTGGATTTTCTTTTCTAAGCTCTTATATGTCTGTCTTCATGTCTCAAAAGATTTGAAAAGAGGCCTGGAGAATAGCCAGTGGTTTGGTACTGTGAGTGTGCACTAGTGAAGGGTGAGTGAAGAACAAAGAACCTACTGCCAATTTGATTATAAGATCACACCTATTCAGAAAGTTAATGTGATGTCTTAGATGTCAGGTTGCTCTGTTTTTCTCACATTCTGTTCTCTTCCCTTCATCAAGTATCCATCTCAAATCCACCTTGCCTTTATCTCGCTCTTTCTTACTTCTATCCATCCTCTTCTTTCTCCATTTGTGCCAAGGATCAGCCCTCACTCAAATACCTTTGATTAAATCCTTTCAATGAAGAAAGTGACAGTGTAAAATGTCATTCTCTAATCAAATGTCTCTAAAACAAAGCCTGTCACATCGCAAGCCACTCTGAACTTCATTAGCTCATTGTTCAGGTCGACATACATTTTTGCTAATGGCATAGTGGAAGTCATTACAATTCGGTATATTTCACAAAGAATATTAGTGATTACCTTATAAAAGAAAACGCTGCTAGCAGTGATCTTTTTTCACTTTGATACATATCTGAGTTCCCCTTATGCTCAAAAAGGTAACCGAAAATATTTTTCCAGAATAAAAAAGACTCTTTTTTGACTAGAAGTAAGAATAAAGTACAGCCTTTTCAGAGGGCTCTAACTGCACCAATTTTGGTTAGTTGACTGATTTTGTCCAGATTTAAACTTGTCAGGAAAACTTAATGCATTATCATGCATGGCTTCCAGAGGAAAAAGCACAACAATTTTGATGACATCCTGATTTTTTGGTGTTGATCTGAAATTTCACACATAATTGAATATTTTCTGCAATCATAATAACTTTTTATAAGCACTCCACGTTTTGTCAAGGGCAGAAATGTGTCCAGTATTTTGGAAAATGACCAAATAAATTAATACATAACTGCTGTCATTACCATCAGCTCAATTTACTGCCTATTAAGAAAAGTTGGCATTTGTAGTTAGTGTCACATTTTTTAGATTAAGATATTAGTGCTATCAATGTGTCAGTGAAAGCTGAAAGTAGCATTCAAAGTGCTGCTGTAGTCATTTTCAAACCAGCATAAAGTGTACATTTGCCAATACCTTTTGACATACAGCAATCCCTCGTTTATTCGTGCATCATCACTACTTGTGGATTTTTAGTAAGTAGTCACATGATACCATACGCACATGCTATTGGCTGACAGCATCCATGTGTGCTCTGTATCATGGAACACAGCGCACTTCCGTGTATTAAAGAAATACTTTTCTTGATACAAAATTGATTTAAACCATCTATAAGATTGTAGAGTGTGGGCTCAGCATTGCAGAGGGTTCATAAACATTTAAATTACCATAAATAATAAAATGGTCTGTCACTATTTCATGGAATTTCATTTTCACGAGTGGTGCTGGAACACCATAACCACGAGTAACGAGGGATCACTGTGTACTCAAATTATTAGCACGAAGATCTTCTCCTTTCGGCTTTCCCTTCAGGGGTCCCTGTACTTCTGTCTACTCTCGTCAGTCCTCTCAGTGTCCCACTTCTTCTTAGCTAACCTCTTTCTCTGTATACACTCCTGTACCTCCTCATTCCACCACCAAGTCTCCTCATCTACTTTCCTTCCAGATGACACACCAAGTACTCTCCTACCTGTCTCCCTGATCACATTAGCTGTAGTTGTCCAATCATCTGGAAGCACTTCCTGACCACCCAGAGCCTGTCTTAACTCCTTCCTAAAAATCATGCAACACTCTTTCCTTTTTTAGCTTCCACCATTTCGTCTTCTGCTCTGCCTTTGCCCTCTTCATCTTCCTCACCACCAGAGTCATCCTACACACCACCATCCTATGCTGTTTGGCTACACTCTCGCCTACCACTACTTTGCAGTCACTGATCTCCTTCAGGTTACACCGTCTACACAATTGTTTCCACACTTGAATTTTAAATTATTACATTTAGTTCTTATTCACATATTACAGAATGTGCCAATGTTTTATGAGATGAGTTAATCAATCTGTCAGGCATTTTCAGACAACCAGAGGGAAAGATCCTTGTTACCGTAACTCTTTCCTTGACTGGATTTGAACATCTTTCCTTGGCCAGGTACTGCTTGGGAGTTTATAATTGAGTTTAGACTCAGAAAATACTCATTAAGAAATTGTCAGTCGCCAGAGGAGGCCACACTCAATGTGTTTAGATACCACAGAGACTGCAGGTATCCCAGAGCCCATCTTGCCTCCAGCTGGAGGACAAAAGTGTACGTCTGTATATGCATGTTTGATTGTGCATGTGTGTGTTAGAGTCAGCATGTATTCATATTCATGTGTGACTACGTGCATGAGCTTAATAAACTCACAGGTTTGCCAAGCACCATCTGCCTGTGCAATGTTTGATGGAGCAGGAGCTGGTTGTGAGGGACATCCCTGCCATACAATATGTGAGAGAAAATATTGAAAGAAACACCTGTTTATTGTTTTGCTCCTTCCACAATCTCCATTGGAGCAGCTCCTCGAGTGGAAGAACTTTACAACAGGAGACAGTCGTATCCTTGGTGCATATAAAAAAAAGTCCACTGCACATGCAAACAGATGGTTTAAAGAATTTAATAGTTTCAAGTTTTTACTATTGTCTGTATTTTAGAGATTTCATGAAGTGATATGAGTGATTTTAAATTAATTCCACCTACAAAATGAAAGACTTGCACCCAAACATTTTATGTTTTTTTTTTAAAATTCTGTACACTCAGAATTGAAACACTCTCTTATGACATTCTTACCCAGGCCAAACTTAGCTTTGTACGTAGCTTTTTCTCATGCAGCATAACAAGATATTTCAAGAAAAGATCCAGAGGGGTCAGTGTTCTTTTTTGCATGCGTCCTTGCGTCTTTGACGCACATTTTTTGACAGGGATGCACAATCGTCAGACAACGTGCGTCCCTCGAACGCAAGCTTTAAACACTTGCAATGAAAAAAATCTATGCTATCTTTTTCCGCAATTTATCAATTTCTCCACTGAAATTTCTTACCGGGAAATCGCCAGTTTTTTGATCTCACGTAACGTTCTCATCACGAGACTCATCTGCCTGATTCAGCCTCATTAAAATTGACCAGAGCGGCACGGTGGCGTAGTGGGTAGCGCTGTAGCCGCACGGCAAGGGGGTTCCGGGTTCGAGTACCACTCTCTGTGGAGTTTGCATGTTCTCCCCATGTCTGTCTGGGTTTCCGGCTTCCTCCCACTTGCAAAAACATGTGCTTCAGTTTAATTTGCCTGTCCCAAATTGATCGTAGGTATCAGTGTGTGAGTGCGTGTTTGTCTGCGTCTCTATGTGGCTCCGCGGTACACTGGCGTTTCCACCGCCTCACACCCTAAGCCAGCCAGGATAGACAGATGAAGCAGTTGTGACAATGAATGAATGAATAAAATTGACCAAATGGCAACACAACATCTGCTCATTTTACATGCTGCAGTGAGAGAGCAACGAGTTATTCTCATATTATCACCATGCCTCTTAAAATGATGCAAAAGTTGGATAAACCCAAATGAGTGCTATCCTGAATAAAAAACAAAAGTTAATGAAAATAAAGACACAGATATTACTGTGGACAGTATGGAAGAAGATGCAGAGGAAGCCGACTGACAACCAGAAAAGAATCCAAATATTTTTACCAAAATGGACACAATTTTTTCCATGGGTGAGGCATGGCTTAATGTCGGACAAAATGCAGCCTAGAAAAAAATGTGTGTAGAGAAGGTTCTGTCAGCTTGGTGCAGTGTCCACAGGAGAATATACAAATAAAAGACAAAGAAAAATAATGAGAGAAAAGCAAAAGGGAAAAAAAACTGTATTTCTTAAACTGTTTATTAAGAATGACCACCAGGCTGTAACATTTTGATAAAAATAATATGTCATTTCCTTTTGTTTTCCTTTTTACTGAAATAGTTATGACATCGTTATTAATAAAATCGTTAACAGTTTGTTTAGTTTTTATATTGTGCTATTGCCAAAACTCAATCCTTGCATATATGGTTTCTACCGTATATTCTGTTACTACGTTTGGGATGCATGAACATCAAAGTTTTGTTGAAACGCACCCCAGGGATGCACTACTTTCTTCAGGTAAAATGAACTCTGAGTGGTGTGAAAAAAGAAGAGCCTGAACTGGCTTTCTATGTCATATGTTTTTCCTGACCTCAGAATACAATTTCAGTGGATAACGTTTCACTCTAATTTTGAGCTGATGAAATTAAAATAAACATTAGAAATCAATGCACACTCACAAATTATATATTAGTGATATCATTTTAATTCAACAGAACAGAACAATTATTTAAGTACTCTGTAAAATGTAAAATTTCCTATGCTGCTTCTAAAGCTGCTCCTTTCATTTCACCTAAATTTGTTTGTTGCCTTTTTTTCTGACTAACAGTCAAATTAAATTAAAATTAAATTAAAACAAAAAAATACGAAAAGTCTCGCCATGTATATCATTTATTTAACAGAAAATTTAATAAATCATATAGAAGGCGAGACTTTTCGTATTCTGTATTTTCAAGACAGCATTGACTTCATGTTTCCACTATATATGAAGAAACATTATAGTGAGACAAGAGTACATGTGCACTTGAAGGGAGCAGCATTTTCAGTGATGGATAAAGTTTATTAAGCGTGTGACAGTTAACACCCCCAGTAGTGAGAAAACACCACAGCAGCAAATAAATGTTAGTTTTACCCCGACTTCCTGTTATTTATAGACTCCATTCAATATTTCTAATGTGAATTGTAGCAACAAATTATTTTGCTGCTGTGATCATTATTATAAATGCCATCCAGCGTATGGAGCTATGATTCTCCAATTGTTCTATAGATTACAGATGCTGGCAGGCCACTAAATGACTTACATATATAATTTTGAGGTTTGTGCTTCAGGAGAGGTACTTTGTAATCAAGGACAGATCCTACTCCCAGGCCCGTGTGTGAATCTACTCTTGGAATCATTACACTTCATTTGTGTCCTTGGGTTTAGAGTAGGATTTGCTCCACTCTCAGTGTTTTATTTTACCTTGAACAAATGAACTAAAAATCATAATTAAAAAAAGGGAGGCAATAGCGACATAATTTTCAAGTCCTGGAATGATCGCTCTGATTTTATGGATTATGTTTAGGAAAGTATTTTGTCTTTTCAGGCAGGGCCTGCAAAATCTTATCTTTGTTGCCCCAAAGCACTGCGGAAAGTCAGTGTAAAACCAGCTATAAGCCCTTAGGGATTTCTGAAATGGATGAGCACAAACCTTGGAAGTGTACTTATACTTTGATCCTGTTCTGCATATCGTCGGGGAACCTTTTCTCTGACTTTTAACAGCCCATCTGTTATTACATTAATGAATTTCAAAAGGCAAATTACTACCCTTTTCTTTATTGATGTTTTTGAGCTTTCACATGAGTTTTTAGGACAGCTATTTGAGCACAAGGGTGCATATGTATACTGTGATCATTTCTTTTCAGGCTTCATCTCTCTATCTTGTACATTCAATGCTCTTCTCGACTTTTAAAGGAGGTTTCAAGGTTTGTTAACGGGTTTTAAAGGGTTTTAAAATTACGATAAGTGATCACTTTCGCTTGAAGTGGATTAATTTAATCATTCATGTGGCTAATCATTCATCCAATAATGAATTTTCCCACAAATCTTCTCTAAAATACCTTCTCTACTATTCATAGATTATTCTACTTACTGTCATGCTTTTTCTTCCTTTTTGTGTGTTTCTGTTTATCTATTAGTCATTTAGACACTTATGCTAATGTAACTTAAGTTGTTTTTTTTTCAAATTTCTAACTCTATTGATGATTTTTTTTTTTTTAGACGCTGCCAACCACAACATATGAGTTAGAGATTGTGGCCAAGGACATGGCAGGAAGTGAGGTGGGCCTGACTGGAACAGCCACAGCTACTATTACCATCACAGACAAGAATGACCACGCCCCTGAGTTCACACATCCACTGGTGAGAAACAGCCTTTCTTTCCTGTCTTTTCACGTCCCCTTGTCACAGTAGGATCACAAAAGGTTTCACTTCATGCTAAAAGTCACACTGTACTACAAACACAAATCACATGGCCCTCTCAATGTCAAACTTTGATTGGTTTCTGTTTATGAAGGACACTCCAAATTATTATTTTCATTAAACACAAGTGTGGATAGAGACAACAATGTAGAGAAGAGTTGAAGAGCAGAAAATACAAAGAGAGCACAAATACAAGAAGCCTTCAGGTGGCTTCCTTTTTACATAGGAACCTTTACTCAGTCTGCTGCTTTTCCTTACTTTGATTTGTTGTTTTTGCATTAAATTGACATAGTTTCATTCACTAATTAACCTCAGTTACATCTGCTTTGCTATATATGTTTTTCAGTAGTCAATTATTGTTGTAATATCTCTGTTATAATATTTTTAATCTTTTTTGGTAGCACTCAGCAAGTATTTTCAAAAAAAGAGACTGCGCCCTGTGAATAATGATTAATTTCAAAGACTGACCAAAACCAAAAAATGTCAGCACAGCTGAAGTAAAAATCTTGCATTTTCAAGTAAAGAATTCAAACATATGAGGAATTGTGGGAATTGAAACTGGAGGAGTTCAGGAAGTGGAGTGTCTTTTAAAGCATATCCCATTTCAATAAAAACAAGAGATTTTGATGATGGATTAGATCTATAGCCAATAAATCAATTTGCAATTTCAGTGAAGGTATTAATATGTTTTCATTTTTTAAATCTCTCTTTTACATTTGAATAAGAATGAAAAAAATGTCACGGAGATACTGCGCTTTGCCTTTGTAGGGTAGTAAAGTAGCGATGGCTCATATGGGGACTGCTTGACAGGTGGACTTGTACTCATATGAGTACCAAAAGGTAAACGCACTGTCAGAAAACTAACCTCTAATTAAAAAGAGTCACCCGAGCCATGCTCAGATGCCCTGACACAATCCCACTTCAACACATTTCATCCATGTTTTTACCCATTCAAAGAATATCCAGCTCAGAAAGACCTTAAACTTTCACATATAAAGAAATATTGCAGTCCTTCCCAGCTAAAGGTAAAGCTCAATAAATAACTCGCATGGATGTGTGTGTGTGTGTGTATGTGTATGTGTGTGTGTGTGTGTGTGTGTGTGTGTGTGTGTTTGTGTGTGTGTGTGTGTGTGTGTGTGTGTGTGTGTGTGTGTGTGTGTGTGTGTGTGTGTGTGTGTGTGTGTGTGTGTGTGTGTGTGTGTGTGTGTGTGTGTGTGTGTGTGTGTGTGTGTAAGGAATGCATCTCAAATGTTGTTACATGCCAGTGTAGCTTAGCGATGTGGTCAGAGGCAAGATAAGGGAATCTCTGAGAAGCAGGGGGAGTAGCCATGTTGTATTTCTGTCAAGATTTCAGTCATGCTCAGCAACATCTAGAGGCATTATTGTTCATCAAACAAACTGAACTAATGCCTTCAAGTTATGCTATAAAATAAAATATGCATGTGTGAATAAAGGGAAAATAGCCCACCTATGCCAACTTATGGCCAATTTGGACGTTTTCTTTTCTACCCGCATCACTCCTTCAATCCTCCATGTGAGATAATAAAAATAAATATGAATCAACACCAAAAATAGGCCCTCCCTTTTCCAACTGTGCCTTCAGGTGTGGTTGTAACACTGAGCTGCGTCGCTGTTAATGGAAACGCCTGCAACCGTTGTCAGGTTTTGGAAATGCATCACGTCGCACCCGAACCAAACCTCCCTCACAGCGCTTCTATGATGCATGGTGGTGTCATGGCAGCTTGTGAGGTGCACAGCTTAGATGCAAAATGTTACAGCTCAGAGGGCTCGGGAAGGCCGCGCAGAGTGTACCATGTCCATTTCCCAGTTAATGTTCTCATTTCTCATTGGGAAGAGATCCATTTAATGGCGGGGAGAAATGGAGCTTTTAAAAAACAAGTGTTTGAAAGCACTAAGCTCCCCATATAAATCCTCCTCCCCCTAACCTCCCTGACTGCTCCTAGTTCATCCATGAATCATCTGTGACCTCTAAGATGCCATCGTATTTTGAATGTATTGGTAAGTGTGTATCAGTCCTGGTATTGTCAATAGCAGCTCTCAAGCTTTAACTGTTTAAATTATTCAACTAAAAGTTCTCAAAATTCTATCTTTCAAAAGAATCTGAATATTCATGGACTCCTGCCGACCAAATGTGTTCAAAGTCTTCCAAATTGTTAGAGGGAAGTAGAAAGGAGTGGAAGGATACAGAGATACAGAGCAAGGAGAAGGAAGCAAGCTAATGAATGTTCATAAGATGAATTCCTCCCTGCTATTATTCATTAAATCCAGTGAAGATAGGTTTTATGAGCTGACATTTTGTTTGAATTCAGCAAACATAATTCCCACATTGGGTGTTTGTGCTTTTCCACGGACCTATTTAGCACAGCTCAATGCTTAGAGCCAGCCATAGCTTATTACAACATTATCACAGGATCGTGAATGCAGTGGGGAGAAATTGATGGCACAGCCGCAAAAGATCAGTTTGGTGGGTTTTTTCATCATATGGCTGGTTAAACATTTATCAACACCCCGCAAAATAGGAAACAATCCCATAATGTACAAAATGGTTCAGTCCAGGTACCGGGCTGGCCTAACAGCATGCCACAATGCGCTATTCAAGCCACACCCAGGTAGTGCCTCGGTTTGGCCCCTGACCCGGAGGCGGACCAACGCAGCATCATCAGGTGAGCATCTCTCATAAAGTTCAGTATGGATGTGGGGAAAACGCGTAGGCGCCGAGTTTGCACACTACCGTGACAGTTTGTATGATGCGGACACGTGAGTGTGGACCTGCGTGAATGTGCGTGAAATAGTCTGAGCACTCCTGCGGTCCTGCCAGGAAACAATGAGAGCGCTGCCGCGGCCGCTCTCCTGGGCGAGGGAGAGAGGCGCGCGGAACGGAGATGGACGGAGCGCCCTCTACCGCTCCGTCAAAAACATGTATTCCATCACTATGGAGATTTAGCCACTCCCTAATTAATTAAGCTGCAGTGATGGTGTTGAAATTATACTTCCTGTTAAAGACTCAGAGAAAAGGTAGGAAGTTGTGTTGTACTTGGAAAAGGAATACACAGCATTTCATTGCTTTGTACCTGTGACGTATGCAATGACAATAAAGTTGAATCTAATCTAATCAGAAATTTATGAGAAAACCAGCATTTGGAAATTGTTGTGTAATGCAGACACCATTTATTACGATATAATTATATCTGCTTCTAACAAGCTAAAATTTTAATACAAAACGTTATATTGAAAGTGTGTTGTCATTTTATTGCAAACACTGATCGCCTGGTGTTGTAAGTAAGCACTGATTCCAAAATATATTTTCTTGTTATTGTGGTCATGGCCTGCATAGCATGCAGTTGAAGCTGGAATCTCCTTTTAGTAGTCTCTCTTTAATTCATACAAAGCAAATCAATGTGAGTGGACAAAGAAATGACTAGCAGCATCTTACTCCATGCTGGTTAACAGTGTGAGTGTTCATCGGTATTTCAGCAGAAAGCATGTCAGAATTTATTTGTTAACACCTGTTTTTCTCTGCTTTCTTCCATATTTCATCTCCTACTATCTTCTCTCCAAGGGAAGTTCTGGAATTCACATATGGCTCTTCAACTTTATTATGAATCATCTTTATAGGTGGTTCCACACGTTTTATGACATTGGACAGATTTTTATTGTCTAAATTACAGTCTGTATCCAGAATCTACATGACACATGGTCAGATGTAAAATTTCAACTTTCTTCTGATGTAATCTGGAAACCAACAGCTTAATCCATGTGATATGTGGGCAATATTATCTGTTGTCTATGAATGTCAAGACATGGTTTCACTGAATGTTATGTTAAGCTTCTGGGCTAATTTAAGGTGAGAAAGGACAGAGGTTGTGGATTTAGGTGTCATATCCATTACTTTTCCATTGTTTTATTTGATTGGTAGTGGGATTATAATATAGTTTATGTAGTATATGAATAAAACAGAAGTAAAACCTTAACCAACTGGCTCCAAGACTATGTGACATAAAATACAGCCAAAATGAACCGACTGTGTAGGCCGTTGTATGTACTGAGGAACTATCCGAGAAAATGGAATACAAAAAGAAACAAACTACTGTATTTTAAGAAAAAGAAAGGGCCTCAATAGTAGTTGCTCATCACCTCAATGTGTCACAATCCGCTCGTGGTTTTCCTCTCATCTGATCAGCTCTACCTGCCTGCCACTCCCACCTCATCAGTGCAACTACCTTCACCTATGTTTCCTCACCTGATTATCACCTGCCTGTTCAGTACATATACCCTCCCATTTCTCTCAGTCTCTGCCAGATTGTCTTTGTGTCATGCATAGCTCTCTCGCATTTATCTCCGGACTGCTCCCTCAGTTTCAACCCTGCCTGTGTTCGACCCGTCTTCTTTGTCTCTACCCCGGTAAACTGACCAGCCTTCTGTCTTTGACTGCCCTGCCTGCTTGTTCCTTGTCTGCTACCTGTCAGCTGGGATTCTGTTTGCTGAGACTGTTTTTCTGGGTTATTGCTACCATTCTGTGCGAAGCTTCAGAATAAACTGTTGGACTATTCCTGCTCTGGTCTCAGTCTGTGCTGTACTTGGGTCCTACCTCAGAGGTAGATGATGCTTCAAACCTTTCATAAATGATGCAAACATTTCCATTGTAGCAGTCTGAAATGCTGTATTTACATGCTGCATTTCCCATTAGTTATTTTTAAGGAAGGATGATTCACTTTTTTTTCTCTCCCATTTTTAATATCAAAAATGCAATATTTTTTCAGTCATTTATCACTGTAGAATCTTCTCTGACTACTGCTACAGTAAAGATCTTGTCCAATTTTAAGAAAAGAAAATTGTATCAAATGAAAAGATATATATACAGGACATGTCAATGCCTTAATATCCCTCCCAATCAATTTTACAGATTACCATTGCAAAGTACTTTCATTCATACTGCTGTTGTTGATATGGTTAAACTTTTATACAAATTGATATCACAGCACACTGGTGTGACCTTTTGCCCTTCTTGTTTCTTTACTTCTGTTACCTCATCGTTCCTTCTTCACCACTATCATGATCCGCCTGTCATTTTCTTCCCCCGCACCCGGACTCCTAGTCTCATGTCCTTCTCTCATGTCTCTCTGGGTCTGCTAATTCCACACTATGACTGGGCCAATTTGCCCTGCTCCTCATAACAAGACCATGATGGACCTTATCACTCCAATCACTCAAACCCTCTGACAGCTAGTCTGGGGTTTTTTTACACTCAATTTCACAAATTCTCTGTGCCTGTCTGTCTTTCTGTCTGCTGCCCCTCTGCGTCTCTATTTTTCTACACTCTCTCCTCTATGATGACTAGCAGAATATGTTCACCTGCAATCCATCTGTCCAGTGATAAAGACATTAGCTGTGATGGGTGTAGGATCAGCACAGGGCAGCAGGGCCCTGTCAGTGCTGGTCTGTCTTGGGGGACGGCAACCAGGTGTCACAGATTAGTCCTGGCTTTACATGATTGCTTCGGTAGCTCCGAGATACACTCTCAGTGCTAACCCTGGGTTGTTCTGTGGTTGAGTCGGCCAGAAATATCTGTCACAAAGAGGAAGGAATGGGAGAGGATTTATGCACTGTGTTTTAGATTAGAAAGGTGTTATGAGGGATTAGAGACCATATGTGAATGTGTGCAAGGGTGAATGTGTTTTTTGACATTGACACACAAACGTCCAAACACATTGTTGTTAAAGTAAGTTGTAGAGAGACAGATCTTTCAAAGTTTTGCAATTTGTGATTAAATACTCCATATCATTTTTTTTTTCTCTCGAGATAGAGTATGAGTATGGATTTACTAAAATGTGTCTCATACATGTTGGAGCAAATTTGCCCAGGTTTGCAGCAATGTTTCACTCTGCATTTGCTTAGATATTTAAATTATCTGTTATTTATTGTGTATGCATATGTGAGTCATTTTTTATTTTATTTTATCATGACAAGGGAGCAAGCTGTATTAAACAGGTGGCCCATGACAGGTTTATATAAAGTAATTTAATTTAGATGTGGCGGACACCGTAATGCATGTTGTCACGCCCGGTCTTCTACAGGGTGAAGAATCAGTCAAAGAATTACAAAGCACATGTGCTGAAAACAGGTTAGAAATGTAACGTTAGAAATCACAAAAGCAGCTGCCTGCCATCATGCAAGCTCACAATAGGTTTGCCATTACTGTATATGAAAAAGTCTTCACATTTTTTTCTTCTTACCACTGATTTTGGTGCAGCACAGACCATTTTTACATAAAATTATAACCACTGACAGGTAAAGTGAATAAAATTGATTATCTCGATGCTGTCATTTGTCAGTGGGTGGAATATATTTAGCAGCAAGTGAACATTTTGTCCTTGAGGTTGACGGGTTGGCAGTGGGAAAAATAGTCAATTGTAAGAATTTGAGTAGCTTTGACAAAAGTCAATTTGTGATGCTAGACGGGGTCAGAGCATCTCCAAATCTGTAGTCATGTTGTGTAAAGCACGCTCTTAAGTCGAACCTTGATTGACGCCCTCTCTCACCGTGCCACAATCAAAACAGCCGATGTGAGTTTACTTGATTTTATTTTATTGTACAATGTTCATTATTTCAAGATGATCATTCATACTGTGCAGTGTAAAGATGCATGAAGGGAGGTTAATCATAGTTTGCTGTATTCCAATCGAAAATGTCCGTATTTTTGGTTGCGCAAGCCACACTCACACATTCTGGCTATAAAATATTTTTTTAGTTTAGTTTATTTGAAGGGGACAGTGCAATTTCATAAAACACATGATTATACACGGAATTAGCCAGAATTAGCCAGAAGGCTAGTTTCCATCTGTAGTCCCCTGGCCATGATGTATAAAAAGCAGTAAAAGCAATAAAATAATAAAATCAATAAAATACATTTACAATATAGTAAAAATATACATATTCAAACACTGTACTTTTAAAAGAAAATCACACATATCAAAATAAACATTTCATCACAACATCAAACATCACAACTTGCTTGTCGTTTAATGTTGGTTGTTTCCAATCATCAGTGGTTAGTACCTTACAATTGTGGTTCTAAAGAATAAAAAGCAGCAACCTTGACAAGATCATGGGTATCCTAGGCTCATTGATGCGTGCAGAAAGTTACAAACCAGCCTGTGCTGACAACCCCTACAGAAGAGCAACTTCACAGTACATCATAGCTTGCTGCATGTGGGTCAGCAGAGGTGCATGTAAGTCAGAATGCCCAATATACTACAAGTGGTGCATTAGAATTGGACCCCACAGCAATGGAATATTTTATAATACTAAGATCTCTGCATTCTCTAAAGACAACTAGACTTTTAGGAAATGCTCAAAGACATTTTGCCTCTCACCCAAGAGACCTCTTCAGTTCTGCATGGTTGGTGGAGAGATATTAAGCCTTGTAGGAGGCATCAAAATCATTACATTATGTTTGGGGTAGTTGAAACCCAGTTGTTATTGGAGATCTGCCATGACTTAGATGACCAAGAATTTTCACATACATTTTTGAACACGATGACAAGTTGAAAGTATTGTATTGAGCTCCAAAGACCTCAGATTTCAATTCAATGGGATGTGCGAGGCAAACAAGTCTGATACACAGAGACGCAACAAACAACTTGTGGAATTTGCAAGATATACTTTTGAAATCAATTCCTCAATGAGCTAGAACTGTTTTATTGGTAAAATGGGGCTGTCACAATATAGGCATGTGGCTGAAATGTTATGGTTGATAGGTTTATACAGTACAGTGAGAGATGTTACTACTGATTACCAGATTGCTGTTATTAACAATTGTATCACCCGTTAGTCCTTTCTCCTTGTGGGATCTCTCATTGAGGCAAATTGCAGGACAAATCTTTACCTAATAGACTGTAAACCAAGCTTTCCATTTGCATTAAGTGGGCTAATGTGTGCTTGCTCAAAGCAAAGTACAAATTTACATCCCATTGCTTAATGAGTGCATCAGATGGAGGAAAATAAGTAATGGACTTATGGTCTTGTGTTTAAAAAATAACAAATAATAAATGATATACCACAAACACAGAATGAGTTATTTATTTATTTAATCACCATTGTTGCACCCGTGAATATCTGCATCATCCATACAGTTTGATTTTATTTTTTTTAAAGGGGGAAATCGGAACTGTTTTGAAATATCAATCAACACCTTAATAGGCTGAAGAATTTCCTATAAAAATTATGATTGCTCAAGTTAACACATGTTTGTTCCATCTTCCTGCTGTATTAGACACTGGTGATGCAGAGAAAGCGTTGACATACACCACTGCAAAAACCTGGGTGTCAGGTCCCTGTTGCCACGCTACATGTTTGGCTGTCTGGAACAAACACAATTAACCATGATTGACAGTTGGGGTCCCAGCTAGTGACCATGTCCTTATTGCTGCTCTGGCATTTCCTCGTATGTTGCAGTACCATACATAATTGGACTTGCACTTATCTCTCCCCTGACCAACAGCAAAACTTGCAAAACCAGGCATTCAAAACTGAAGGAAGAAAAAACAAAACTTACAGTATACTAGACACTGTAAATTTAAAGTTAATTAATTAAATTAATAAAGATGGTTTAGCCGTCGAGTAGGCAAAAGTGTGTAGGGTCATGCTTTTGTGGTGATGCACTATTTTGTCATCTGTATGACAGTCAGTGGTAAGAGTTTTGCTAACTGTACCACTTGAATGGCCGCCAGTGTGTTTGAGGCACATTGTTAATTCACCGCAGGCCTGTATTCCTGGAGGATTGTTATGTTTCTCTTAAATTAAGTCAGCTGCATTGACAAATATGAGGGCTGTCATGTTTCGCAAAAGCAGAAAAGCGGCTTTGCTGAATGTCAGATTCATCGAAAATCTATCTTTGGAAACAAATTTAATAAAGACACAGGTAAGCTCATTAACTCTCCAGGCACACTTCCTGTAGGCAGGATTAAAGCCGGGGTAGGGTAAAAGGCAAATGGATGGGGGGATGACAGAGAGATAAATTGCCAATTCTAAACACACACACACACACACACACACACACACACACACACACACACACACACAGCATAAGATTGTGTGGGAAGATGAGCCATTATGGGCTCTTGGTTTCATTTCAGCTTGATGCTGGTACAATAAAGATGTTTTTTACAGATTTGCACTCTGTCTACTCCTGGTTCTGCTGGGAGTTAAGCTGTTTTAGAAAGCAGATAAACGACAAACAGGTTCTTGAAAATGTATGATTTCTGCTTAAGAGATTTCTTTTCCACCTTTACCTCGATTATGTCTATCTCAGTACTTTATTATTATCAAAGATACTTAACAAAGAGATGTTACATTCAAGGTATCACATCAGTTTTAGGTTTCAGCATGCTGTGTCAGATAGGGCATTAGATTTTGTCCACTTACAATAGACAGATTATGTTCTCTCTCTGTAGAAACTGCTTTGGGTTGATGAAAAATGTTGCAGTGAAAAAGAGAATCTGAAATACCTTGGAGGTGGGTCTGTTCTGTCAAGATGTTGAAATAGAGTGAAATGAGCCATAGAATCTTGTTTTGGGAAGCTTAATGTGATGGTCTCCTGTTATGTATGTTAGTTTTTCAGAGACAAACTTATGGGCAGAGACGTATCATAAAGTACTTTCCATTAGAACAAATGAGCAGATGGTAAACTGTCTGTCTGGCTGCTTGTCATCACAGCCCCAACTGTCATCTGTATTTATAACTTACTCTGACAGACATCCAGGAATAAAATAAATTGATGTGAACTCTGTCAATCTGTCTCTGTTTGTGCAATAGAATGTGGTGCTATGCATATAAGTGTTTGACTGTAATTATATTCTCCATGTTTAGTTGTATTTGTCCATGAGAGGGAAAACAATTTGATAAATTTGATGGTTTGACAGCCTGTCTCCCATTAAAGCTTTACTTGTTTTAGTGTTACAGACTCATTTTGTCTATCACCCTGTCTCATTCTTTGTTTTCATTATTTTCACTTAGTCTACATCCTTTCATATTAAATTCCTACCTCTGATCGCAGTTAAACTAGGAGAAAAAGGTTTTGGTCATGGGTTTGTAACAACCAAGCAATGCCAGTTGGCAAAGAAAGACAAATTAAAAGCTCGTATAAAAAATAGGAGACAATTTCCATATTAGTGTTAATGAGGCAGAGAGCATTTAGAGTTCCCCTGTAAAGCAGAAAGATGTGTCTACTCTTCCAAGGCCTAAATTTTGTTTCCTGGCCCTTTGCCAGGATTCCAGGCTTCCTTTGCACCTCCATCTGCTGGAAATGAGGTATTCTGAATATTTATGAAGGTCTTGAGCCATGTCAAACATTGTTGACAATTGTGAGATTTAAGTTTTGTAAAATTTTGTTGTGGTTTCACGAATCAGCAGCTATTTTGTGTTAATTTGCTGATCTTAACAAACCAAGGTTCTAAGCGACATGAAAGAAAAACAATGTAAAAGATAAATGCTTTAGCATGTTTAGCGTTGTTACAGTGGTCCTGCTAGAATGATTGTGTATTAGGTGACCACAATCATAGACTAGGTTCTTGAATTTTGCAAGATATAGTTATTCAAATTTTCTCTTGTTTTTGTTTTTGATTTATCATTAAATTTCCTTTTTTTTTTTGGAACACTAATTCCTCCTTAGCTCCTTAAATGATGCCACTAATACTGTGAAGTTAACTGATGTCAAATGGAGCTAAATGAATTAAAAAAAACCCAATGCATTCTGTTGCACCACAGATAATTAATAATTATAGCCAGTCATCGTCACGTTTTATATTTACATTATTATAATAAAGGTGTTGTTTTTTTTTAACATTGCTCTCAGAGCCAACTCTTCATCATATTAACTTAGCCTGTTAGCTCCACCATGGCAACCATTTCGACATTTATTGTTACACCTAAAAGCAACTCTCATAATGTGGCTCATTGACTATGAAAATACACCACTTGGAATTGCAACAATTTCAATATTAGATTAATATTATTTAATAAAAAGGAATTCAGCTCATTAACTAGATAAATTGTAACGTACATGAATCAGCACAATGTCTAATCTGATCATAGTTCAAGTTTGTAAGATTATTATTTGTCATCTATGCTGTTAATTTACATATCATAGCCTCAACAGTGGAGTGTATTTGAAGACCAGTGACCACACCCAATGTATTAAAAATAGCACCGCTAGAACTACTGCTGGGTTTATCTTTTCTTATATTTCAACTTATCCTGTGTTCATGACGTGTTTTGACTCAAAAACTGGCAATCATTTTTCTCGGTGGGATGACATCACCTTTATATTTATGGGAGAGATCTTTGAAACTTAAAAAGATTTGGGGAGCAGAAAATCATTGCCTGTGTATATTATACTGCTTATAATCTTAAACGTCTGTCTGTCTGTCCGTACGTCCGTCCATTCACCCCCGGATCTCTATATGAAACTTTAATTGACTCTCTGTCTTGAGCAGTAAAAAGAAAACAAGCCCCCTCCCCCACCCACCCAACCACACATACAGCCCTGCATAGACAAACACACATACACACGCTTTGATTATAGCAAACCTTAAGGTGGCCCTTTTTTCCTCTCCCTTGTGCTATCTCACTCTTCTACTCTGTGTTTAAGCAATTTCAGGCCAGCTCTGCCTCCTAGTTAGTAATTTCCTCTTAGTCTTTCAGGTTACCGGTTGCTTTGTGCTCTAGGTGAAATTGAGGCCTTATCAGCGGCAGGGCAGGAGCCCAGTGGCCTCACATCACACAGAATACAGCATGTCCTCCTACTGCATGACTGCCCTGCATAAATAAACCAATCTGACCGGCTGCTGTCTATGTCTGCACTGTATTTGTGTGTGTGTGTGTGTGTGGGGGGGGGGTAGACCGAGGACTTGTAAATTTTGCATTTTAGTTTGAAGTGTAAGGTGGGTGATGAGCATGGGAATGCTGGAGACAGACATTGGTTTCTGATCACAGTGCTTATACCTGAGCATGTCGTGAGTTCATCGCGATTGACTTTCGTGACTGTACTAAAGTTGAGACAATGCTTTCTGTATTAAATTTCAAAGACACCCCATCCATTCATCCAGTCATTTTTTTAAAAAGGAGTACTTGACTTTTTCAAGTTTGCAGCAAGTTTCCCCTTGAATCTTTGACACAAGTTAATGGGATGAAAGGATCGGCCATCTTGATCTCAACAGAAATAGAACGAACTTCCTTCCCTACATACTTTGAATACATACAAATAGTCTGCTTGGTGTAGTATGTGTCAAAAATGCTGTTCTTTTATGAAGAAGAAAAAAAACTAGTTATTTTATTTGGTTCCGTGTTTTTCTCCTCCAGAAAAGATGCCTCCCACTAAACCGTTGACTAAAGACATGAGTTTTCTACATTACACTTTGTGAGTTTCAAATTGGACCACAATTTATTTCAAAACTCGATGTGATGTCATGATGCAGGCTTGTGGCACTGCCTCTTACAATCAGATTTCCAATGAGCACATAAAAATATTTCACTTTCAGCAGTTAGATATAGAAACAAGAAAATCTATTTCTGAGTGGGAGGAGGACTTTGAAGAACACTGTGTACTTACCCTGATTCCCTGTCTGACTATGAATGGTTCAAAGTGTTTTTTACAAGGTTCGGACGGGGGGGTAGGGGGGGTGGATCGATGCCTGTCTCTCTTTAGATAAATGCATCGAGCCAAGCAGTGTATGGTGGTAAGAGGGTAATCTGTGAAGTAACAATACCGTGGGCTGGCAGGAGACACAGTAATCAAGGCTGGACCCGCACTATCCTTAAACAGAGTGTTCTGTGTCTAAAAGATTACAGTATAAGCTCTGATACCATAATGGTCCTGACACGCACACAAACACACACACACACGTGCACACACACACACACACACACACACACACACACACACACACACACACACACACACACACACACACACACACACACACACTTCCACAAAGAGACTCAGAATTACTGCAGCTTCTGCGGGGTAGCCTTCCTCACAATGTGGTCTTTAGTAGAAGCCTTTCAGGGTAAATGCATTGATAGGAGGGATACGGGTTCCTCTCTTTGTACCTGCATTTACAGCATATGTTTTGAATCCTTCTCCAAAATTGTGTTTCCTCAATGCTTTCATTGGATTTAACCATATGACTTGAAGGGCTCCTAATAATTAGAATTTTACCATGGTAAAAAATCTAAAAAGGACGATGGTCCATCTGAGGTTAATAACAAAGAGATTAAAGTTGCACTGTATTTACAACGAGTTTCCCACAAAATGCATTATGTTTTGTCTCGGGGTCTAACAAATGCATTTCCCACCCTCTAATACATCTGCAAAGTCACTTTTTTTCAATTAAACTTTCTATTGTTTGGATCCATATTTGCTTGCTTGCACTCTTCTTTTCCATTGTCTTTGATTGGTGCAATATACTTTATGCTTCTTTGTGTTTTGCTGTTTCCAGCAGTTCAGTAAATCACTGGCCAGAATGTCGCATTGCTCACATTCTCATGCACATACACAATGTTAACAAGCCCATTTGTAAAAATATAGTTAAACTGTATCATTAGTGGCCATAAACTCCATGGGGTGCTCTATATGATACCAGACTGAGGGTGAAACTATATTTTTCACCAGACAGCTTGTGCTCACACTAAACACCTCCTGTATTTTGCATATATTAACTTCCCTATCAATAAACATATGAGCTGAGTACATGCATATGTGTTTACATGTGCAAAGTATGCCCAATGTACAGTCTCTGATTAATAGCTCAGATTTTTACACTTTCCACTCCTCTTCCTCTCTTCTTGTCTCTTTACAAATATCTTCATGCAGATTCAGAATAAGCTCTTTCACTTCACTTTAAAACATTATCAACTTATTCATATCTCATCCAATTGGGACTTAGAGTGCAACCGTGCTGCCTCTAAAACTCACTTCAGATTCAGTCTGAGCATATCATCAAAGTTATCGGTTCCTAATAGAGTCCTCATCTATCCTATTTTCTGTGTCCTCTCTGACCAGTCTCATTTGCCCATTATCATCTATAAATTCGGGTATCTTCAGTAAGTTCTTCCCGCTCATTAGTGGTGATTTGTCTGTCTGTCTCCTCAGTTTGAAGCATATGTGAATGAGGGCTCGACAGGTGTAGTGGTCAACCTGACGGTGGATGACAGAGACGACCCAGCCACAGGAGCAGGAAGAGCTATCTACTCCATAATTAACGGAGATGCCGCTCAGAGCTTTGAGATCCACACCAACCCAGATAATAACGAGGGAATGCTCTCCGTTATCAAGGTAAAACATCTGCCTTTCTCCATGCAGTGTGCAGTAGGTAATATAATTACTTCTCCCTTACCTTCCCAATCATTTTCCCTACTCAGCCCTTGGACTACGAGGCCACGGCCTTCCACACACTACTCATCAAAGTAGAGAATGAGGATCCTCTGGTTTTTGATGTTGGCTATGGTCCCAGCTCCACAGCCACTGTCCACGTGACCGTCCTGGATATCAACGAGGGCCCTGTCTTCTTCCCCGACCCCCTGACAGTCACCAGGATGGAAAATATACCCGTGGGCAGCTTTGTGGCCTCTCTCAATGCAACAGATCCAGATATATTGCAGATACAGGGCATCAGGTAAGGAACTCGGCTAAAAGAAAACGTGGAAAAAGTAGAGCTGCAAAACTGTAGCTGTCCAGAGAATAATAAAATGAGAGGTGGAAAGAACTGTAGTGCGCTTGTTAGGTTAGATTTAATGCCGTCTTCAGGAGTTTGTGGCTCAGTATCATTTGTAATAAGGGTTGTTTTTTTTTCTAACACATCACATCTCCACCAGATCTGTCCTCAATAATTTCTTGTCCTATTTTCTCAGTATGCTTTATCTGTCTTCATTGTGTCAAAAGATGAAAGATATTACCCGGACATCACACATTTTACTGTCACATATTAAGCTATTCACCCCACTGAAGTGAAATGTCAGCATGGGACTGCTGATTAATTTTAACTTTGATGGAGAAAAGCCCTCTATTAAATATTACCATCAACATTACACCAAGGCCATTGAATTCACAGTGTGCTACAATAAAAATTATTCGTCGTAGTGCCGGAATAGCCCCATAACTTACTGCATTTTATTTTACAAGATGGAAAACTCATTATTGCGTTTATTGGCTTTCAGGCCTAATTTATAGTCTTAATTTGGATTTCGCTTTTTCTGCTCCCTTGGAGTTTTATATCATAAAATAGTGTTAAGTAAACACATGGGGATAATAATGATTCAGTGAAATAAAACTCACGAGATCGTGACTGAAATGCTTAAAATTATTGATGCTGCTTTATGTGCTGTAAAGTGCAATCACTGTGTCGGTATCAAATACTACATGACGTGGAGCCTTGCCACTGAATGATGTGTCAAGTTGAGACACACGCCCATAAAGGTCTCATCAGTGGCGGCTAGGGATCAACGGTCAGGTCGCTAGACCGTATTACTGTCAAAATATGTGATGGGACAAACTGGACTGACTATACAGTAAATATACTGTGGCAGTGGAAAAACAGATTTTGGTACAAACAGATTTTTCCACTATTTTCTTATAGTTATGAAATGTTGATAATGATGGTTATTTTTGTTGGTATAACTGTTATAACTTCATTTATAATCAAACGCATTACAAAAGCAAAAGTAGATTCATGGAACATGTTGAAAGATTGAACTCTTACACTTCTGTGCAGCTTATGAAGACTTCTTCACAATCACAATTCCACTCACTCCCACAGCAGTTTGGCAGCATATTTCTTTTCTGCTCAAAATCAGATTAGATGCCTGGCTTGCTGAGGTGTCCCTTGATATCATGAAAGTACAGTTCTCTACAACTTGTGACAAATATGGCCTACGTTACAGATAAAAACAAAAGAATAGCCATCTTTCATTTACATTGTCTCTACTCTCAAAACTCAAGGATTTTCTTTGAAGCACTGCATTAAGTGTCTTTATTGAAAATGTTTTGTCGCCATCTAAGGGGCTAGATCAGTGGCCCCTAACCTCTGATCCACGGGTCAATTGGTACTGGGCCCCACAGAAAGAATAAATAATTTCTATTATTTCAATTGTATTTATTATCTGCTTCTGAAGAAGCAGTTAATAATTGTCCGTGTTTTGGAAAACTATCAAATTCTCTCTGCCACAACTGTCTATGACTCACTCTTGATGCAACATGCTTGTCTCAGTCACAGCTACCTTCTTAAAGAGACCCCTGTGGCTGGTAACATACAGTAGAATACATTACCGCTAAATTAAAACTCCCAAGCTAGCATAACAAGCAAAAAACAAACGCTTTGGAAATTTTCTTTGTGCGTGGTAAAAGAGCCAGTGAGGAGACAGAAGAAAAAAAATTCTGCAATATACCAGTTTTTATGGTGGTTGTATCGTTTTATTTTGTTGTATTTATCCACCACACATTAAAGGCTGGTCCTTGAAAATATTGTCTAACGATAAACTAGTCCATGGTGCAAAAAAAGGTTGAGGACCACTGGGCTAGATGACAATTACCCCTGAATCACTCAAAGAAACACGTCACAATTCCTTACATGAGAGTGTGCAAAATAGGGCCCAAGGGAGACCTTCAACTAGTTCTAAACCATGATATGTAAGCATTAAGCTCATGTTATGAGCTAAATGCTTACACAAGAGTAATAAAATACTAGCCTTGCTCACCTGTTAACTCATGAAATATTTAAGAATTTCCCTGTCTCAGATTAGCGTCCCAGCAAACAAGCATTTGGAATTAAATCCAAATGCTAAAGATAGATGTTGTGACAATTCGGAAAGGAACATTCTTATGGTGACCAGTTGTAGATCAATTTTACCTTACAAGAGAAATATTAATCCTACCTTGTTACAGATGACAATGCATATAATAGTTGCAGACATACACTATATTACAAGGAACCACTTAACATTGCTTTTCAGAGGTAGCATTCCAGAAAATAAGGCGAATAATTGAATTGACTTAGGCAGAGGAAATCAGTAGTACCCTCATTCTAAAAAGATATAATTTGAAGAGCCAGTTGATATCACATAAATTAAATATGTAGAGGCAGGATTATAAAAAGATAAAAGCCCCGCTGTCTATTTCTGATTTCATGCATCTGTGAATGAAGAGAGCCTTGGCTGGAAGGTTTTCACCAAACAAAATAAAAAGAGAAAACAGTTTCATATTAGTTATTCACAATCATTCACTCCTTACTACTGCTTATCTGCGTGGCCTTTGGCAACCCACTTACTGGCATTCCTTTGCAGCAAATCCCACTGGCGTGAGACTCAAGTGTCAATGTTGTGTTTTCACTGAGCATCATAACCGAACGCATTCCGTTATGGCTCACCTGGGAAAGAGGTAAAGTAGTTTGTTGTGTGGAAATTTTGTAACACACGCACTCTCACACACACACACACACACACACACACACACACACACACACACACACACACACACACACACACACACACACACACACACGTTGACTTCTCTTAGAACATTGTGCCAGCATCGGCAGACTTCTCTATATTGCTCTGCTGGGATTGAGGAAGCAGAGAGTGATAGGAAGAGACTAGACATGTTGGTCAAGAGAGCATGGACTGTCCTCGCTGGAGGAGGTGGATGAGAGTAGGATGATATTTCCCTTGAGAAAACATCGTGGCCCAGATGCTACCCTGTATGTATGTATTTATACAGGGTACGATTTGTTGGTGGTATTGGAGGGATTCCCCCACCCTCTCTAGTTTGTACATCTCTACTTCTTGTATATCTGCGGAGTTATTTTGACATGACATGTAAAATGTGCATCTATGGTGTGATAATATTAAGTTTTACAGACTTTTTTCATTAAGCTAAATCTTCTTGCCTTGTTCATGAAATCGGCCCCTATCCATGATCCTGAAGTCTGATAACATAATTTTTCACATTGTGAACGGCACAGAAAATGAAATTTTTTATGTCTTTTAAAGTTTTTGTATTAAAAATGAAGGTTCGGAATTTAGGCTAGTTAACCTGAAAAAAAATAGCCCTGTCGATTGCTGATTTTTTATAATTACCCAGATCCTATTTTTTGTTGTTTTTGACAAGTCACACCATGTTTGTATGTATGTATCTATGTGTGTATGCATAACCATAACTTTTTTTAAGTTGTGGTTATGCATATTAAGCAGGTAAATTAAAATAGAGAGACACCAGGCCAAGACAGAAGCCAAAGCATCTTAATTACATATTAAAATGCAACAAAAACAACAGGCTGTTCAACAATCCTCAATAAAACAACATGAAAAACAAAATAATAACAAATGATAGCCTCATATCAAACAGACATACAGGAGACATCCATTTAAATCACAGCAGAAAATAAAAGGAGTTTAGTAATCTGCAGCTGATTCAAGGCTTTAAAATTAAGAGATGCTTTTCTAAGAATAAGACTTTATGTGGAGAGAAATAAGAAGGAATGAAACAAGTCAAGAATATTTCATTAAGAGATTAACATTCACTACTTGATTATTTAAACCTGACTGAGAAAGATGAAAAGGTATAATAACCGAATTAATCTGTTATGAGCCAAAGTGAATGGAAAATATTCACTTTATTTTATTCACTTTAATTTTAGGATACAAAACGTCAAGCAGTATATTAATAATTTTAACTGACCTGAATGGAGCAGAGCCTTGATTAAGGTTAATAACCATTTGTGCTTTTGTGGTGGGGTTTCGTTTTTGTTAAGGACAGGAGACAGTGTAAAATACAAGATATTTATTTGTCCATTCAAGTCATGTTTAGTTTGAGTAGTAGTACAATAATATCATCAATAGGTTGAGTATGAGTCCAATAACATCATCGATGATATTGACAGACAGACAGGTTCAACAAACAGACAAGTTCAACAAATACTTATCTAAGCATGATGAGAGCTCTGGAGACAATAAAAAAGTCCTCCGGTATGTTGTTGCAGAGTACTCTGGGTACAGGAAAAACGTCAAGTACAAGCTAAAAAATGGATCACATATTTTTTATACCCTAAAGGTGTGACTAGGGGGAGGTATTAACCTCTGCCCATCTGCTTTCAACCAGTTCTTTACAGCTTTCAGTTGGTACGTCATGACCTCCAGACGTTACCGAAAATATCAAATCGACAGTTTCACAAAACTATTTGATGACATAATATAATCAGTCACGTGAACTCTGTGAGGATCTGCTGCAGACATTCTTTGGATGACCCTGTGCAGAAACATACATTCTAATTTCAGGTACAGTGTATGAAATGATCTGGCTAGCCGCTTCTGTCAGTGTCTAACTTCTTCCAAGGATACCCACAGTCATGCAAGCATTTCCAAATATGGTCTAACAGGAATTATTTTCATGCAGCATCTTCATGACCTGGAGACATCCTGGGGCCACCTTCACAAGCGCTGAATAATATGACACACAACAATCCAGATCTTTGGTTCAATTAAATGATATTATTTTGTTATATTATTGTATTATTTTATTGTATTAAAATTTTCCACCACACTTTTCCTGCCTTTACCTAGACAAATGACGAAGGGATCAAATACATCTAAAGTCTCATTAGGAATGTCTGCTAATTTAATTAGGTGTGATTTCCAGTGACAGGACTCAAATCAGTTGTGGAGGAACTATTCACACTGAAGTAATTGATGCTAAATGAGAAAAGGAGCCTGTGTTTTCAACAGAAAGAAAAAGACCTTAGCTGCACTGATGACCATAGTTTGAGCAGAGGAAGTCCCAGAGGACATCATCAATGCATATTTGATTATAGCTTTGGAAGGAATTGAGAAAATTAAAAAAGAAAAAACGTGTGTGTTATGTGCATGCTTAAATCAGAAAACAGCATGAAATAAACTGCTTATTTCCTCTAAGATGTTCCGCTGCATCAAGCACAGAAAAGTAGAAGTGCAAACAAAAATAAAAACATTACCATATTATTTCTGTATACATAGTCACTTTAAATAACATCAATTCAGAGATCCTCAGATTTATTCACCTCTCGACCAAGATATTTTCTTCTCCATGCTTGTGAAAATAGAGAATCTCAAAGTGCTGGGTCATCCATTATTCAGCTCTTACTTTTCTACCTTCACCTCTCTCTCCAGTCATTTTCAAGTTAAAAGAGAAGGGAGTTAAAAGAAGAGAGATACGGGTTTGGACTGTCAGCCATGAAAACTGGCAGGGAGTTTTGAGACAGGAAGGGATGAGGAGCGAGATCGAGACAGATCGGCAGTCGGACAGATAGGCAGAGTAGGAAGATGAATGGGTTTCAGTGAAGGTGAGGTGCTGAAAGAAAGGCTGACCTGTGAGGAGTCATGCTTTCTACCTAAAATTATTCCTGAGAGAGGAGAAAGGCGACTCATAAGGAGAATCCAGGAAATGATAGAAAGATGACAGAATAACAAGTAACAAGACCATACACTGGATAGGATGTAATGGTGGTTTCTGTAAAATGCCCAGAGTACAACGTACTGGGAATGTAACCAAAAGGGGGAAATCAACACTGCACTGAAGTTTTCCAAAGTGAATCCGAAGTTCAAATGACCATGCACAAGGGAAGAGTTTCTCAAAGTTTGCCTGGAAAAAAAAATGGAATGCAAGTTGTTGAATTTCACATCCAACCACTCCTGTCTTCTCCTTCCCAAGTCATTTCAGCCCGTTCAGTCGAAACAATGTTCCTGTTTAACAGCATAACAGGGCATTGTTTACGACAGTATATTCTTTTTATAAGCATAATTTTAATTGTTATCTATATGGAAAACTGGTAAAACTCACATAATGCAGATTGAATATAATCTGTTAAAGCCCTAAAATACTGTATACGTATAGTTATGGCCACACTATTGTATTATGGACCCTACCTTAGATGTCATTGTATGCATTATGGGCCTCAAAGAGAAAAGGCAGTGTGTCACAGCAAAGCAGATGAAAGAAAGTTTGAAACGTTCTGTATGCCATTAGAAACTGGAGAAGAATGTATGGAATGCAAATTGTGAAACTTGATAAGAATTATATGGATTATATTTTATTGCATCCGTTGTCTACAGTGCTCTCTTGCTTAATGCTGAGCAGTGCAAAATGACTCCACGCATCTTCAATCCTCAGAGTTTCTGTAGCTACTTGCAGCATGACTTCATCTAAACACAGAGAATGGTCTGTCTCACAGAAAGTTCCCAGGATATGAATTGCAGGTTTTTCATTTTAATCTCACCCTGCTGAGAAAAATATGCTGAGTCATTTTGTCTCCTCCATTTTCCCCTTCATCTTTCTCCTGTCATCCCGGGACATGAAGGGCCTGATTATAGGCTAATCATATCTTGGGATTTATTTCTTATATCTATCAGCTGAGTGCAGGCATACCAAATGCCTGATCAAGCATGGTTGTGTGAGTGTGTGGGAGAGAGACGGAGATAGAGATGAAGAGACGACCCTTTAGACATATAGTCAGTGTGCCAGTGAATAATTAAAACTACCATAAAAGATGCCAGGAGAAACAGCAAAAGGGAGATACTGTGTGGTGGAGCTTGAGTAAATTGCTTTTCTGTATGTTAATGGCAGGGTCGTGTTTATCAATTGATGCAAAGAGGTACTTTTTTTTTGCTCATTGTAATAACCTTTTTTGTTCTGTGTTGTTTTAAACTTTGGTATACGAAAATGATGTTGCACACAGTGGGGACAACGTGCTGAAGTCACTATGGTTGTGAATGGATATGCTATATGTATTGATGGTGTACCCTCTGATTATGACCCCATGTACCAAGTAGTGTCCTTGTATTTTTTATTTTCTGTGTTCCTCTGACATATGAGCAATGCCAGCATTTTCATCTTTGGTTTTTGAACGTCCATGCTTCTTGTGTTCCCTGCACTGTTTAAGTTAAATCAGCATGAAGGTTTTTCAAGCCTCTCAATTTGATGCCTGCAATTACTGCATAGAGTTGGCAGAGACTCTAAAATTTTACCCAACAACAATAGTTAAAAGAAAGAGGAGAGCTTTTCAAGCTTTTTGAGCTTGTCCAAAAGGTGACTGAAATTTTGGATTTATATTCACACCTGCCAAGGTCTGATCCTGTTGTTTGTCGTCTACGCTGCAGTCCAAAGAGAGATGATGTTGAAATGGTTTTGCAATCATGGAGGGATAATACTTTATGCAGGCCCAAAATAGGGATTTCATTACAATAGCAGGTAACCATATTTAAACTGATATGCATGTGGATGTATTCCAAAAAATGCGTAGAAGTATACAAATAATCTTCCTTAGTCCTACATACAACACTGCAAAATGACATCAAAGCCATTTATTTGCTTTTTGAAATTCACAAGGAGACTAGCTTACAAAGAGACAGTCGGACCAATGTAAGTGATCACATAAGCCCCACACAACTGCTTAGCTTAGAGAAAGAATGTGCAAAATAGTTGCTTTCACTTGTCACATTCAGAATCTTTTTTTCCTTTGCAGTCTTTCTTTTACATTGAACCTTTTTTCGGGTCTCTTTGCTTACATTCACTCACGAAACACCTGCTGTACTTCTCGTTTTTCTTGTAAAGACATGCTACCAATTGAACTCCTCAGCCTTGTCATAATCATGTATGCAGTGTGTATATACTTCATTGTACATGCCCTATTTCAAATCCCATTCTCATTCACACTTTCTTGAACAACCTTTTGCTAGTTCCCGTACTTCACTCACTGGCATACAAGGACAAAACTTGACTGAATTTCTCTGACAGATGATTGATTCAACATACGCCGGTGTTTTCTTTTCCTTTTCTCAGAGCTGTCACATTTATTTCTCTTGAATAGACCTGCTGCAGTCTGCTGATACAGAGCAGAAATATGAACAGCTGTGATACGGATAATTTTGTCCACATTTCTTGGAGTGTTGGTTGGCCAAAAGTGGGTAACTGAGCTCAAGTTTGAATCCATACATGAGCTGTAGACAGATCTTTGTCAACAACTTCAATGGGGTAATTTATTTGCCAAGTGCAGTTAATTCCAAACACTGAACTCGAGATGTTTGTTTTTCACCTATTTTTTTCAAAAGTAAATTCAATCCTTATGTATTGAAGTGAAATATAAAGTTCAAGCACATTTGTCAGTTTGTGACACCTTTGTCAAATGTTGGAAGCAAATACCTGAACTTAGCACAACAGTAAATGACCAAAGTAAGTTACAATAGTCTACTGTTTGAATTAACACTTCAGTGCCCTGGAGCTTATGACTCTAATCAAAGACACTCATCCATTAAATCGGGAAGTTACAGATTTTAAAGCCTGCTGTTATTGATTGGCTGATTGTGATTTGCATGTTCTTTCACCACTTGCATGCAGTGTGTTGCACTTAGTGCAAGGAAGAGCCAGGACACAGATGCATAGTAAAACTGAAGAATGGTTTGTTTACTACAAAGTTCAACTGAAAAATACCTATTAGGAAAAAAATATCACATAGATAAAGTATGAACGGAAAATCACCATGAAAGTTAAAGTAATAAAATACAAATTCACCACAGACAGGAATACTCAAAGATACAGCAGAAATGCAGGAGTAAACTCGAGACTGGGGAAATGAACATGATCAATATTACATCAAAAAAACTAGAGGCAGAAGAAAGAGGAGATCAACTGGTAAACAAGTTCATGCAGGAGCAAAAAGAATCTTTCAGTACTGGGGGAGACTTAGAGGGTTAAGTAGCCAGCTGATTGCAGTCAAACACAGGTGTGTCTTGAATCTCTGCTGATGGAGAGGAAGAGAGACAGGAGCAGGAAATGTACCAGGACACACGTACACATGGGCGACCAGGCACCGATAAGCAATCTAAATCAGCCAGATTCCTGTCTCTCAAGAAGGTATATGTGTGACCTATTGTTAACAGAAAATGCTTGACACAGAAACATAAAAGTCTTTGTGAATCTACAGTAATTTTGAGTAATTTTGACAGTTCACAGAGTATCTTTACATACAGGGCAGTTCAGATCACGTGTCTTATATATATATGTATATATATGTATATATATGTATATATATGTATATATATGTATATATATATATGTATATATATGTATATATGTGTGTGTATATATATATATATATATATATATATATATATATATATATATATATAAATAAAACATTAAAAGTGTGAACAGTGACTGTAAAGCTTAAGTACTGTAGATTGGACACAAGACTGCAGAGCTGGACTCCATCACCTCAGATGACACTACCGGAAAAGATTGAGCCTGGAGGAGATAGGGAGGAGTTGTTAATGGAGAGGCGGGAGAATTAGTTTTAATTACACACTTATTTGCAGTTCTCATACTTCTTTGTCTTATCTCCATTCTTGATCCCTTTCGTTATCTTGTTCTCCCTGCCATACTCCATTCCCCTTTCTTTCCTCCCCCTCTTGCTTTTCAAGGCGTGAAGTTGGATCAAGTGTTCAGTAGTAACGGCCAAACAAGTTGGCACAGTCCTTGTACATTTAATGCATGTCTCTTGATTTATGTTCTCATATCTATTGCTCACACACCCCTACCAGCTCTAAGATGGAAACACAGTATTAACGTTGGCTCTCCTTTTCCTTAGTAAGTTAGACTCCAATCATGGAATGATTTTGCTGGCAGTTGAAACAGAAGAAAGTCACAGAGACAGATAATGAAGGTAAGATAAAGAAAGAGACTTAGGAAAGAGGAAAACAGGTTAGAAAGCAGTTTAGGAAGCAATTTTCCTGTACCATTCTCATATTGCTGTGCAAGTGCAAAAGCACACTTGACTAATTTGGAGTACACTACAAAAAACTGAAAATGAGGAACACTAACACTTGGTAATCACATTTCGCACAGACATTACTTGACCCCTTTTTTCCTCAGTGTGTATTACTATCTACTCCATCATACTGGACATTTTAATCAGCTGGTTTATCATCTGGCCTTTCCCATGAACTGTGACTGTATTCATTACACTGTAAACTTGAGAATGTCTCACAAACCTCATCAAAAATGAAAATAAGTCAGCAAACTGTGATATAGATTCATTGCTATTGAACTTTGCTACTAAAATAAAAGGATGTTTTCACACAGTTTAAATGTTGCAGTAGATCTTAAAACAGCCCCGCAATGCGCTGGCGACGTGTCTGGGATGTAGTCCACCTCTTGCCCTTAACCAGGTGGGATTGGTTTCAGCAACATCTGTGACATGTAAGGCAGATCCGTGGCTGTTTGTCTCATCTACAAGGAGATGGACAGATGGATGGATTTTAAAGCAAAGTAGCAAGTGCATAAACAGTGCCTTGTACTTTAATTGTATTTTTATGATGGTACGTATTAACTTGTCTACAATGTCTACTATGTCTCCTATGATTAGAACCCTGAATATTTTTCCTAAGTCTTATGAATGTTTTTTAGTTTCCTTTTCGTTTTTTTGTGTGAAACGGTATTTTTATAAAACAAAGACAAATGCACAGACAATAATATATGACAAGTGAAATGACGTGAAAGGAGTAGAGTGAGTAATTAATGAAAAGTGAATTTGTAATGATTAGGGTAAAGGTGTTGGTAAAGCAGCTGTCTTGCATGCTTGTTAAGAGTTCATTTGTTAAATAGGCCATCACACAAATATCATTATTTTAATATATATATAAAATAATAACATTGCTGCATAATATCAAAGCATCTGTTTTTATGAAATTTAATTGATACCTTGAGGTAGGTAAACGAGAGAATATCCAGAAGGTAATGGATATTCGTCCCCTTATGTCCCTGTCTGAGGAGAAAAACAAGCTCAACTGTAAAAGGGAGATGGATGAAATCAAGGTATGCTTGGGGAGTTTCATATGCTTTCTAACTTGATCTGCAGCACTGGATATTCATCAGAGATTAGAATTGTAGAGTATGTGTATCTGCCTATGTGCTATTCAAATGAACAAAGGTTTTGGGTTTTCTGTAATTAATTCAAAACCTCACAAACTGAAGTCTGACCAACAGTACTGTGTAATCTGTTTGAAATATTCGGTGTTACTTTGTGTCCTCTTGTTTTAAACTTGTCATGAAGCATCGAATGTTATCATTGTCATCAAAATTTGGTGTATTTTAGGGTTCACAAAGTGTCTGTATATCTTTATGATGTTGACTTTATTCAACAATTACCCATAAATCTTTGCTAAAAAGGACGTGTTTACTCTTCGTACATCAGATTACGGTAAAACTGCACTAACCAATATTTTATAAGTAATGGGTGTGTGAAATCACATGTCCAGTCTCATATTATTACAGTCTGTCTAGACATCTCATCTAGATATTACAACCGCATTAGATGTTCAGTGAGGCATGGCAACAGAAATATTGAAGTAATGAATTGTTGTTGTTTGTCGAAGAACAACAGTGAAATTTGATTAACCGTGCTGCTGTCAGGTTTTTACTGAAATTGGTGAAGAACACACTGAACACTTCCAATATGTATCATTGCTGCTATAAAAGGTGCCTTGCTTGCACCTCATCCACATGGATATTTGGTATCCATGTGGATGAGGTGGAACAGGTTGAACAAGTTTTGGGTTGGGAGAGGACAGACCATGGTCATGATTGAAGGGACGAGGAATCGATAGGCTTGTTTGACAGGAGCATCAATATTAACCACACTGCATGTTGGTTAGATTTGTGTCCAATATTATCCAAACTTTCTCTATCATGAACATGTTTTAGAGTTAGATGCTGCAGTCACCTAACTCCAACTGCTTATTCTAAAGCATGATGGGAAATGTTTGCTTGTCATCTGATCTACAAGCTGATTGTCTAGGATGTTGACGTAATACTGTGTAAGTTTGAATTTTTGTTAAAATGACAATGATTATACAGTATTACCTTTAATATTTTATTGTATGGATGATGGTGAAGTTATGTAGTTTAGTAGTGAAAATTATTGAATTCATAATCTGCATACAGTGTATCAAATGTGTGTTCTATATATGAAATTCTGACAGATTTAATTATTAAATTATAGAATAAACAAAATACTTTCCTTGAATAACATTCTGACGTGGAATCCTGACAGTCTAAGTATCTGACTGAGATATGATGGAAGCTGTTTCTATTCTTGAAACTATAAATCCATTTCAAGATCATCACTGCACAGAATGATGCCAAAATATGAGTGCTGCCATTTTGTACTTGTGATTTATTTTGTAGCCAGAATATGCACAGTAGTAACTGAGTGGTGGAGCAATGGTGTCAAGTTTCTGACCACACATCTGCCCATTGACATAGCTGTCAATTGTAATTTATGTTACGTCAAATAACTACTTAAAATTATCAGGAACATGAATTGATCACTATAACATTTCAGTGTGAAAAAAACAATCTTTTACCATTGCGGGGCAGTTATGATGATTTTTGCAGTTGTTTTGTTTTTGGGGTTTTTTTAATAAAAGAAAAGCAGCAACATTCAAAATTTGAAGCTAATTAAACAAAACAAATTGAAATCAACAGTATTTATATGCATAAGAAAAATACATTAACACATTAATCATTAATGATCTGGAGGTAATGAGTTCATAGTCTTGATGAGTCTTGGAAACTGTGCAAACACCCACATCATAAAATTACTATTTAAAAAAAACAAGTGTGTACTCTGCTAATTATCACTTATTTTCTATGTCTCACCCACGCTTGCTATTTCCACCTAAACACATGCATATATTAATGCTATATGCTGGGGTTATGTTGCCAAAGTAACTTGATTATGTAAGTGTTAAAAGAGTAATTCTCTCTCTGGCTCCCAGATCCCTTTGACTTGTGAAACCTTCACCATATTGTTGGCACACACATGCAGATACGCAACGGTTGATTGGGCGTAGTACCCAAGAGTCCAGCTCTGCACTGCAGCAGAAAAAGCAATATAATGTCTTGGTCCCTCTAACATTAGGGTCACAGTGTTTGCTTCACAGTACGACATTTCCCACCAGTCAACCAGAAATCTGAACCAATCATTTTGCTGAGGTGACAGTTGTTTCACAGGGTAAGCACAATACTTACAATGTGTGTTCTATTTTTTACCTGATTCTGTCAGTGACAGAACAAAATGAGTGTGTTTGCAATAGGATAAGGACGTTTGTGATCACTGTGTCTGTGTGCTGTCTCAATTGTTGACTAATTTGTTTGGGCATTCACTGGTTTTTTGAAGATAAACGTGTGTAACTAGATTTGAATATTGCTAATGGATTTTTAATTGTCTTTCTAATTTGCCCTTTAAACAGCTCTAATGAGCTGTCCCAGTGTTTTTTAAAGAGGGGTGGAATGTGGATCTGACTCATTAACTGGTTACGTTTGGGCCTGCACTAAAGTAAACTGAAAGATTATAATTTATCAGGATAGCTATTGTAAAATAACAGGCAGTCATCATTTTCTTAACCCGCTTAATCCGCTTACGCAGGTCGCGGGGGAGCCGGTGCCTATCCCGGCAGTCTCAGGGCATGAGGCGGGGGACACTCCAGGCACGACGCCAGTGTACCGCGGTGTAAAATAACAATGTCTTGATATTTCAACCCAGCATCTACATCATTCAATCACATTTATCTAATATCCACCAGTATTTAAAACTGTATGAAAACTGTTCTTCTGGTTTAAGATCCAGGGTGACCTTTTCACTTCTTGACATGAAAACATTCAAGAGTTGACTTCTGAGATGAAAAAAGGTCAATTTGGCAAATGGATACACCTTATTAAGAAGAGCGGTGATGTATTGTAATTGTCAGTGTTCGTTCATCTGTCCGTCCGTTAGTTTGTCCGCCAAATATCTTCGCAACCGTTGAAGATAGAAAGGTGAAACAAAAAGCACATTACTCAGGTGGCAAAGGGGATGAAAATGAGATGATGACCTTTCCTAGAGGGAGAAGGCCTGTGTGAATAAGACCATAGATCAAAGGTACTATGTGCTAGCTTTTATCTTTGGTCTTACTCACACTTGCCTTCTGCCTTCTCCTTTATGCACTAGTCAGGTGCTACTTTCAAGGTACTCTGACCTACCCTGATAGTAGGTCAGGGTAATTTGGGGGATGCTGCAGTGTCTGACTGCCTTGGTTCTAGTTTTGTTTTGATTTTGATTTTTTTTTTTTTTGTCGGGGGGGAAGTACTTTTAATGAAAAATAAAAAGAAACAGATAAAAAATGTAGTTAAACATTTCCGAATGAAACACAAAATTCTTTTAAAAATGCACTACATGAGAAGACAGATAGCAAATATTTTTTATCTAAAAAAGTTGATGCATTCATGATAATGGTATCAACAGACAGTGGAAGACACTACCAAACTGTATGTTAGCATTGCTGTTGTACAGAGTAAGCAAACAATATCATTAAGTGTGTTAATTAAGAAAACGTTTCTACCCTTGGAGATGGGTAAAAGTTAGCTGTGTTCTCTGTTTGTAGCTATGCTAACTGGCTGGTAATAATTATGCTATATTTCCCAAAATATCACATGACTTCTCTAACTACTGTGACCAAGACATGAAAAAAGAATATAAACAATACAAATAATGAATATGTTAATTCCTTGTATGCATTTGTATTTGCACACAGAAAAGTAGTGCAACACTGCTACTAAATCAAGTATTTCTGATATTAACGCAGACACTCCAATTTCCATCTACTAGCCATGCTGTCACTGTCATCTGTCCCCAATCAGCTTCTTGTTGGCCAGTCAGCTGGCCACTAATTTTCACTTTCCCAACAAGGTTAAATTCTCAGCAAAAACTTAATTATATGGACACACATACCTTTTCAGTTCCATTCAGTGTTCTTAAACAATCTACATGCTTTAATCCATGTATTTTCTTATCTGAACGACAGTGTAAAACCTTGTCATAGTCTGGTTTGCTTATTATATTTGATATTTGCGCTACAAATTCTAAAAATGCCAATTAATTACTATTTTAACATGAGATTTTTTTTTTAATCTGGATTGCTAATTTAGTGGAATTACATCCTGTCTAGGACAAATATGTAGTATTGAAATTCCTATCCTGTCTGTGTTGCTGCCTAGCTGTGGACGGATGTTCTGACACTTCACTTTTTAAATTTACTGTCTTTCAGGTATGCTGTTTTGAGAGACCCAGCAGGATGGCTGAGTGTGAACCCAGTTAGAGGAACTGTCAACACTTCAGCCTCACTGGACCGTGAGTCTCCTTATGTCCGTGACAACAGGTACACAGCTGTCTTCATCGCAACCGATAACGGTAAGTGTCAGATACCCCAGTGTATAAAAATTATGTAAGTTTATTAGAATTTGACTGTAGTTATCCATGTGAGCCTCAGGTAAGTACTTATTGTATGGTTTGTTACTTCTCCACTAACATAAATCAGACACTACAGTGCGTCCACGTTCTTTGTGGTTAATGCGTTCAAGGAACCACATGCGGTCGAGGAATCAGCGATCGAGATTGCAATTTATTTGTCTTATTATTTATGGTAATTTAAACATTTATGAACCCTATACATACTGATATTAAACCACCTTCTGCCTGTTTTACCTTTTCCTACACTCTTAAGTGTTTAAAGCGCTTTTGTATCTCACAAAAGTCAGAGACGGATGGAACAGAAAGCACTTCCGGAAGCCATCAGCCAAAATAATGCTCGTACGGTATCATGTGACTGCCTACTAAAAATCCGCGATGACGTGGAGTCGCAATCATTGATGCGCAAAAGCGCAAGGGCACACTGTATTGATAGCATTTGCAATGTTCTCAGGAGTTACTGTCCCTGTCCTCATTGAAGTTGACATTATTACATTTTGACAGCCCAGGCAACATGTGAATGTAGGACGCACATGCTAAGTTCACATGGGTAACAAACTAAAATGACAGGAAATGATAATATTATTTGAGTCCCCTCCAAGGTAGATTCCACAGAGTTAGATCCATGTGGTCTCCTTATGTGGGTCCCAGCTGGATCACCTGGGCAATGGGTTCAAAATAGATTAAACTCACTTTGTTTGATTTCAGACTGTCTCATTCCCTTTCTCAGGCTCTCGGGCCATTTCATTCTCTGGCTTGCTGCTTCTGGCTCCTACTCTACAGGGCTGTATGTAATAGGGCTCTGGCTTTGGCTTCTGCACAAGTTCCTCTTGTACATCCAGGGGCTTTAACTCTGTTTGGAGCTGTCTATGTTGTTCAGGCTGTTGCTGTTTTAGTGGCTCCATCTCCTCCTCTTTCAAGGTGTCCAGTTCCAGCTCCAGTTCCCTTGGGACACCAGCTCAGACACGTGCACTGGCTCCAGCACCACCACTGGTATCATCAATGATATCGGGACGTGCTCTAGATCTCTTTGGGGCACCGGTTCTAGCGCCTTTGGGGCCTCTTGCTCTTGCTCTGGCTCTGGTTTTCTTGGGTGTTGTTGCTGTCTGGAGGCCACTGGCTCTGACTCTCTGTGAGACTCTAGTTCTGGCTCTCATGCCAGCTCTAGATGTGGCTCTCGTTCTCTCTAGGGGCCTGGCTCTTGCTCTAATGGAATGGCCACAAGTGGCATTTCTTCTGTCAGACCATATGGTTGCTGGCTGGCAGTGTCAGTGAAGCTGCTATTCTGAGACTTTCAAAGACACAAATGAAAGTGTTGAGAGCCCCAGTGCATTTGTTTTTTGTTTTTTGTCTCTGCTTCCCTCCTCCTGTGTCCCTGTTTCTCTTTATCCCTTTGTAATTCTCACTCTTCTCAATCAATCTATCTGGTCTCCAGCGCTCTGGAGATTCTGACAGATCTATTAGAGGAGCTGGGAGATTCTATTAGCAGGCAGGAGACTATCACTGTGGTACTGGGGACTTTGGTAACCTTAGAGACATGAGCATTGGAAGTGAGTTTATGGTGGGCATCAGTGGAAAGGTGGAGGAAGGTAGGTAAAATGTACAAAAGGAATTGCATAAGGAGTAGAGGGGCAAGAGGAGGATTATAAGTTTATGACTAGGCAGTGCAGGGCAAAGGTCTGTCCTAGAGCCAGAGATGGAGGCAGAGTAATTTCTTAGATATTTTTGCAAAGCTATTGATAATCTGATTGCAACCCATGTATATATCTGCTTTAAATAAACAATTAACATGAAATTAAAAGTAGTGGAGGTTGATGTGAATGTCAGTTGTTTTGCAATGACCACGAACCAAATTATGACCGTGAACCAAATTATACAAAGTTTAGTTTGACCTGATAATGGCACTTCGGAAAAAATCTGGCACCACTAAGGTCACTGAACTTCATCCTTAGGGGGACATAAATATATGAAAGTTATTTCATAGCAGTCCACAAAAGCAGAAATTACAACTTTTTTTTTTGTGGCAGAAGGAAATATAAGTAGTTTGCCAATTGAAGAAGCTAATGACACTAATGAAGCTAAGCTGTCCAACTAAGGTTAAGTTTCCCAAACCAATAACTGTCTCTACAAATTCTCATGAAAAATCATAACTTATTAAAACATTTTAAGATGACCCAAGTCTGTAGGAGTCAGCTTTTGCAGATCACAGAGTTTATAGTATATACAGTGTTGAGTGAAATCCATTTAGAAACTTGCCATATTACAGAAGAGACAAAAGCTATAGTCACATAGAGACTTCTTTCCCTCCAGTGAAACCATGAACTTCTATATTTTGTACTTCATCTTATTGAATTCTAAGTATTGACAAAAAAAGATGTGTCCATACTACCTCTAGGTCACCAACATGAGTACAAACAAGGATTATAAAAAATTCCTACACCAAGCCTTTTGAGAATGTAATTTACAGACTCCTTTGTATCAATGATTCTATTCAGTGTTTGTGTGTTTCTGTCTGTCTGTGTGCTTGTGCATGTGTGTACGTACAGTACATGTGGTTGGATTGTGAGTTTACTGCTGACTTACCTTACCTTTTTCTCTGACTGTTCTGTTATACACATGAGAAATCTGATCTTTCCTCACAGAGATCCACCAAGTGATTTATGACAAGAGTACATATGTAGGCTGCTAACAAGATATCGATCCACTCTTACATCTTCATCTTTAAGTTTACATGGAGACTTCAGATGAATGTGTATTTACACTGCACTGAGAGGAAACATTGACTGTTAAATGGAATGGAAGGAGGTTAAGAGTCACATATAAGTAAGAACCTGTACACACAAAAATTGGAAAAATGGCAAGGAAGGGAAATTTTTTGCAAGAAATAGATCTGGATGTAGCATTACAAAAAGCTTGAACAGTTTTGTCAATTGGTGTAGGTATATTTCATTGTACAAGAAACAACCCTTATCAATTTATTAAGGTAACATCCACCTGAATTCTTCTCAAAAACAAAATAAGCTGCCAACAGTCTCAACAATGTATACTGCAAGGGTAGAAGTGCTTCTGAAGAATAACTTTGTCCTTAGCCACGGGCAATCTCATGCCCAATTTAAATACATTTGAGTTGGTGTGCTAACTTAAAATAGATGAAAAATTGTTGAAAAGTTAACAAGGTTGGCAACAGATTGTTTGTTGGTTCTGGTTAACATCAGAACGGCAGATCACCTGGAGTTGGAAGGAAGGAAGGAAGGAAGGAAGGAAGGAAGGAAGGAAGGAAGGAAGGAAGGAAGGAAGGAAGGAAGGAAGGAAGGAAGGAAGGAAGGAAGGAAGGAAGGGAGGGAGGGAGGCAGGAGGTAGGAGGGAGGCAGGCAGGCAGGCAGGGAGGTAGGGAGGGAATGTTAGTTTCAAACAGTGCCTAACAGTCTCACATTTTTCTATGCATAGTTTACATTGGCATCCACAAGATGGGAGTGAAGACCCAAGGCTTAGCAGCTGCAGAAGTAATTAACTAACTATTGTAAATCAAAAGCAGAAGTCAAGTTGACCTCAGCGGTAATCTGTAAGATGTCAGGTACATCCTGAAAGGAAGATACAAAGTTTCCACTTCCTCGTTTAACTTTTTTGTGTCTTTTCTGTGATTACATTTCATGGCTGAGTAATGGTGACACTGGTCCAGCGTATTTTCACTGGAACTGCACCTTTTACCTGCTTCTTCAGAACCTACAAATGTCTATACCTATAGAGGACATGAAATTAACTATTTGTCTTTTTATTATTGTTGAATAGGCTTGGATGAATTGCTGCATGTGCATGATTGCATACGGTGAATTTCACATTCATCTTGGAATTTAATTTCTGGACATTGTTTCTCTTCTCTCATGTTTGGTCTTGTTTTTTTTATTTACTGGCAAAAAAGCTTTAGCACCGTATTGCCTGGGCAGCTCCTGTTGAGAAGATTCTGTTCCAGACAGACAGAAGGCTTGATCATGGGTGTAGATCAACTCTCAGCAATTGCTGCTGATTTTGTAGGCCAGCAAATTATCATCTGCTCTCTGATTCCCCATGTACATTCCAGCTGTTACTTTTTCCTTCTTTCACATTAGATTCTGTGCACAGTGTTGACAGATCTTTGTTTGTGTAGGGCACAAACACAAAGATCTTTCTACCAACACACTCCTTGCCTGTCTAGCTTGCCTGTGTGTATCCACTCCCAGCTGTGTGTTGTGGTTCACTGTTTCCTCCTGCTCCTCATTTAAATGTTAAACCGCTTCCTGGTGGGAGCCATTTGTCATTGGAAGGCATGAATATATTATCAAAGCCCTAGTCGTCTGAAATATACACACACACACACACACACACACACACACACACACACACACACACACACACACACACACACACACATACACACACACATATTTTCCAATGTACATTCTTCTGTGTCTGCTGCCACCGGACTACCTATTAAAAACTCGAAAGTCATGCATGAAAGAGTCGAGCAGTTTTTGCTTTGACCATAGACATGGACAAGAGAGAGCTCCATTTAGACTGAGCAGAAGCTGTATGTGTGTGCATCTATTTATGTCACAGACAACCTTCACCTCCAAAGAGAGCTTTGTCAATTACAAGAACATTTAGCATGATATGCACACACATGCACTCAGACTGAACAGTGTGATAATTCTCATCATTCATTACAGTCACATCGCATATCCCCTCTGATTTAAATCAAAAGCAACAGCAAAAAGGATAGGCTGAATTTTAATGGGTCAAAGTGTGTGTCTTCGCGTGTGTGTTTGTGTGTGTGTGTGTGTGTGCAGTATCTGGATATTTCTGAGAGACAAGTCCACATAATAGGTTTATCATTTGCTCTCTGAACAACAGGAAAAGGCTGATGGTGGTAACCAGCTGTTCGTATCAGAAATACTTTGTGTGTATGTCCACATATTTGTGTGAATTTGTGTCTGCTCGTACTTCCACGTGTCTCTACTTGTGTCCTTCATCGTGTATGATGTCTGCTGCTGTGCTGCCTCATTGTCATACAATGTCTGGAAAGCAGTGTGCCACTCATTGTAGTAATGGGCTGAGTAATTTTCCTGTTTCAGACCAGCCCCCCAAGTGTCACGTCATGTCACCTACTCACAACAAGGCAGCCTAGCAGGGTAAATGCAGGTAGAAAGACTCATGTTGTGTCTTTAACCAGCTGTGATCAGGACACCTCAAACTCCAGCAGTGAAATAATTGAGCATGATGAGTAGCTGAATCAGCCCAGTGTGCTGAAGTCCTCAGGCCACTGGTAAAATACTGTAGAATTCAACAGAAATAATAGTAGTCTTCAAGGTTTGATGGTGAATATCACTGTTAAAGCATAGCGGGCCTTTTTGGCAGCAGCTCCAGCTTCAAGATGTGCAATGTGATTCCACTGACCGTGAATTTAGTCAATGACGTATCAATGTTTGATTAACAGTGGAGTTGGGAGTGAGCTTTAAGTGATGGAGTCATTGTGAATGCCAGAAATGAACTCTGACTGCTCTCTCTAACTTTCCAAAGAATCCATTTTATTAGAGCCAAGAGAGCCAGACCTTAAGAGCAGACTGTGTCTACGAAATAGTAAATACAACAATGGAAGACTCAACAACGACAGGACAAATTGAAAAATATGATCGAAAGGCTAGAAATGCTGGCAAGGAGAAAAGTGAGAGGTAAGATTAGATTTCCATTTTTCATGGTTGTGGTAAAGATGGTATTAGGGGCTAATTTCATACAAAAAAAGAAAAAACAATCAAGAGTGATGTCCACAATATTAGCACTGCAGTCTCCCTCTCAGCACCAGCAGGATTTCTTATGGTGTTTATAGCTGCACAGAAGAACTCTGTGCTCAATTTGGTCACTGTGATCAAAAGTTTTAGTTCTTTTAGCATTCCATGACATTTCCAATATGTTGAATCCCATTTTGACACATATGGCCAACATCAAATGTATTGCGTCTGTACTGTTATCAATTGATTAAATGACAAGTATCAGCAGGTTTGATTAAAAATGATCATTGAGGTCCATTTTCTTCCCCAGATCCTTGCATCTGTCAAGTCTCAGTCATATCAGGTTGAAATATTTTAGCCTGAACCCCACATGATATTCAAGACTTTGTCAGACAGCATTTGATCAAAACAGGCTTACACAAATTCTGGATGTGTTTACCCACACACCTCTCATCTTGAGGTTGTTTTTGTGCCAACGATATATCTCACTGTTGTCAATCCCTTTTTGGAGACAGCCACAGAGGCAAGCAAGTTGACTACCATGATGAAATGTGTTCTTTCCCAACCAATCAAGTATGACCCTGTGCAGTTGTCAACTAGGGAAATGCCAGCATGAGGGAATGGCCCAGGGTAGGAAATCAAGGCATCTTGACCCAGGGTAATGACAGTGTAATGGGATATGTTCCGGAAAGCAGAGAAGATCACAGCTCAAAGTTGTCTTGCCTTCTGTTGCATTCCACGTCTTGCCATACTGCCTCATTAATCCCAACTACATACCACATATTTTCCCACCTTAGCAGTTTAGGACCACCTACACAAACTCCATCTCTCTCTTGCTCTCCTCCTCTGGCTGCTTCGGTCTTTCATTTTGACTCAAAGCAGAACCTCTTGAGGAAGTCATCACCTTGTACACTGACTCATTTACATATTTGATTGAAGTATACCTTTGTTGAGCTTTGCTAGGAAAGGAGTGCCTCCCTCTGTTGCTGGCTGTTACCAGGACCTGCCTTTCATGTGTCCTTGGAATACTGATTCACCCACAGATCACAAGTTATCACTGTGCCCAACACATGAAAACAAACATTCCTCTGCCCATTCAGTCTTTTTTTTTTTTTTTTTTTTTTTTTTAATTTTTAATCTGAGTGCATCAATGCCAGGGTACATTTACTAAAGATTAAAACCACTTGGCGGTGTGTACAGAGTGTTCAGTGTTGTTAAACTATATACACACTGCTTACTTAACTTGCACATCTCTTTCAAGATTTTTATGAGGGCTTCCTTCCTGACAGTATGAAGAGCTTTGGGTATCGTTAGAATGGCAAGGATCCAAATTAAATTAGATGAGTGGGTAGTGGAGATGGAGAGTGATAGAAAATGAATGATGATGTCAGACAATAAAATTGGGAAAACATAAACCATGATTTCTGTTTTGTATTGAGAAAATGTAGGAAACCTGTCATAGGTTTAGGTCCTGATGAAGGAATGAGAGCACCTTTTGTGTGGAAAATATATGCATCTGGATGAATAGTACAGCAAAAGTAAGGTGTTTTAATTAGACACCTTAACAGTTTCTATATTTTAAGTCTAATGGTAATAATATTAACCCTGTTTAAGAATTGGAACAAAATATTGAAAGAGTTTCTAAGTAAGTTTATAATTTTCTAGTTTGCAAAGTAACAGACATCAACCTACAGGTCTGATACAAAAAAAACGACACAATACAATATTAAAATCCGCGGTGCACTGGCATCGTGTCCGGAGTGTCCCCCGCCTCACGCCCTGAGACTGACGGGATAGGCACCGGCTCCCCCGCGACCTGCGTTAGCGGATTAAGCAGGTTGGAAGATGACTGACTGACAATATTAAAATGTTCACCGCATTTGACCCATCCATGTGGACCAATGGGCTGATGCCCCACAGCTCCTCATTCCAGATGTAAGGCAGTGCCTTGGTCCAGAGAATTAACGTCACATACATGCTTCAATAGTGGGGAGGGAGTGTGGAAAATCCACCAAGCATTGGCCAAAGCTATGACTAGGCAACATAAGCAATGACAGCCACGGAGCTTTAGTATGACGATAATCATTATGGCAGCCAATCCATAGGCCTTTGATTTTAGACCCGACATTAAAAAGCTTTCTCGTTATCTTTATCTGCTGCAATGCCGTTGGATCTCACTAAAATCATTGTGTAGACAGTACTACATACAAAAACTCAGAGCAATCAAATGTCTCTGAGGAGATGCCATAGCCATCTGATGGTTAATCCTGGCATATTTGTGAGACTTGAGATGACGGATTGGAAGAAATGGGCGTACTATTTCTATAAAATTGCAATTTTTCAGTTCTTCTCTGCTCGTATATTTTCCTTGCACCGACTATTGATTCATCAGTGGCAGAGAATAACACCCAAATCGATGGGAGAGCGACAAGTGAGGGATGCATGGATGCAATTAAGAGAATTGGGATTTACCCATAGCCCTTACCAAAGTCGCCAAGACCACAGATGCTACTAATGACATTAAGCATGGGTTTGTTTGGACTCAGTTATCCCAATAAGCCATGGCAGCAAAACTGTGGACACATTTGCTTAATATGAGGACCCTCAAACAAAAGCAGCTAAAAAGAATTCAGTCATTATTAATTTTTATGATTTACACCTGTGCTTTTTCTTCCTGTGACACAAAAAATGTCATCTTTAAAAAAATCCCAAAGGCAATGTGGGAATGAGGAGCAGGTGTGCTGGCAGGGGGGACTACAGGTGCCTGTATGGGACTTTTAATCATTTGAATTTATAATTAGTTTTGTGTATTGCTGCTTGCACAGTGACAGAAGAAGTCTAATAAAAAACATCAATAGAAGGGAAATGCTTTAGACAGAGTTAATTTTGATTTCCAATAGGCCCGACACAGCATTAGATCACACATAAGAGCCAGGACTAGCGTGAGTTTAACAAACTTGTTAATTAAAGGTGTTCTTCTTAGATTTTTCTTTTTTTATCTGGCATATCATCAAAGTCGTGTTGCAGATTCTGGCAGTGGACCAAAACAAGAAATCCCATAAGTAAAACAATATTGCTGTTTCATTAGAACAAAAAGAGCTCACACTGTTGCCTACTTAAAGCTGTATCAACACCCTCCTTCTCCTGCCACTTTGTATAATAGCAAGCAACTGATAACCCAAACACTATCCTGAAAGTAATTGCCAGAATAGCAGCTATGCACCTGTCCCCAGCATGCATCTCTCCCTGAAGTCATCTCTCTTAATGGCTTCTGCCTATTGTAATTGTCTCTGGCTGGATTCATTTACAGTTCTGATCAGCCAATCAGATTAGCAGGATGTCATGTGATAGTGTAAGCTGCAGCCATGAGGAGACTGATGACTTATGGGATAGAATGAAGTGGGTTATCTGAAGGGTGATTTAACAAGGTCAGGGATTTGTACATGGGCAAGACCGATGGAATTGAACTGGAAAACGCATCACCAGATAGAATGTTTTTTATTCAACATGACTTTCATGGAATAATAGGCACAGCTGCTCTACCATTAAGCCCATTCATAGTCTGTTTTTTGATTTGTTTGTTGTTGTTTTTTTATGATTGGACCACAAACTGATGAAAAATTAAGTTACACTGTCCTGTGGATTGGATGTGGGAAAAATTCAAGAAAGCATACATTGAATTTGTCTGGTAACATAAAGTGTATTTTAGCCATATTGACTTGCATCATTCAAAGCGAGTCGATGGTCTTCAATGCAATATACATCGTGCTTTACACTTTATGTTATGGTTTACAATTATTTTCTTTCCACTTATTTAATGCTGCTTCACACTGCCTGTGGAAACATATTTCCTAAAGTATCATGCACAGTAGAGTACAATGCTGTTCAATGAGTGACAAGCATTACACTACAGGTAGTCCTCAAAAACATTCGACTTATGAACATTCGCGAATATGAACACACGCGTGCCACCACATCCGACTATTGTACTGCAGTTCCCCTTTTTGCCACAACCCCCACCGAGCAGCACCACAGCGTTCACCGCTTTCCCTCTTGTTCTTGTATGTTGTTCTCTCTGTGAGCATCTGAGAAGGTAGGACTTCCTACCTTGAGTATTTTACTGTTTATCATGGATGATATCAGAGAGAGCTCGGTGACAAGCTCTCTTATAACAACTCTACATGCCACAATAACCCCCCTCCCCCCCACATGCTACATGCTACAGTACCGTACAGTGGATCGTCAACATCAACAGCTGACTCTGGCTGTTGTTGTAGGATTAATGCTTAAAAAATGGTTGAGTTGTTTGTAGTGTTTTCTTCTTCTTCTTATCCTAAACAATTATATTATAAGCTTACCATGAACTAATCTGAATTTTTCCATGTATTTTTTTTTTTTGAAAACCAACTTATAATTGAGAACAACTAGATGTCCTGTTATTGTTTCTGTATTTAGCAGCAATGGCATTTAAATTACCTCAAACGGCAATTATAGATTAAAATTAATTAAGAACGATTTACGAATAATTCCATTTATCAACAACCTTCAGGACTACCAGTACATTGATGACAACAGCATGCACTCTCTATACGGCTGAACTATTAGTTTAGGTGGTGTAACAGTTGCAACTATAAGAGACCTCGATATTCTTAACCTGAGCTTAACATCAGTCCTGAATGTTACACACTGAGCACACATTGAGTTCCACTCACAAGTGTGAGTGCACTCACAGCTGTATTTATAATTCATTTCAGATCTGACCACTCAGACTACATTCGAAAGAGGTCTCGTGGACATGTGACCATATTGTTCAACAATATATCTGAGCCACATTCAAATTATGATTTTCAATCTATGATTTCCCTTTTGTGTCCTGTGATGCAAATAACTTTTTGTTGCCTGCCAAGGTAAGCAGAAGTTGTTATGTAAATGCATGTTCTGTTTCATTTGGATATCCCCAAATTCCTAGAGAAACTTTTCATTTTTGAAAACCGTTTAATCGGAAGAAATATTACAAAGTTTGCATAAGTATTATAGCAAATGTAACACGAACACACAGACAAACACTCACTCACACACACATGCACACACAAACAGATTTTTTTATTCCTATTCTTATAAGCAGAATCATCTTGTCATGGCAACTTCTTTCTTTTCCTTTCGGCTTTTCCCGTCAGGGCCGCCACAGCGAATCAATTGCCTCCATCTAACCCTGTCTTTTGCATCCTCTTCTCTCACACCAACTACCTTCATGTCCTCTTTCACTCCATCCATAAATCTCCCCTCTGGTCTTCCTCTAGGCCTCCTGCCTGGCAGTTCAAAACTCAGCATCCTTGTTCAAATATATTCACTATCTCTCCTCTGGTCATGTCCAAACCATATCATTCTGGCCTCTCTGACTTTATCTCCAAAACCTATAACATGTGCGGTCCCTCTGATGTACTCATCCCTGATGCTAACCATCCAAAAAAAAAACTTCCATATCTTCATCTCTGCTACCTACAGCTCTGTCTTCCGTCTTTTCCTCAGTGACACCGTCTCCAGACCAAACACCACTGGTTTCACCAGTTATGTTCACCTTTTCATTTTAGCTGAAACTCTTCTATCACACAACACACCTGACACTATTCTCCATCCATTCCATCCTGCCTGTAAACGCTTCTTCACCTCTTTTCCGCATGGACTGTTGACCCTAGGTACTTAAAATACTCCACCTTCTTGATCTCTTTTCCCTGTAACCTCACTCTACCACTTGGGTCCCTCTCATTCACACACTTGTATTCTGTCTTACTGTGGCTAACATTTCATTCCTCTCTTTTCCAGGACAAACCACCTCTCTAGCTTCTCCTCCACCTGTTACCTGTTCTCACTACAGATCACAATGTCATCTGCAAACATCATAGTCCATGGAGATTGCTGTGTAACCTTGTCTGTCAGCCTGTCCATCACCTTAGTGAACAAGAAGGGGCTCAGAGCTGATCCCTGATACAGTTCCACCTCCACCTTGAACTTCTTTGTCACACCTACAACACACCTCAACACTATCTTACAGTCCTCATACATGTCCTGCACCGCTCTAACATATTTCTCTGCCACTCCAGACTTCCTCATACAATACCACAGTTCCTCTCTGGGCACCCTGTCATGAGTTTTCTCCAGATCTATAAAAACACAATGCAGCTCCCTTTGGCCTTATCTGTACTTCTCTATCAACATCTTCAAAGCAAATACTGCATCTGTAGTACTCTTTTTTGGCATGAAACCATTAGAAGAAGAAGAAGTACGCTGCTCACAAATGCTCACTTCTGTCCTTAGTTTACCTTCAACTACTCTTTCCCATAACTTCATTGTATGGCTCATCAGCTTTATTCCTCAGTAGTTGCCACAACTTTGCACATCTCCCTTGTTCTTAAAAATGGGCATAAGTACACTTCTCCATTCCTCAGGGATCTTCTCACTATCTAAGATCCTGTTGAACAACCCAGTCAGAAACTCTACTGCCACCTCTCCTAGACATGTACATACCTCCACAGGTATATCATCAGGACCAAGTGCTTTTCCACTCTTCATCCTCTTCAATGCCCTCCTCACTCCATCCTGATTAATCTTTGCTACTTCCTGGTCCAATTTCCACCACAAAACCCTATAGGTGAACAGCACAGATGGTGGTCGTTGTTAACTTGGGCCTCGACCAATCTGGTATGGTAGTCATAGATGTGATTTGCATGTTTGATTTGGCAAAAGTTTTATGTCAGATGCCTTTCCTGACACAACCCTCTATTTTTATCCAGGCTTGGGACCAGCACAATAAGACACTGGCTTGTGCACTCTTTCCGCTACATTAGTTAGTCATGGCAACATTTGATCAATTTTAATACTGGTATCATTTAAATAATTCAGGAAACCACATCACTCAGGAGAAAAGCTCCCAACGAAAAAAAAGTTCTATTTCATGAGTTAATTTAACATAAACCCAACAAGTGGAGCTTTTATTAATCCAGTGAATCCACTGAGGCAGAGCCCTTCCAGATTTCACTTTGAAAAAGAGATCAAATGTATGATTTTGCTCAAAACTTTTGCCTGTCAAATTTGTTTTGCCTCTCCATCACCTCTCAAAACAAACTTGAGTACACATTTAACCCTAAAAGGAATAACCGAGACTGATCATATGACATTTTTTATTCTTACCATACAAGCGAAGCACATTTCAAAATGCTGCTAGTCAGAATCTTTTCTTCCCCTTCTCCAAGACGGGGGAGAAAAAGGCAAACAACACAAAGAGAAAATAAAGCAATAACAACAGAAAGTGACAGCCAGACAGAAGGAGAACATTAGCCTAAAGCCAAAGTGTTGGAAGCAAAAGTGTTTGGTAGATGTAGTGATATAAAGAAAAACCTAAGTTTGCTGCCTGTAGCTGTGAATTAAACCCAACAAGCCCAGGAGTCAATCACCCTGCATGCTCCTCTCATCTTTGGGCAGTTAGGAGAATTTCAGGGCTATCTAGCTGCCAGCCAGGGGCAGCTGGAGGTAGTTGGAGAAAGGCTGGATGGTTGGAGATTGGGCAGGAGGCAAAGCCCTGAAGAAGAGGTTAGAGGTGTTAAAAGTTGCCTTTCAGAATTTCTTCACCTTACATCATTGCTGCTTTCATCCGAGAAGCATTGTCTGCAATACTTAGATGGTATGAAGAAACAAAAAGACACAAAACACCTGCCAGGGAAAATTTACCAGAAAGTTTTTCCTGTTTTTATGCTGTGTATTACAGACAGCCCACAGACAGCCCACAACCCAATAATGCTGTACATTGTTTAATTTTTTTTTACATAATTTGATTTTATGGAAAAGTTTTGTAAACAGGTACAATTGTCATTCTAAACATTCTATTATATCTATTGAGCATAATAATAAGAAGCTCGTCAAGGGTTGAGTGTTATCATGAGTGATAAGTGCTGTACTTGTTTGAAAACTATAACGGAAAAGATGAAATCTAATTTTACAACTTGCCAATTGCTATTGTCAGTGTTCACAATCCAGAAATGTACCAAATGATAAAATGTAATCAGATAAGTAACCCAAAAAATGTATAACTAGGAAATATAAATATTAGTCAAAAAATTTCTAGAGGTCATTCAGTCGCCCATAAATGATGAAGAAATATGTGTATTTAATGTGAACGGCACCGTGGCATATCAGGTAGCGCTGTTGCCTCACAAAAATGTTCTGGACGGACAGACGACTGGATGGATGGGTGGATGGGGGGAATGATGGATAATGCAACATCCATCTTCCACCGCTTATCCGGAATCGGGTCGCGGGGGTAGTAGCTTCAACAGGGAGCCCCAAACTTCCCTTTCCCTGGCCACATCCACCAGCTCTGACTGTGGAATCCCAAGGCATCCCCAGGCCTGGTCCTGGGTCTGCCCCGAGGTCTCCTCCCAGCTGGACTGCCAGAAACACCTCCCTAGGGAGGCGCCCCGGAGGCATCCGCACCAGATGCCCAAACCACCTCAACTAACTCCTTTCCACGCGAAGGAGCAGCTGATCTATTCTGAGCCCCTCACAAACAGCAGTGTTTCTCACCTTATCTCTAAGGGAGACTCTAGCTGTCTGCCTGAGAAAGCCCATTTCAGCCGCTTGTATCCGCAATCTCGTTCTTTCGGTCATGACCCATCACTCATGACCATAGGTGAGGGTAGGAACGAAGATTGAACGGTAGATGGAGAGCTTTGCCTCTCGGCTTAGCTCCCTCTTTGTGACAACAGTGCGGTAAGGCGACTGCAATACTGCTCCTGCTGCCCCAATTCTCCATCCAATCTCACGCTGCATTGTTCCCTGACTCGTGAACATGACCCCAAGATACTTAAACTCCTTCACTTGTGGAAGTACCTCATCCCCCACTTGGAGAAGGCATTCCACCGGTTTCCTGCTGAGAACCATGGCCTTAGATTTGGAGGTGCTAATCCTCATCCCCGCCGCTTCACACTAGGCTGCAAACCGGACCAGTGAGTGCTGCAGGTCACAGGCCGATGACGCAAACAGGACCACATCATCTGCAAAAAGCATCGATGCAATCCTCAGGCCATCAAACTGTAACCCCTCCTCACCGTGACTACGCCTCAATATCCTGTCCATGAAAATCACGAACAGAATTAGTGACTGGCGAAGACCAACAGCTACTCGGAACAAGTCCGACTTACTGCCGAGAACCGGACCGCAGCTCTCACTTTGGGTGTACAGGGATTGGATGGCGCTGAGGAGAGGCCCCCTCACCCCATACTCCCCCAGTACCTCCCACAGTATATCCCTGGGGACCTGATCGTACGCCTTCTCCAAGTCTACAAAACACATGTAGACTGGACGGGCATACTCCCAAGCCCCCTCTAGGATCCCTGCGAGAGTAAAAAGCTGGTCCATTTTTCCACGACCAGGACGGAACCCACATTGTTCCTCCTCAATCTGAGGTTCGACAATCGGCCGGACCCTCCTTTCCAGCACCTTGGAGTAAACTTTCCCAGGGTGGCTGAGGAGTGTGATGCCCCTGTAGTTGGCACACACCCTCTCCCTCTGGTTCCCCTTTTTAAAAAGAGGAACCACCACCCCATTCTGCCACTCTTTCGGCACTGTCCCAGACTTCCACGCAATGTTAAAGAGGCATGTCATCCATGCCAGCCCCTCAACACCCAGAGCCTTCAGCATTTCCGAGCGAATCTCATCAACACCAAGGGCTTTGCCACCATGAAGTTGTTTAAGTACCTCGGTGACTTTGCCCCGAGTGACTGACTCGAATCCCCCATCATCCAGCTCTGCCTCTTGAACAGAGGAAGGGTCAGTTGGGGTAGTCGGATTCAGGAGTTCCTCAAAGTGTTCCTTCCACTGACCGACAACCTCCTCAGTCGAGGTCAACAGTGTCCCATCCTTGCCGTATACAGCTTGGATGGTCCCCCGTTTCCCCCTCCTGAGGTGTCGGACAGTCCTCCAGAACAACTTTGGTGCTGTCTGATAGTCCTTCTCCATGGCCTCTCCGAACTCTTCTCACACCCTCTGTTTTGCCTCCATCACAGCCGAGGCTGTAGTCCTTTTGGCCCGTCGGTACCCTGTAACTGCTTCAGGAGTCCCCAGGGACAACATGCCCCTGAAGGCATCCTTCTTCAGTTCCTTGTGTTTGAACATGGTGTTAGTTATGAACAATCCGTGACTAGCACAGAAGTCCAACAACATAACACAGCTCAGGTTTAGATCAGGGAGGCCATTCCTCCCAATCACACCCCTCCAAGTGTCTCCATCATTGCCGACGTGTGCATTGAAATCCCCCAGAAGAACAATGGAGTCCCCTGCAGGGATCCCATCAAGGACCCCATTTAGGGATCCCAAGAAGGCCGAATACTCTGAACTAATATTCGGTGCGCACGCACAAATAACAGTCAGAGTTTTCTCTCCCACAGCCTTAAGGCGTAGGGATGCGACCCTCTCATCCACCGGGGTAAACTCCAACACAGCAGTGCTCAGCTGGGGGCTTGTGAGTATCCCCACACCCACCCTGTGCTTCACACCTGACGCAACTCCGTAGTAGAACAAGGTCCAACCCCTATCCAGGAGTTTGGATCCAGAACCGAGGCTATGCGTGGAGGTAAGCCCCAACAGATCCAACTAGTAATGCTCCACCTCCAACACAAGCTCCGGCTCCTTCTCCGTCAGTGAGGTGACATTCCACGTCCCCAAAGCCAGCTTCTGCCGCCCGGGTCTGGTCCGTCGTGACCCCCTGTTGTCACTGCCACCCATATGTAAGCGCACCCAACCCCATTGGTCTGCCCTGCGGGTGGTGGGTCCACAGGGGTGGGAAGAGTCCACGTTGCCTTTTTGGGCTGAGCCCGACCGGGCCCCATGGCAGACCTGGCCACCAGGCGCTTGCTGATGGGCCCTCTGTCCGGGCCTGGCTCCAGACGTGGGCTTCCTCCGGGCAGGGTCACATTTTTCCCTTTTCCGTTTTTCATGGGATCTTCGGATAATGCAACAGTCATAATCTAATTTTGTACATATAACAATATCCACCAGAATACATAAAACAAGGTTAAATCTTTCTGGTTTCATCCCTAAAAGTAAGGTAGAGCATCGAAAGCTACAAAGCAAATCAATGTTATTTTCACTCATTAGCTAGAAAAGAGCCTCAAGAATGATGGGATTGCTCCACAGATTTACTTGGTTGGTCGGCATGGCTCCAAGACTTCAGTTTTGGCAATTTTTAATTACAGAAGTTTATACTGTGTGCCTTCTTTTGATGGTTTCCAAGTAGTAAAAAAAAGAAAAGAAAGATTATTATGTTGCAGGCGACAAGCATTCATGATTGTGACTCTTTATAAATCTTTGTCTCAATTCTTTCAGTATAAGATATCTTCATTTATCTTAAATATAATCACACATACAGTGAATGTATGTGTGAAGATATATCATAATATCTTATCAATCATGTTTATTCAAATTGGGTAGACAAATGTATTCTTTAGAACACTAATTTTACTTTAGGAATTACAATTTCATTTGGATAATCGATCAGATTACGTTTCTTCAAATTGATTTCAGGGAGAGAGATTGCATTAGGCACTTTAGAAGTATTTCACTTTATGTGAATCGAACTGTTGGTCCACAAATTCAGCACAACTGGAAACAGATTCAGCAGACATTCTCTACTGCCAGGATTGACATGGATGTGTGAAACAAGTTGTAAAATATGCAGTGTCTGCAGCAATCTCAATCTCGACTGGTACATGGCCACATTAAGCTCTAAAGCTTTAGAGTAGACCACCATGAACGTTGATATAGAAAGTAAATTTATCATTTTAGCTGATGACCAAAAACTGCAAATATTTAAACGCCTATGCTGTAAAATGAGGCTCAATATTAATTCCTACTTAATATCTGTGTCACTTTCATTGTGAGTGTAGTTAATGCGATGTTAGCATTTACGCTTGAAGCAAAGACATACCAGTAGGTATGTAGACTCCTTAATTATTTTTTTTTATAATTATGTATTTTACCTGCTAAATAAACAATTCCTTTGTCTCTGGCTCCTGAAAAGAAGGAAAGTTAAGAATCACCATGTCCACAAAATAGCACTGAATTAAATGAGACTATGAGTTAATGGAACTGTGAACAATGCTGTGAGTTACTAAGGTCAGGCAATAGACTGTACATGAAGCCTACAGACTTCTTGAGAGACTTTTGTGCTTGTTTTAATCTTACTTTGCCTTACTTCACATTGATTTGTCCAGTTTATGCCCTGTCTTCTTGTGGCTCCTCATTTTGTGCCGATATTATTTATTCAAGAAATGTACATGGAGATCAAAACCTCTTTTAATTTGAGAGGAAGTATCTGCTACTGGCCAGAACAGGTCGACGGCTTGTGTTGGTAATTGATAGAATTTCAAAACTGAATAACTCCAACAAGACACTGGTAACACTTTAAAGGTTTTATTGCCCAAAGAATTCCCATCATATTTTTGCATTGTAAATCCCTGCATGTCCCTTCTATCTTAAATATCCCCTGCTTTACACATTATGTTCCTTACAGTACATTAGACATGAATAGCAGCAGCATCAACAAATTGCCTGTCTCCTTTAAAAATTGCTGTGTATTAAATCAAAACTTCTGTGACACTGCGGTGTGAAGCAGAGGCCAGGAGACAAGCTCCATTGATGCTTACGATGAAACAAGCATGATGTAAGGGAGATGAGGAGGAGTTGGAAAGGAGAGGAGCACAGGAAGGGAGTGATTACTGTAGTTGTGGAGGGTGTTCATTTCAGATGACAAACAGTCTCATATAAAGGTAGCCAAGCACAGAGACAGCCTCCCTCACTACAAATGGGTTGAAATTTGCATTTTTCACTGATGGGTAATCTGAGCCCCATCCTCTCTGGAGTGATAATAGATTATCTAAGGTCTTGCCTGAAGAGTTACTATCTTTGATTTGCTTTTCAACACTGCTTTCGTGGAAGTAATTCCATGATGCTGTCGCTGTTGATATTTTCACTGGCACACTTACCTTTTGTATACTGGTTGTTTGCTTTTTTTTCTTCACTTAACTCAGAATCAAAGTGTGGAGATTGTCATTTCACAATTATGACACACTAGAAATGCAGTTACATTTTGAATTCTCCTTGTCTTTCTTAATCACAATCTGCAGGAGCCTTAAACAGATGAGAGAGAAATTGAGGTGTGGAGCTCGTTGAATAAACTGTGGTGATAATTTTCTGATGAGTGCTCACCAATTATAGACATGGCTATCTGTAGATTGTTATAAAGCAGATAATGTTGTAGTTCTAGTCGACCATTGAAAAGTCTGGTTTTGCTGTCCGTCATTCTGGGTTTTTTTTTGTGTGTTCTATGCTTAATACTGAAACACATAAATGGTGTTTTAGGAGGACTTTGGATCGGGAGTATTTCAGCTTTGCACCCGACCCAGCATGTGGGATGGTGGGAATACAGAAAGGAAGTGTAGCCGCTGATGTGTGTACGAGTGTAGGTGTTTCTATAGATGTGTTAAACTGGATTATTGCCATTACAGAGAATCAGCACCTACACATGCCTCTAAGGTTTGCACCACACTTGACACTGTACATTCATGCATTTACACAAACAGCAAATATTTAGCACTTGGAATGATGCTACCATTACCGTGCCAGAGGGATTAAGCAGCCTGGGCAACACTTTGTGTTGCATGAGGATGATAAATTAATTTCAGGTGTCTGCAACAGCTCAGAGTTGTTGTTGACCAGTTCTTGTGCCTTTACGCAGCTGTGAAGTCTTTCGCAATGCATGTGTACACCAGTACTAAGCTTTAATGGCACCTAAACAAAATACATTTTCATAATCTTACAAGCTCCGAGAACGCAAGATCTTGCACCATTAATTTTCACATATTCCTTAAAGTGGTCGGTCAATCATAGCTTTGCAGCTGTACCTGTATCAACATGAAAGTGAGGGCAGTGTCTTTCAAAACCAAAAACACTGTCTAGGTCTGAGGGAAGCTGCATTTATTGGCAGATCCATAAAACATCATAGTGCCACATGTGTATAAAATAAGTTGACATTTATGTCTTAACTCACAAAACTCTCATTTTAAAACAAGTCTGGCAAACCAGCCTTTTCAACTAATACATATTGTGTGTTTACTTTAACTTAATTTACTATTTAGAAGGGTAGCTTCAATTCCTAGAATCTAATATTAAACATTGTTTTTTTTCTTGCTGCTTTATGAATCTTACATTGATTGCTTAATGCTAAATGTAATAACATCTGTATGCAATAATAGTGCAATATATCTTCATATACAGTGCCTGCATGTATGTGTATTCGAGTGTGTTAGGAGGGCCCATATTTTCTAATTACAAATCTTGTCTTTAGATATCAATGGCGGACTGAATGAAAAGCTCTAATCACAGTGAAACAGAGAGTGGTAGTAACAGCAGTAGAGAATAGTATCTTCTAACAGAGTGTAATCTCACACAACCATAGAAACTGACTCAGTACCACATCAAAATGCTCTTTTTCTAAATGTGATTGTCTGTGACTCATGCATTTGTATTTAAATGGAACGTTGATTTTGCTTTGTTTTTGCTTGAGTTAAATCAGGTCTGTATTTTTGTTGGTATTGCCTTTTTCAAAAAAAGATCCGGTCTTTTGTTACTCTTGTTGTACATCGAGAAGAATTTTAACTGTGCAAAGTGGAAAAGATGAATTTTAGAATCATGGCTACACCATTTTTTACTGCACAGCACTCTCTTCATTGTTATATACATTTACCCACTGTGATGTGCATCCAGGTGTACAGGACAACATTATATTTTGCAGAGTAAAATGCCACTATCGCCTTTTTCCATTTCCTGATTAATGCAAATTTTGTGTTTTTGCAGGGAGCCCACCTGCCACAGGTACTGGCACATTGGTCATTCACCTGGAGGACTACAATGACAATGCCCCTTATGTGGTACCATCAGTAGCACGAGTGTGTGAAGACGCCCATGATATGAATGTGGCCATAGTTGGAGGACGGGACAAGGACCTCACACCCAATGCTGCACCTTTCAAGATAGAGCTGGGGAAACAGCCCGGATTAGATAAAACATGGAAAGTTACCAGGGTCAACTGTGAGTATCAAAATGAGACCTGAGCATGACATAATATCCATCCATCCATCCATCCATCCATTTTCTTCCGCTTTATCCGCCGCAGTGGGTCAGGGGGAGCTGCAACCTATCCTAGCTGGCATAGGGAGTGAGGCAGGAGACACTGCTGGAACAATGCCAGTCCACCGAAGAGCCACACACAAAGACAGACAACCATGCACACACACACTCACTCCTACAGGCAATTTGGGACGGGGCAATCAACCTGAAGCGCATGTCTTTAGAGGTGGGAGGAAGCCGGAGAACCCGGAGAGAACCCAGGCAGACACGGGGAGAACATGCAAACTCCGCACAGAGCGGGAATCGAAGCCAAACCCACCGTGTTGTGCGGCCACAGCACTACCCACTGTGCCACCGTGCCACCCCCATGACATAATATTGAAGTTTAAATGTTTCACCAAACAAAAATGATTTCAACTATTAGTCAGTTTGTTATACAAGATGAAAAAGTGTCCATGTCCTCCCCAACAGTAAACTGTGTAGTAAACAATGTGCTCTTGTCTTTTCATCACTTTGTTTTCTTTTGCCAAAAATTTACAGTGCATTATCACAAAGTTGCCAAAAGGCACATTTGTAAACAAAGGAATAGAAATATACAGAGGGTAATAATGAGAAAAAAGAACAAATTCAAAAAGCCAAAATGTGATATTCAAAAATTTATACAGACATTTTATTTACGCATGCAAGCATGCTAACCATTAAATGTAAACTCATGTACCCTAAGGAGGGAAGGTGGGTGGTAGACAACCAAGACATTGATTTGGGCTTGCATCATGACTGACAGCACTGTCCCTGCGTGTGTCTGAGTGACAGAGCAGAGCTAAAACCTGCCCAGAGGTATTAACTGTGACTGACAGTGGGAGGGGAGATACAGACACTCCTCAATCATCCCCACTGGAGGAGACAGATACGGCCAGCAAAGGTCCTACTACCAGCTGTGTGTGTGTGTGTGTGTGTGTGTGTGTGTGTGTGTGTGTGTGTGTGTGTGTGTGTGTGTGTGTGTGTGTGTGTGTGTGTGTGTGTGTGTGTGTGTGTGTGTGTGTGTGTGTGTGTGTGTGCGTGTGTGTTAATCAGAACTAGGGAACCTGGTCATTATACCTTGATTGTCTGTCTCACCATAAGAATAACTTCAGTTTTGGTCTTATTTCAACTCATCCTGAACTTTAAAAGCATTCTCTCCACTTTTTTTAAGAATACCTGTTCATCTTAATCTTGGGTTAATCAGATCAAGACTGTTTTCTATTATTTTTAGTCAGTGGGAAATGGTCATTTTGTTAAGTGTGCCTTTTCACTCTCTTGTCAAGAGATATATGTGATTTTAGACAATCCAGTGTGTAAAACCCGGCATACAGTCAGTACATCCTATATGTATATGAAGACAGCTTAGCATAAATCCTGGAAATCCGGGGAGCCAGCCTGGCATTTTCCTGAGTTAAGGAAACTTCTAAGCCTTGATATGAGATACAAATCGTACACAAAATGTTCAATGTAAAAGCAACAATAAAAGAAAAGGCAGCATTTTTGCTTATTTGTAATGTACTTTTGTGATAGTTGTGTTGATTATTACCAAAAACATGAAGGCAGAAAGCCTCACATGTAATTTGCAAAGAGCAGGACTGTCTAGTTAATAAATACTTAAAACAAATGCATACATGTTGCTTTGTACAGGCCCTTGTAGCACACACACACCCAAAGGGGCTTGTGGGCATGCAGGGAGAGGTAGAGTGGCGCGCAGCCCCTTTGTGGATCGCCCCAGATGAGCAACTTGTAAAGGGGGACGGCACCTTGCTCAAGGGTGCCTCAGCAGTGCTCCAGAGGTGAACTGACACCCCCTACTGTCAGCTCACTGTCCAGGTGTTTTTTTGGGCAGGAGCAGGAATCGAACCACCAATCTCAGGAGCATTGGATGACATGCGCTACCATCTGCTCTACCACTGAGCAACTACCGCCCCAAGGTGTTCTGTAAAGGGAGCATCAGAATACATCTTGAATTAAATAAAACAGGTAGCACCAGGAAAGGGGAACAGAAACAGGAAAAGGGGGAGATAACGAAGTATGGGAGGAAAAAAATCCAAGTTGAGATTTTAGGCAGGGGAGGCCTGATGAAATCTAAACTTTTTTCTCCTTTACTTCTGCATTCTGCCATGTAAAATTAATAGAAGATTCTGTCTGCTTATACTGAGAGACACCAGCACTCAGTTGATTTGTCCCTCATGGATAAGCTTTCAGGGCAGGGTCAGACACCACTCTATAGTGAATCATCTCTGCTGATGAGGCCAGGGAGATGGAGATGTTTTCTTTTCAAATGAAGAGCATCAGCTTTCGCAAAATGCTGTCTGTCGATCCCTGTTGCTTGTTTCAAAATTTGTTTTCCCGTTAAATACAGAACCAAAACGCCAACTTAGTTGACATTCAAAGCAATGTGTAGCTTTGCATATTATGGCACATTTCAGCGTGAAGCGTCTGCAGCACATTCCTTGGTGCTGCTGAAGAAAGTCTTTGGCATGATGCAACGAAATGTAACCAGCTTTTGCAACTTAAGTGGTGCCAATTTTTGTCGCTCCAGTTGTCAAGAATAGCCTGAGAAACAGTTACTTCAAGCATAGAAGTTTTGCTCTATAATACCCATATTTAGTTCTGCTTTGCAAAATAAGCAACTGTGAATGAGGACTAGATGGACAATACATGCAGAATGTTCATCCACTTTATTAAAACTCTTCTGTGTGTCCACTCTCCCCCCTTCCCACAGCCACACACTCCCAGATCATGCTTTTACACAGTCTGAAGAAAGCCAACTACCAGCTCCCGTTGATCATCACCGACTCAGGAGAGCCCCCGTTGTCAAACAGCACAGAAGTCAAAGTTCAAGTGTGCGTCTGCAAGAAGAACAAGATGCACTGCAGCTCTGCCCACTCCCACCATGTCAGCCTTTTCATGCTGCTCGCAACACTCCTGCTCACCCCACTCTGTAAGTACTGACAACACGAAAACACACAAACAATGAGAACCCTTTTTTTCATTTATTTCTGAATATGTCATTTGAGATTTTAGTGATAGCATGAATAATGCATCCTCTTCCATTCACTACACAAAAGTAAGGCAAGACATTCAATGGCTACTTTGGTGGGAAGGAAATCATTTGCAACTCCATAATCGGGCTGGCTGTATGCCGGCGGCATGGTACTGCAAATAGATGGTGAGAGTGGGCAAAGAGGAGAAAACGAGGACTACATATGGGAAGAAACAAAATTAATGATGGGGGAAGGATGGGAAGGGAAAAATAAAAACTTTTTGAAATGGTTCTTCAGCTGATTTTGTTGTACTGTGGAATGTTTAACCAGAGCTTTCCATCTTCTTTTGCCATCTTTTTCTGTTTTGTTCTATTGATCCTAACATCTTCTTTCTTCGTATTACATGTCCTGTCTGTCACCCCTGCCGGAATGTTCTCCCTTGTTTCCTGTCACTCATTCCTCATCTGTCTCTTCTACTGTTTTCCCTCACTTGTGGCACCCTCTATTTTGTTTTCTCCCTGTTTAGCAATCAGCTGTATTCCCTCCATAATCCTTTGCTTACAGGCAGAATGTCTGCATTTCGTTGTCTTTTTTTCTCTGCATACAAATCCTTGCATCTAGCATTACTTATCGATCCTCTTAAGGCACGGATCAATCTATCTAGTGTTGCATGTCTTTTATCCAAGTACTCATTCATATCGGATGACTGTGCTATATATAGAACGCCCTTGCATATAAGGCTGCACCCAACCAGACTCATTAGCTCATAATCTTGTAATGCAGTCACTTACCTGAGAGCTATGTTTGATAACTAGTGATTCATAAGACAGAAAATACTTAGTAAAAAAGCAACTCCAGCAGTGAAAGACCAGTAGTCACACATTCAGTGCAACACAGTAATCATGAGCATAAGCTGATGCTGTGTCAGCGTTTGCAAGCAAACAACCACCTCTCAGGAAGTTTTCATAGTTGTTGTTATGAAAGCCTCTCAGCTGGCACAGCTGGGTTTTTGCACTAATTTTTTGAAATATTTTATTATTTGTGGTCGCTGTCGCAGATGCTTTTGTGTCTGCAATACAAAGCATGATAATTGGTTGACATGCCTTGATGACATTAAGAGTCTTCTCTGCAGATGCCCTTTTGCTCTGAACGAGCAGCATTCATTACTCCACTGTAAATAGCGCTGTGACAGACAGTGGCATTCATTAACCAAAGAGCTGCTTCACATGACAGGTTTCTTGGGTTGTCTAGTCCTGTTTTCCTGTCCATTCATTTGAACCGCAAGGATGTTAGCACACCCAAAATAGAAGGAACAGTGAGCACTGTTATGCTTTAGCTGGAGGCTTAAGAACAGAGAGAGAATCTGAGAAGGTATTAAAACTGAACAACACAGGTTCCATCAAGACAGAAGCAGACAATATACAAATGCATACATGAATGCCCAGACAGCTGTGTTAGGTGACAGATAGCAGAAGCTGATCACTCCAATGTATAGTTTGTCAGACTGACAAAAAGCATCCTGTTTCAAGTCCTTTATGGCCAAACTGAACTCTGACCCTGCAGGAGAGAGATGAAGGGAAGGAGAATGAAGGAGCCAGAGGGAAAGGATGGGGGAAAATAAGAATAAAGGTGCAGAGATTAAACCCTTCTGTTTTTCTCTATTTTTGCCCACCAGGCTACAGGGGTATATGTGGTCAGAATGCAGTGGATTTCTTTATTTCTTTGGCTGTGGCTCGTTACTTAATGTTCCCTTCATTTCAGTATGATCCCTTTCATTACATCCCGCGAACCGGTGGTGTATTGTAATTGTCAGTGTTTGAGTGTTCGTCTGTCCGTCCGTCTATCAAATATCTTCACAACCATTGCAGATAGGAACATGAATGAAAAAGCACATTACTCGGGCAGCGAAGAGGATGAAAAGGAAATGATGACCTTAAGAAAACAAGGTCAAGATCAAATTTCAACTTTTGTACATTCTTTTGCACATATCTCAGGAACAAGATAAGATAGAAAGACAAAAGGCGTTACATTCAGGGAGACAAGGTCAAAATTTTCACTTTTACAGTGCACCCTCGCACATTCACGCATCAACGCTCGCGACTTCACCTCATTTTAGATTTTTGGAAGGCAGTCACGTGATACCGTACGTGCATTCTATTGGCTGAAGGCATCCGGAAGTGCGCTACGTTCTGTGAGTCTCTGACTTCCGTGAGACACAGAAGTGCTTTAAACAGTCGATAAAAGCTAATACAGTGTCGGAAAAGTTAATACAGATAGAATGTGGTTTGATATCAGTAAGGAGAGGGTTCATAAATGTTTAAATTACCGTAAATTATAAGATAAATTTTTTGTCGCTCTATCGCGGAATTTGTTAATTGTGTGTGGTTCCTGGAACGCATTAACAGCAAGGAATGAGGGCGCAGTGTATACCTTTTTAGTAACACATCTCTGAAACCTGATGAGATATAATCACAAAACAAAAACCAACATTTTCAGAAAGCCAGAGGCACAAAAATGTGTAGGTCAGGGTAAAATGTTGAATTCAGTAGTGTCGCGAGATGTTGCAGTCTCTGACTGCCTTGTTTCATATGCAAATAACCCTGACAAATGATTTGTCATAGCAAGGTAAAGACTGTATCATAAGAGCTTCAAATAACGTTTCATAATTATATTAAACATAACTGTGAACTAGAACTTTTATATACTAAAAAAAAGAAATCAAACTTATTAATTTTCAGTACAAAGCAGTGATTGTAACGTTTGACCTCATTTATGTTTCCCATGATCAGTTTATCAAATTTCTCAATTATTTGCAATTAGGACCTGCCCCTTCAAGTTCAGCAGGAGGCAAAAGTGCACCTGTAGATAAGACTGTAACTTAGAAAAAGAAGCGAAATCCAGTCCAGTTTAGTGTCAGGAATTATTTAGCATTGTTATCCATAAACAGATCAATGACTGATTTTTTTGAACTACATGCAAGATAAAAGCATCATAACAGAAGAGGATCGCAATCTACATTTTTTGTTAATTGTAAAATGCTAAATTGAAAAAATTATATAGCAGATCTCATCAGTGGCTTTTCATAGTAATTGTGAGTGAGATGTTCCTATGAGGTGCACAGCAGTTAAACAATGTGCAAGCGCAATCATTTGAGAGATTTGTCATACGCAGAGCTTAAAACAACTAGTGCTACTGATAAAATGGCCCAACCTCTGCCAGAAAAGAGATCTGAAGCAACCAATCATCTGACAAGAAAACTGTCAGATACTGAAATGCCTCATCTGCAGGAAAAAGGTATCATTAGTGGCAATTGTGCCAAAAAGGGAAATGGAAATTGCTTTGATGTTATGCAATTTAGAAAGTTAAAACCAACAATGACATAGAAGATATGTCTGATGGTGGTTAGTGATTGCTGTTAATAAAACTATGCAATATGCCGCAGTCAGTAAAATGCAGTTTCAAAAACAAAACAAAATACAGTAGACAAAAGATGAGGTGATCAAATGATATTTAATCAATATGCTAACTTGGGATCAACATAAACAGGGAGGGAAAAATGCTAAATCAATTAATAAAGTGGTAATAGACTAGCAAGAACAGATCCACAAAGGAAATGCAAATATTGGTACATCAAAGAGGTATGAACAAGAAATCTGTAGATGTCAAATAATTTTGCAACAAGTCAGCAGAGGAGAACATGAGGAGAACCCTGGAGACACGCAGGACACAATATTGGCACTGGTCACCAGCAATGATTCAGAATGAAAGGGGGGGGGGGGCAGACTTAAATAACCAGTAAGGAGACAACCAGGAACAGGTGGCTAACAAGAGAGGAGAAAATTGGAGGCAGGTGGAAAACAATCAGTGAGGAAGGAAAATGGAGTGAGAAACTTGGCGGGTATAGCGGAAGTGAGAGGAACATGAGAAACGGAATCCAGACATGAGGAAAGAGAGAGTGCAAACACACAACATCCAACAAGGACAGAGGGAATTAAAGGTCGAAGTAAATCCAGATAGAACTAAAAAGAGGCTGTACGAAGTATCCAGAAATGAGAGACAAACCTTGGAAATAAATTAAAAACTCTGACCTCAACAAATGAAAGAAAATGCCAGTGGATTTACACCAAGGACTACATTTCTTACATTACCTTGTCAAACCAAATCTTACTGTATCAATGAAATGTGTTTTAATGTTATACCAGAAATAGGTTTCCATGTCTGAAGCAATTTACTATGTAACACAAGAGAATAACTAACTGGAGCTGAAAAGAGGACATCTGATCCATGATCTCAGTAACAGTTGCTATTTTTTTGTGTTTGTATTTGGACTGTTGGTAAGGTATTTTTGTGTTCCTGAAGGGGAAGAGAGAATGTGTACCAAGATCTTTGTTTTAAAATCCAAGTGAAAAATTCACTCCTGCATTTTAGTGATTCAAGTGATTCAAGCTATTTTTTTTTAGTTCTTAAAACCAAGACTGAAAGATGCAGAGTGCATAGAAATTTTGTTTGAATAAAAAGATAATTTCTCCCCGAATGACAGATTTCTTTTCTTCTGTATTTACTGGAAGCAAAGAGACTGAAATGATCTGTGAGCTGGGAAGCCTGCTTGTTGAGACTGGAGAAAACAGTGCTGCTTCTTTCACCTGTCTCAGACAGATGATAGCCCTCCATGAGCATCTTTGCGCATCTCAGTTTCACAACACTGCCTAAAGTAGAGACATGTTCTCACTGGCTTCCTATCCTAGCTAGTAATATGACACTCCTCTGGGAATGGTTGCTGTTGAGACCCGTAAATAATGTATGTAAACTTGTAGGATGGAGAGAGAAGGCAAGAGAGTGTCTGTGTGTGCCAACATGTCTTATAATTCATACTAGACCCTTATTGTAGGATTTGTGGTTAAATCCTGTGGCTTTACATGGGCCTACTTTGACCCCTTCCATTGTAAGCATTTCTTTTGTGATCAGAATGTCAAAGACTCTCAAACACATCAAGTGCACGCACACACATACACACACTCAGATTTTTACAATACAGTCAAGATCAATTACGATACAATGTCGTAGCCCTGCGGTAAGGCATGCTAGGAGATGTGAAAGCATCCATTGTTCACCTGAGGTAAGACTTCCTAATTGGGCGAAATGCTTTGCAGGTTATTTGTGCTCCCATATGCTGCGGTTACATAGAGAAAGGACAGCTACTCATAGCACTAGTTTCAGACGTGATATCAGACAGAAATGCTCTGTTTTAGTAGGTAATGCTGCTCACAATTGGTGAATCAACACAGATGACCACACTGCCCCCTATCACCACAGATGTGTACTGAAGTGCTCTGTGCAATACCGGCATTATCTATCTGCAGCAGCCCACTGCCATTTAAAATTAAATTTTAAAATATGTGGCTGATGGAAATAAGTCTTCCATAATGTGTTTGGCATGTACAGTATAAGTGTTGAGGACAACACTGGACTTTGCAGATTTAATGTGCTTTTGCTCCGTGTGTCAATTTGTCCTATTGGGGATCTAAAAAAGGAGATGAAATGAACCTCTCCAAGTGAGCAGACACTGATACCTTTTTTTATTTTCTACCTGCCACTTACATGTTTACAAACACAAACATAACTTAATTTCATTTAGTACTGCACCAATTCTCTCTGTGTGTGCTCAATTTATGAAGGTTTACAAGCTCAAACTCCTGCTATAATCTTTTTCATGCCGGATTATGGGCTTGTCTGCAGTTGTAATGCACTGCAAAGAACCGCTTCCATCTGCATGTCTCAGTAATTTTGACAGACGTAATAATGTAATTCAAGGAATAAATGAGAGAGAGACCTAGTGTGGGGTGGTGAGGTAAAAACAAAGCATTTACCATTAAACACAACAAAGCAACTCCCAGCTCAGATGTCACTAATTTAACTAAATCCTTTTGGGGTTTTAGTCAATACCATTTTTCTCTGATCCTTTGCTTCACCCTGACAGACACTTTTTCCCTTCCGTCTCTAGTTCTACTCTAATCCCCTTCCAGATACAGAGACAGGATGTTTATGGTCTTATTTATGCTTGTAAAAATACAGAATTTTCACTGCTTCTTTTGAGGAGAGCTCATTGTAGAGGTTTCTGCCTGCAGGTCAAGCTGGGGAGGGTTTTGGTCTCTGAACTAAAACACAAAATTTATTCAAAAAGGGGAGACAAAAGCTGATAATCAAGTTACCTAATCTATTATAAACAATGAATTATGGCATCAGTCTGATTCATAGATGTATAATTAAACTGCTAGGGCATAAACATTACATTATTATCCCATGTTAATATGTAAACTGCACATTTTACCTTTTTAAAACCCCTAAAAGTCGCCACATTTGCTCTAAAGATATATAAATTATTTGTTGATTGGTAGCAAGTGATGCTTAAGGCATCATAAATTGTAAATGAATGTGAAGTTGTTGCTGCAGACTCTACTCATGTTTTATTCATGCATTATGAATGATTTGTTTGTACATTTTCTGGTACATCTGTTAAACACTAACAGTGACTTTTCCACATAAAATCTCCAGTGAAATAAAAATCTATAAAAATGTATGGGCTATTTGTTGACAACAGGAGCGTGAACGATACAAAACGAATGACCTCATTATAGCGTACAGTCTGGTTTTTAGCAGCTCCTGTAGAATTAGACAGGAGATCTATTCCAGAGGGGATATGTAGAAAAACTCGAAACGTAATATTTGAATCTTCTCAATCTAGAACCGTTTGCCAGTTCAGTTTCAGTTAGGCTTGAATATGGAACGCAGCCATCACCAACTTTGTGTTTGAGCTGTCACTGTTCTATTAAAAGTTTGTAAGACCTAAGTTCTGCTCATTTCATTTTTTTTCTGTGACACAGAATACTCGCTTGAGAAATCAACTCTATAAATTCATGGTATCTGAATTAACAAGTGATAGTAACAAAAATTGCGGCGCAAGAGTGCAAAAGTTCAAAAGTATTCTCTCAGCAATTAGGCAGTTTTTCAAGACCCTCTGAAAAGAAAGAAAACAAGTGATGTCTGGTTTTGTTGTGCAAAAAACAAACAAATATTTCAATATTTTCTCCAAATATGACCTGTAGGGATGAGCGAGTACACCACTATCTGTATCTGTAGCCGTATCTGTACTCGTAATGGGCGGGGCTTCAACCGGAAGTGAGTGTGGTTTGACCACACTCGGCACATTATTTTAAGTCTGAAATTGATATGAATTGATCAGAAGTTACCATATTTATTGTTTACTTTAAAACTATTTACATAACAGCCTCAAAACTGAGATTAAAATCAATGTTTTTGATTACAAAAGTAAGAGAACTATTTACAGAACAAGTTTTTTATGAACTCAGAACATGAATATTCTTAAGTGTATGAATGTTTAGAGAACAGCCTCAGAATTGAGATTCAATGTTTTTGATCGCAATAGTAAAGGAACTATTGACAGAACAAGTTTTTTTTTATGAACTCAGAATGAATACAATGCATGCAATAGGAAATTATAAACTACAAAGTATGCATGAAAAAGAATTGTCATAGTCAACATGACTTTCAAATTTCTTTCTTTTTAAAATTTTTTTCAAATTTAATTTTATGATCAAACTGTTTTTCTCAATAATTTGTTTATTTTCACCACCTAATGTTCTTGCCATTTTTTTCACACAAAGTTGAACAAAGTTTATTAAGGTGTGTGTCTGTTTTTCCATGTGTGTGTGTGTGTGTGTGTGTGTGTGTTTGTTTGTGTGTGCGTGTGTGTGTGTGTGTGTGTGTGTGCGTGTGTGCGTGCGTGTGTGTGCGTATGTGTGTGCGTATATGTGTGCTCGCTATGTAATAGTTAAAATATCTATACAGTATATAAATTAATAATTTGAACTGAAGTGAAAAAGTGCCAAACTAAGCAAGCAGATAAAAAAAAAAATTGGAGTGGAGGCGTTGAACGATGCGACAAGAGCAGTTTTCAGCTCTGTTTAGTTAAAAGCAATGCATAAGTGCAACAAAACGAGAAACAAGTTCACCAAGTTACCTAAAATAGACCAAAATAGAGGCAAGAAAGCTGAAGAAAGCAAAATGAGCTACAGTGAAGCCACAGATCCATCAATATCTGTGTGTGTGTGCAAGAGTGGGGCAGAGTGTCTCTGTACTGTCTCTGCAGGGAGGGGCGGGCGCTGTGTGTGACTAGCCAATCACAGAGCGTGAAGACAGTCGGTTCTGAGGATTTTCCTTCAGCTATGCATGCTGGGATAGGCTCCAGCTCCCCATGACCCTCACATGTGGATGAAGCGATCAGGAAAACGAATGAATGTACGAGCACGAGTATTGACGAGTTTTACTAGTACAGTGGTACTTCTACTTACGAAATTAATTGGTTCTGGAAGAAATTATGTTAGTAGAAAATTACGTAAGTAGAGACGTGTTTTCCATGCAAATGCCCTAATCTGTTCCAAGCCCACAAAAATTCCGACTTAAATGTTTTATAAAGCATAAAAATGCATCAAAACATGTAACAAGTACATGTTACGATTAGATTATTACACAATAAATGAGAGTTGTGCATAACGTAAAAAACAAAGAATAGAGTAAAGAATAAAAATGATGGTCATTTACCTTTTAACAGCTGTCCCCATTGTTTTTTGGCCTCTTTGGTTCATGCGCTCCTATCTCACAATGCCGAACAACAGAGTGAATTCCAGTCCTCCTTCTGACCTTCTCCAACCACCCACGGGATGCCTTAAACTCCTTAAACTTCCTTTTGTTTTAATAACGTGTGATTGTAGATTTTTGGCGATATTCTTTTGCGAGATCAACCAAACGCATCTCCTTCATGCTCTTCTATTATCTCTTGCTTTGTTTATGTAGACGAAAAAACTCTTTTCTTCGTCTTTTCTTTTCCTCTTTTCTCCGCCACTTTCTTGGGGTCCATAGCGAATACGTACTGAAAAAAGTTACTATATTTGCGCAAAACTATCAGTCTACCTCACGGGTCGAGTGCCGAATGCCGAGACACTCCATAAGCACCGTTCTAGCTCCACACAGAGCTGGAGTGACATCCCTCTTAGCCAATGGGATGCCAGGAAGATACGTAATAGGTAATAGCCAATGGCAGAGCAACTATGAGAATGTTGCGTTCAGGAAACTGGGAGATTCGAATATCAGCCAATACTGTGTTTTTACATTACGTAAGTCGAAATTTCTTTCGTAAGTAGAGGTAATATTTTCCTGCTGAGAAATTTCGTAAGTAGAAAATTTCGTAAGTAGAGTCATTCGTAAGTAGAGGTATCACTGTTCATGCTCGTACTCATCAAAAATGCATTATCTGAACCGGATACTCATCTGAAACGAGTACCCAGCTCAACCCTAATGACCTGATTTCATTCCACATGCTGTGTGTTAAGGTGATTTAAATGCCGAGTGATAATGCCAACTCAAAGAAATAATCAAATAATATTGATAGGTGCTTAGAGAATAAACATAGATGGAAAAGTTACTGCTGAAACAGTAACAGATCAATGCTGATCTGCCGATGAGAATTATCAGCAGATCAGCATTGAAAGTGATTTTCATGAAAGTACTTCATATTCTCTGCCCCATTATCAGAATTTGCAACACAATTTAATGAGGTCTATTCTGGCCCAAGAATATACTTTCACCTTAGTCTAATCATTATATTTCAATCACTCATTATTAAATTTTTGGATGCTTATCAGTGTTTATTATCATCAGTGTTACCTTTCTCTGCAACGTTTCTCCTTCTTGGTGCAATGCTGTTGTTTTTTTGTCTGGCAGGCATGACATACCTGGGATAATCAACTGCCACACTTCTATCCTCTCAGCAATTAGACAGGCTGAAAAAAGCTTTCTGCTCCCTCCAGTATCCCTTTTGATTTTGCTCGTCTCCCACAGCTTGTTAAATTTACATTTTCCACATTAAGCTGATGCTTTTACCCAAAGAGACTCACGATAACTAGAGACAGTAAGATAAGTCAACATCAGTGAATGTGCTGTAATATTCTATTAGGTCATTTTAACACTCCAAAAGAAAAAGAGGATGTCAAAATGTATTTCTTTCTGTCTGGCGTTATGAAATGGAAATCGTTTCACTTTCTGGCACAAGGGGATTTTATATGGTGTAGAGTGACAGAGACCGTTTACATTCTGCAATCATTTTAGTATTTTTTTTCATAATGTAAAAATACACAAAAACATTATCAGAGGTCCAGTGGATTGACTTAAACAGCTTTGGATAACCATGACCTGGATAACTGAGAACCTACACAGACACATGAAAACATTGTGCTGGGTATTCATACATTAAAGCAGTGGTTCTTAACCTTGTTGGAGGTACTGAACCCTGCTGGTTTCATATGCTCACTCACCAAACTGTTCTTTAGTAATTTTTTTTTTTCAAATTTAAGACATGAATTGTGCATTAATGTCACCTTTTTTCAAAGAACAAAACCAAGACAGTGCATGAACTCACATAAAATGACCTACCTGCAAATCAGTGTGACTTCTGCTGTTGTTATTGAGAGACCAGTTCAGATATGCATGGCTTCACCTTAGCAAGTGCTACTCTTATGTTATTTTCACAGCAAAGTCTGTTTCTTTTGTTTTCCATGCAGCTGAAGGAAGTGTTCCTTTATTTTTGCCAATGCCAGACTAGAGTTGCTCAACTTGACATTGCAAATCATACAGAACACTGACTCCCATCACATTCCTTTATACAGTACATGTAAATTCACGTTGCACATATTCGTCCGACCGCTTTCTTTTTTTACTCAACATAGTTACTATTAATTAATATATTAAGAAAGCAATCAGATGACGTACCAACCTGACAGGCATAAATCGACTACTGAGTGCTCATAATCCGCTGTAGCACAGGTAGGCTAATCAATGTATCGTCACGTGATCACCTGCAATCAGTGATGGCTAAGGGGGGCGTGTCATCATGAATTGACACCTTGTGTCAAACGTACACAATGATTCGTGTATGTTCGGCAAAAACACCCGACACGATGTGTCAGGTGTTTTGTCTTGATCCCCGTCTCCGCCAAACCCCTGAGACTGACTCACCAAACCCCTACGGTTCAATCAAACTCAGGTTACCTAACATGAAGAGCTGGATCTTATCTATCCAGCTCTTCATGTTAAGTCTCATTAGTTTTGCCAAAAAAAAAAACATATGTAGGTTCTGAATATCTTTGAGTTTGTCTCTAAATTTATTTTGGGCATGAGCAAAATGAAAGGGGTAAGTTTTTAAAGAAAGACAATGGAAAAAGAAAAATCAATTGTTCCCCACCATACCAGTTATTCAGGCATAACAATTTTAAGTGCGCTTCACAATTCACTTGAGGCTGTCTGAGAAATTTGTTGTAAGTCTTCAAAAGTGTTCCCAAGTCTCCTTGAAACAAAAGCGATGTGGACAAATAGAAATAGCCAGACACAAAGACAGCAAAGAGAAAGACATATTGCCGTGTCAATAGTCGAAACGCATGAGTTAGTCTGACTGATGCTGACTGCCAACTTACTAAACAAAGCACACAAGAGCTATGACCACCAGCAGTGACAACAACTGTGTAACCCACTCTTGCACTCACAAAAGAAATGCAGAGCACATAATGCAACAGTAAACCCTTTAGAAAAAAGAACTAGCTATGACAAATTGCCACATCCAAATAGGTTGTTTTACACCATATTTTGTTGCATGCATTTTGCTAGATTTGCATTAAAAGGCACGGCATGGTAATCCTGTTAAGTAAGGCAGAATACTTAAGGTACACTTGGGGTCTCATTTATAAAACACTGCAGGAGCCATACTCAGCGTTCACATGCATACAGGAGCTAAACTTTGCCTGCAACAAATAATAAAGCTGTGAACATTCAAAAATGCTTGAAGGATTTCCTTCTCTAAATCCCAAACCACTTGGAAACATGCCAATGTGGATCAGCACGTTTACGGTTCATTTTGTTTACAATTTTGCTAAAATGATTGTGACGATTGAAATTGCCTCAATCTTGGGATGTCATTTTAATCAGTTTTATTGGTGAACACAATTTATTCATAGGTATTGTGTTTGGTTGACCTTTGGGTCATATTATGTCAGGACTCAAAGAGGATATGGAGTGTCTTGACTGTACAACACTAGTGAGAGTTTAGCATTAAACCTATGTGAAAACTAAAACTTATCTCATGGTATACGTACAGTCCTCACTCTGCTTTGCTATTCTGTAATGTAATATTAGGTTATCTTGGAATACTTCCACTATTAATGATAATTTTATCTGGTAGTTATCATGCAGTCCAACCCTCCCGTCTGTCCTCCAGGGCTGGAGAGTGTGATGGCGATACAGGGCCAATGAAATATTTAACAGGTTTTGATTTAAGAGAGAAATTGGCTTATATCTTATGTCGCAAATACTGCATTAGTGAAGCAGTCTTATTCACAAATCTATTGGTTTCCTATAAGTGGAAAGTTCTTTCTATAGTCTTACCGCCAACTAGGTTGAAAGTGAAACTATTTTGAGTTTAAGCTAAATTTACTAAGAGCTTTTGCACCACTTTCTTAAGATATGACCCAGAGTTTGCTAAAAACATCGGCAAATGTACCAATTAGTTGCATAATTACCATTCATTAATGGCTTATTACCAAATGATATACTGTGCTTCAGCAATCATCAGTTGTGAGAGTGATATAAAAATAGGGAAATTTTGCTTTTACAAAAGTAATAAATAATCAAATTTCATATAAAAATGTAATGGTGGCAAGGTGGCACATTAGGTTAGGGTCAGCTTTCAGGTTTGAGTCCTTTCTGTATGGAGTTTGTATGTTCTCTGTCTTCCCACCTCCAAAAACATGCACATCAGGTGAATTGGTTAGTTCCAAATTATCTGTAGGTGTGAGTGTGTGAGTGGTTGTTTGTCTTTTGTGTGGCTCTGCGATGCACTTGTGGCACCTCTGGAATGTCCATAAGTCGAGGGGTGGGAATCTCTGCTGCATCCATTGTTTTTAAAGAACAAATTTTTAAAAAAGAGACGTGGGAGAGGTTTGAACAAATGGTGACAAGGACTGAGGAGTGTTTCTGTCTTTGCTGATTGGTCAACCATTCAGCTAGAAATAAGCAGCAGACATAATGGACATGCTGGGAAGATAAATAATCAATAAACTCACATTTCATACTGCAATGTGTCTTGTGTATTTATGCAATTATGCACATTGTATCGCATGTTTGAACCAGCAAAGTATCAGACTGACAATGCAGACTCCTTACTTGAACTCATAATCCACACTCATTCAAAATTACACATGAGCAGGGAAGAGAAAAGCTCAGATGCTCTCATGTATATCAAACACATGGTCATGTTGTCCTTTCTACCAGAACTTAAACTCATTCTGAGGGAAAAAGTATCCAACAGTTAAACATTGGTGGCTGAATAATCGTTACTGTAACCGGACTAGGAAAGGTCTCTTGATGGTACAATAAATCAAAAGCTTGGTGAATTTCATGTGTACTGTCATATTATCTTAACTTTCAGGTATACTTTGACACAATTTCATGATGGGTTTTCACATTATAGCCAATTACTTAATTGCTCTTCTCAAAGGTGGACAAAGAGTGAACAATTATTAACTCCTCTGTTTGCTTTTAACTGGACCTTAATGATTCAATACCTTCACCTTTCCTTTTTAAGTGATTGCTATTGATCTGGTTCAGTGATGACCTACCCTTTACAGCTCCTCCTCTCTTATGTCTTTCCTTTCCCATACTTTCCCCTGTCCTACCACTAGGCCTGTAGATTCTGCTGAAACATCCTGTAGTCCTTTTTGCAACACTGAAGAACATCGACTTATCTCCACCATGCAACCCAGGCTTAGGAGAGAAGAATACGACGAAAAAAGATGAAGAAGCAAGAATGAATCTTCTCACCCACTATAAATCAATAAGAAAAACACTGGAACAACTGCTGTATAACACCCCTGTGTGTTGAAGTTTCTCACCTAGCTCGCTTCCCACTGGCATCTTCTTCTCGTCATCTTTGCTTTTTTTGTTGCATCTGTCCTTCCCGACTTCATTCCTCATGCATCTCCTCTCTTCATGTTCCCTTGGCTCTCTGACATTTCCCCATATTTGTCTTCTCCTCACTGTACTTTCCCCACCATCGATTATTCCATTTATTTTTTACAGTTTTTATTTTCTTACATTAAGGCACTGCACCGGTACACTGGAAGACAAACAACTGGCATTCTAGGCAACATGCCACATCTTTAGGAAGGCCTGAGATGTCATGTATATGGATAATATAACTAAATAAAAGCTGTAAATCAATTTTATATTGTGCCTCACCTCAGTTCCTCTCCAACCACTTGCTCAATGCCCAGCATTCTTTTCCTCCTCCTTTCCTTTTACCTCTCATAGCTACCTCTGTTTACTTTTTTCCTCATCCACTTTCTTCCTTCTTTCATCCATCTCTAAGTGTAGACATCAGCCAATCCATATGCCTCAGCCCTCTATCTCCATTTCTGTCATATCGACCCCTCTCCCTCTTTTGATGGGCTAGGGAATACTGCAAAGGCTGCGTTACTATCCTGGGCGGGATAGTAACACATCACTTTTTGATGTGTTCCTTTCTTTCTCATCACAGACTGTTTGGTCTTATTTCCATCTTTGAGTTAAGAAATAAAAAGCCTATTTCTTGTCTTCAGTGGTCGTGGTCTTTAGGACAAGATGGTAGCCATAAGCCTTCAGATTCGGACAGTAAAGAGTCTTTTCTTTGATTTGCTTCTGTTTTTATTGCATTAGTTGTCATGGAGTGGAAAGCAGTATATCTTTATAGCAACGTTGTAAACCTTAAAAAAAACAACTATTATATAAATATTTTATTTTTTACCATTGTATAAATATTCTGATTAACTTATGTACTTTGATTGCAAGTTCTTTTGTTGCCCATTCTGTGAGTAAATAAAAAAAGAGAAAACGTTTTTTTGTGAATTTAGGATCTATTTCTAATGCTATTAGTGTTTTGACTATTTTATTGTAACATCATTTTTTAATCTGTGATTGTTGCAGAATCAGGAGTCTTGCTTTAACTATTTAGGTTCGAGTTTGTCTCCAGTCAACTCCACCCTCTCAACCTGTCATTACACATCAAAAGAAGATGTATAAGAAGAAAACAAAGGATGTGGTCTTGGATAGTTTTGCTTTTTTTCTCTTGCAATTATCAAAAGAACGTAGCGTGTATGGGTTTGTGTGGAAGACCACCCTAAAAAAGATGACATTTTGAATGAGTTATGTCTGTCTTTTGCACTAATTTAATAAAGGCGTTACTGAAAATTCCCTCAAAATTCCTTACTGTTGTACCATTTGATCTCTTGCGAAAGGTGATGTATACACAATTATCAGTTGTATAAGTTTGTGTCATATACATCTTTGCAAGTCTACATCTCATTGACCACACAAAACTAATATATTGACATCATGAAAATGCATATTGGCTAAATTAAACAAGAAGCTAGATTTTGTTTTTTCATCTTTTGAAAATAATATAATTATATCTCTTTTTTTTTCATTATCCGTGGATTCTATGGGACAGTTGCTGTTGCTGAATAGTTATATTTTCTCACTCATATGTTTTTGTTTTGTATCTCTATGTGGACTCAGCATGTACTCCACATGGATGCATGAGTCTACTGACTTTTCCTCTGCTCTACACAAATATAAATGAATTGATGGTTCTGAATTGCTCACAGGTGTCAAGGCGAGTATGAACCACTGCTGTCTGTGCCCAGAGAACAATTGGATGAGGTTTTTATGTTCGTCACAGTCATGCAGTGGGCTGTGGGCTCAATCTCAAAAAGCTGAAGCATCATAAACTGCTCACATCTGCCATCGTAAAATTATACCCAAAACAATGGAGGCTGCAGCGGTGATGTCAAGCTCCAGAGTCACTCCATCAGTACGACTCCAGAAAGTCACTGCTGCCTGCCAAGAAAAAATGTGACACCTCAAACGCTGACTCTCAACTTTTGGAAGGACTTTCGAAAAGCATAAATAAATGTTGGTTTGAGAGTGTTTAACAAGAATTTACCTTCTGGTGAGAGCGATATCAGGAGTTTTCGACACTTGTTAACAGATGTTTGTAACAGACATAACTCCATCTTCTCATCTCCATATTTCCCAAAATATGGAGATGGAATTAGAGATATAACAAATGTATAAATTTAAGTCCATTCGACATTGGTCAGGAAACAATTTCAGCAACTAGCTTGAGAACACATGGAAGCCTTTGGAGCTGGCGAGACAGATTTTTCTCTCAGGTATCTAAGTGGAGTCTAAACTGAGTTAAATAGAGCATTAATACTTGGCTACTCTTTGTCTGCTAGATGTACTGTATATTGCTAACACTTTAAATCAATTTTATAAGGTGATAAAAAGTGAATGTTCTGTTTACTGTTTATTGTCTCTTGGCCATATCATTGCAGGCTCAACTAGTTAAGATGTATTTCCTCTTTTTCTTTTCAACAAAATTTTCAATATTTCTTGTAAAATATAATACTGTAGTTGTAAAGAACATTGGTCTCTCTCCATATTATTTCTTGGTCCGGTTTCAGTAACTAAGTAATAAAAATTCTGTGAATAATTATTCAAATACCTTAATAAATGTAGTCCATAAATTCAGGGACTAACCATAAACAGTCTTGGCTCTTGACTAAAATCAGTTTTCGACATCTCAGAGCCCACTCATAGGTCAGGGTTTGAAAAGTTCACATAAACCTTTTTAATGTCTATTTTTAATAACATAATTATGAAAGTGATTTTAGCAGCAGAGAAGCAGCACTAAATATTGGATGGATATGATGAGCAGTATTTTTGCTAAGCAGTAACAGTGAATGTGGTACTGTGTTAGAATAATTAACAAAATAGAAATACATTTAAAAAAAACTGAAGGCTGAGCTTGAATTTTCAAACCAAGTGAGCTGCAGAAAGCACACACAGGAAAAGCCCTTCGTGGAATTAAAATCAAAATAACCCTTCATGGAATTAAAATCAAAATAACAACTAAATTTTACATATCAGATAAAATTTCAGTTGCAGCAGTTACAAAAATACAGTGGTACCTCTACTTACGAAATTAATTGGTTCCGGAAGAAATTAAGTAAGTAGAAAATTACGTAAGTAGAGACATGTTTTCCATACAAATGCCCTAATCCGTTCCAAGCCCCCTAAAAATCCGACATAAATGTTTTATAAAGCATAAAAATCCATCAAAAAATGTAACATATACATGTCACGATTAGATTATTACACAATAAATGAGAGTTGTGCATAACATTAAAAAAAAATAGAGTAAAGAATAAAAATGATGGTCATTTACCTTTTAACTGCTGTTCCCATTGTTTTTTGCCCTCTTTGGTTCATGCGGTCCTATCTCACGATGACGAACAACAGAGTGAATTCCAGTCCTCCTTCTGAACTTCTCCAACCACCCACGCGATGCTTTAAACTCCTTAAACTTCCTTTTGTTTTAATAATGTGGCGATTGTAGATGCATTACGGCCGTATTCTTTGGCGAAATCAATCCAACGCATCCCTTTTTCATACTTTCCTATGATCTCTTGCTTTGTTTGTATGGACAAAAAAACTCTTTTCTTTGTCTTTTCTTTTCCTCTTTTCTCCGTCACTTTCTTGGGGTCCATAGGGAATACGTACTGACAAAGTTATTATATTTGCGCAAAACTACCTCAGTCTACCTCACGGGTCAAGTGTCGAATGCCGAGACACTCCATAAGCACCGTTCTAGCTCCACACAGAGGTGGAGTGGCATCCCTCTTAGCCAACGGGATGCCAGGAAGATACATAATAGGTAATAGCCAATGGCAGAGCAGCTATGAGAATGTGGCGTTCAGGAACCTGTGGGAGATTTGAGTGTCAGCCGATACTATGTTTTTATTCGAGTATCAGCCCATACTGTGTTTTTTACATTTCGTAAGTCAAACTTTCTTTCGTAAGTAGAGGTAATATTTTCCTGCTGAGAAATTTCATAAGTAGAAAATTTCGTAAGTAGAGGCATTCGTAAGTAGAGGTATACTAAACCAGTCATCATTTTCCATGTACTTTTTTAAGACTGTAAATATAAACAATGTGGTTTGACAACCATTTTTTTATGCAGAGGATGTAACCTACCTCAAATCAACATGAAACCTTTGTTGGTTTAGAGAAGCCTGCTTAGATTTGCCTCTGCGTCCATTAATCTTGGTGTGGTGAAGTATGAGGGGCTCAGAGGACTTTGACTGGGTCCTCAGACTTAACGGATAACACACAATGGAAAAGAAATGAATTCTGTTAAGAATGAAGGATGACTTATTTCCGGTGTAACTCTGGTTGCAACAAATTAAAAGGCATCACTGATAGCTCTGGTGAGGTCTACAATCTCATAGCTGATGAAAGGAGGGAGAGAATGTCATTCAGTTCCCCCACTGACAATCTACTGTGTGAAACGCATTGAATCAGCTGATCTGGAGAGGAAGGGAGCAGCTATGGACAATAAAAGGGAATTACTGTCATTGGCAAAAACTTTTTTTAAAGTATTTATGTGCTTTTCCTTGACAGTGGATGGCAGGAAGAAGAAAATAAAGGAGGAGGCAGGGGTGTGACATGGATAGCTCCACATATGGAAGCAGACCACACACATTGTGATCACAGCTTCATGGTATGCATTATTGAATTGGGCCAGTCCAACACTTTGGTAGACAAATTTTCAGCTAAACACACGAATATTTCTGAAGCTGGTGGCCCATTAGATGGAAATCTGTATTATAGTTAAAAGTCATGTTTTGGCCACCTGTAACATCTTGTGACATTTTCATCATTTAATGAAAAACACAATTTACATTAACACAAAACCTTCAAGTGCTCCACCGGCATTTCTCTCTGGTTGATGTGTTTGGTCTTAAGTTTTAATTATATTTCTATTTTGACAGTAAAATGCTCTGTGGGCACATCAACATGATCTACTATTGCAATTATTTTTTCTTTATTACAGATGAGTTGAAAGGTGAACTGCTGTTGTTATTGGGTTCTTTTGTCTGTGTGTGTGTGTGTGTGTGTGTGTGTGTGTGTGTGTGTGTGTGTGTGTGTGTGTGTGTGTGTGTGTGTGTGTGTGTTTGCAAAAGAAAAGTATGTTTCAAAACCTGAAACAGTCTCTATATTGTCCAGCTCCACACAACTTCCTTTATTTTTCTCCAACACAGAAATATGACACAATATGTATAACCTAGAATATATTGTTATGCCAGGTCTTTACACAGGTAGCTGTCAGCTACAATAAACACAATCAGTTTGCATCTGAAACTCTCCACACTTTTGTCTGAGCTATTATAATGACTTGTGACTTTTAAAAGCTTTGTTGTCTTGGTTTGTTACTTTTCCCTTGCTTCTCAAGAGAGATCAGTAGGAATTCTGTAATTGCCTTCAATTATTCTGAAATCTACAATTCCTGACAGTGGCAGCATAGATGAACGCTTCATAGTGACGCTGTCTCTGTTGATCATTTTTACTGTTTGCACCACACTGTATCATGTTTCTATGCATCACAATAGCTAATGGAGGATTGGAAACACGACCTTCAGGATCAAAAGGAACTTTCTATCGACAGTAAAATACAGCTGACTTAACAGATCTTTTTCCATTCTCAGTTTTGTGTTGCTGCAGAAAAGGACAGAAGCTTCCTGTGATGGATCCTCCTAAACAGGGAACTGCTTATTAGCCGTGTTGGACAAAAAGGAAAACTACCCATCAGAGATATGAAGTTCATGTATAATTCACCACCATTCATCCATCCATCCATCCATCCATCCATCCATCCATCTTCCACCGCTTATCCGTAGTCGGGTCGCGGGGGCAGCAGCAGTGTTTCTCACTATATCTCTAAGGGAGACACCAGCTATCCGCCTGAGAAAGCCCATTTCAGCTGCTTGTATCCGTGATCTCGTTCTTTCGGTCATGACCCATCGCTCATGACCATAGGTGAGGGTAGGAACGAAGATTGAACAGTAGGTAGAGAGCTTTGCCTGTCGGCTTAGCTACCTCTTTGTGACAACAGTGTGGTAAGGCGACTGCAATATCGCTCCTGCTGCCCCAATTCTCCGTCCAATCTCACGTTCCATTGTTCCCTCACTCGTGAACAGGACCCCAAGATACTTAAACTCCTTCACTTGTGGAAGGACCTCATTCCCCACTCGGGGAAGGCAGTCCACCGGTTTCCTGCTGAGGACCATGGCCTCACCATCACCATGTAAAATACTACATTACAGAGTGGCACCTATTTTTATTTCCATGTCACTCAACAAATTCACGTGTCATTTTTATTACCATTTGTTATAACAAACAGTGAAAAGAGATGACAAGAAGGACAAGGTAAGTGCTTGATGAAGTCATAAGAACTTTAATGGGTACAAAATACAAGTTTTTAGAATGACAGTCACTAGAAAAGTGGTTTGACTATTCCTCTCCTTTTTATACTACAAAACAAAAGCCCCTACTGTTCGAGGATTTTATTTTTTGCATTCTAATCAGTTAGCTGCTTTATCGCTCTAATAGTGTCAAACATTTTCTCCTCACAGCTCCCTAAAACTTTAATTCTAGAAATGCCAATAGCAACCATACTCTCCAATAATAATGATAGTAATATCCACCAATCTCCATCTCCCACTCAGCCATTCATAGCCATTTATTCCCTCCCAGATGATCATTTAGCACCTATTAACACAAGATCCTTATCTGTAATGACCACTCAATTATCATTTTCACTCTCATTCTGCTTCAGCTTTGCAAGGTTAAGTAACGCCCTGAACCTGCGACAAATGTTGAATGGGCCATTGGCCGATATCGGTGGTAATTACAATAGCAATATATTCAACCAGGCCTAAAGGGTCTCTTTATTCGCTCCTTCATCCATCAACTATTATTGTGTCTCACTCATCATCCCATTAAGAATGTTGCAACACCTGCTGTTAACTGCCGGCCATGTTTCCGTGATCCTTAACTGCTGCCATGACCCAACATTAACAATACCTTCACAAATACAAGTAGACAAACCCTTGCACTCAACTTTCATTAATGGATTCTTCTGCACCCCTTGTAGCTGTCCACCTTTGTCCAATAAAAGATAGATGGTGAAACTATTTTACAGGTAAACAAGTGTTTAAGCTTTCCTTGCAGATTGCTGGAATGTAATATTATTGTCACAGTGACATTTGTGTTCTTTAGCCATCCTAGGGCCAAAGGAACTGCAGTATCTGTAAGTGGTCCACCACTGGTGCAGACATATAATTTGCTTTTACATCTGTCAAATTGTCACTGCCCCAGTTCCAGTTTTCCCTCCTCTCCTCAGTATTCTGAATTCACTCAATCCACACATTCTAGTCACCTATGTTGCTGCAGCCACCTACTTCCCATCTCCAATCAGGCTCCACATACTCATGCTCTGCTCAGACCTCAGTTCAGGGCCAGATTGTATTTACTCATCCTACTCCCCAGGTTTCTGGGACTTCCTTGTGATTTTTTTTTTTTCCTGGATTTTACCAGTGTATCTATTCCTCGCCAGATCTTCCAACTACTTGTTGTAGGATTTTGATAAGTAAAACAATTAATGACTTCTCACCTGGCATACCCCCCATGACACAAATGTTCTCATTTTTCAATGGAAAAAGGAGAATTTTTTTCTTTTGCAATGAAATTTAAGGAAAACGTGACTTCTATCAGTCCAGTACCGAAGTACCACATATATTCCTTCTTCGTAATTGTATCATCAACCTTCAAATAGTTGGGATGCCCGTCTCAGGGGCATGGATGTCCATATCAAGCTGTACTACAAGTGCCAGATGACAGAGACAAAAAGAGAGAATGAGCCCAAACTGACCTTGTGCTGCACTCTGAAAAGGGTTCCTACCTGCTGGTAGCTTTTGTAATGTATTTTTGATAACTGCCTGAAATATGAAGGAGGTTTCTGTTTGTGGCTATTTTTACTTAAACACTGGAAATGGCCACAAATCACATCTGCTTACACAAACATGGATAGCACAGTACTTATTTCCTTGTCTATCACGTAACGTTCCAAATACAAAAGGACAGCACACCACAGCACACAGCAGGCAAACGATACACATTAGGCAGAGTCTGGCTGATGGTGAGCTCATCCTTAAAGGAGAGTCGAACCCAAACACTATAAAGTTCACAGCCAAGCAACATTCGGAGCCCTCCTGTAGAGTTTTGTTGCTACATCCAGTATGTTGAAGATGGTGCTATATCCTCACCAACTTTGTAACTGCTGAACTTTGTCAGTAATCTTTGTTTGAGCCACAAATTGTCTCATCATTGAATATACGCCTCTCAGTTGAGATAAAAGATCCAAGAGTTTTTGCTCAGAAAAAAACCCTCACAGTTCTCAAGGTTTTATGATGGCCCCTCTAATATTCTGATGTCTCTCAGCATAACTGCAGGTTATTCATCTTATGAAAGAGCATTTAGGCTGGCAACTAGTTCAGGATCAATGAAAAGAGATCCTCTGGAGTTGCACAGTACATAACTTATTGATTATTTCAATTATCAACAATCTTAAGGAAAACAATACGCTGCTTTCTTTTATATTGAAATGAAGAAATAGATATTATAAGTTTTATCACATGTTTAAAGTAAAAAACCAGGGATAAAATGTCAGACGATAATTACTTACTAGAAACAAAGTTCAAACTTTGATATTCTTGAATTGTTGATTTTTTTTTGTGTGTGTGAGAAGCAGAAACTCGTGAAAAAGGAGGGGAGATTTTCTAAATAAACTGAGGTTAACAACGATTGTTTTATTCAGATCTACAACTACATTGTCTGAAAAGAACAGATCAACAATTTGACAAGTAGAGTATGATGAAATGAAAAAAAGAAGGATTGTTAGATAATAGCTGCTGGAATGTTGCCAACAATCTTCTAGTGTTTGGGCCAGATTTCACAAATTCGCATTTTCAAGAACTTTTCCTTGAAGTTGCTCACAGCAGTTGATTTTCTTTGGCAGTGGTGATGCATGAAGCTTCTATTCCTCATTTAATTGTGATATTAATGTGTGCTGAATACCAGTAAACAAAAAAGTTATATCTTAAGCTGATTAACATCATAAGCAAAACATTTGGAAGCTGAAAGGAGCCACAATGAGCCCTAATAAACAACAGAACGGCCTTGCTCAGTAAATACAGGTACACTGAACATGCACTATAAATTCTCTCCTTAATAGTCTCTTTATATTAAATATCCAAGTAAATGGGGGTACACAAGCACCATATGAAATGTCTCTTTTGCATCTCCCTGCTCCCCTCAGTTTGTCATTAATATATTTCAAGGTCGATAACACACCATTTTCTCATTTTCTATTTTGTCTTATACTCATAAAAGGTATTTAACAGGAATGGCTGATATGCAAATCAGGCAATAAAAATTATCTCGAGGTTGTAGATGTCAGTGTTAATGCCAACAGCACAGCATCTGTCTACAAGTGATAGCCTTCCATATATTACGACATAAATTAAACATAACCTCTATGAATAAAAATTTATCAGCAATCTTCACGCCTATAAAGTAAGTAAATGCTCAGTGTACATAGCGATGTTGTCTTATTATTTACACCTACAAAATGCACACAATCTAGCAGGATGGACCGCCACTGTAGTGGCTCTACCATCATATACTCTCCCTACCAAACTGGGAAGCTAAAATGAAGCATCAGAGCTCCCCAGCGGAATTTGGCTGCACTGTTGTGCTCATTTTGTCTCTTTTTGGTTGGACGGTTGCCATTTTCTTTCTGATAACTATTAAAGTAAGTTGACCGACTCTGCACTTTCACTCCAAGGATAGACCTATACTTAAGTAATTCAATGGGAGTTCTGGTGTTCCCAAAACTGTATTAGGGCCGAAATGAGTTGACGCTGTTGTAAAAAGATATAATTCAAGGGTAAAATCATGTCCCTTGTCAATGAAAGTATTGCCACCTATCAATTATTGGCAAATTACAAGTTCCTCGTATGGTAAACTTTATTGTACTTGGCAATGAAACTTTTTCTGATTCTGATTCTCTTTGCAGTTGCCTTGATCATATGCTATTTCCTTTTCATATTACTTATATTTCAAACTAGAAGGGACTCAGGAAGCCGATATAACTGCTAATGCAATTTTCAATATAATTGTTTTATCGTTGTAGCAAACACTATGGTGATGTCACCATGATAATGCCGATTTATTTAGAATTAAATCACCTATTACCCTGATGCTAGAAACATGCTAACATGCTATGTTTGGAATCTCGTTCAACCTCGTTTGAAAAACTGAATCTGCATTGAGCTTCACGTTGGTGTTAGAGTCTCTGCCCATCTACATCAGCGTACAATGACCTAATGCACCTTGTTCTTTAAATACCCTTAGTAACTCTTTTGATTTGCAACTCTCTCCTCATTTTGATCTAGTTACACATCGAGGTGGAATATCTTATCAGAATAGAAAGAAAATAATGTGTAAGGGCTGACAGGTTTTCTTAACTGAGTTGATCATTTTGATCTTTTTTTTTTAATTATTCCTTTGGTTCTAAATTCAAGCAGCCCAATTACAATCCACATAAGAATATAAGTACTTGTAAGTATGCAGATAATCTAATGGAATTATTGCCATTTGCCAAGGTTTTTAAATGGTGTTGTACAAATCAAGTCACTTTGCATTACAATTAAAGGAATTTGCGTGGAGATTAAGGGTGCCCAGGGATGAGGCTCCTCTCTTATTAACTGCAAAAACACAATGCTGGGAAATAACAAACTAAAGTCTTGAATATCACTTCTGTGACAATCAAATAAGTGAGAGAGATGGGCTCCCGTTACCAGCTTGTGAAAAGACATTTTTCCCCAGTTGCTCATCATGACCTCCTGCGAAAGAGAGATAATTCAGATTCCTTGACTTCTTTTTTAAGCCGAGGGGAACTCTTTATGCTAATCTAATTGTGCCAAGCAGTGCCACTAATGGCTGTTTCTCTTTTTTGTTCAATATTGTGGATATATCTAAAAATACTACGGTATCCTCCACTAGGAATGAATGGCTTTGGTCAAGTTAAGTCTAATTAAGTGAGAGTTGACTGAAGTTCTGCAGCTTGATTTTAAAGATGGAATTTTTTTTTAAATGTAAAAATAAAAATCATTGTTTTGGCTGCGGCAGATTTCCTCCTGATCCCTAATGTCTGTCCCTCATTTCAGAGAAGCTGGTCATTTTGCAGATTGTAGATCAACATCAGGGGAAGTTACACTTCATGTTTTGTAAGCTTTGTGTTTTGTTTATCACTTACCTACATATACCATGTCTGACTTTGAAAATAGTCTGAATTCACACTAACACCAGCCTTTCGTCTTTTACAAAACATGCCTTGGTGCTGCCAGATCGCCCCTTCCTGCTATCGGGCCTCTAATACAGTACACACACTTCTCTACCATACCAATATCTCTTACCAATATTACCATATGTGTCCTGCCTTTAGGGCAACTGTTGTCAGATCTCATCCTCTTCTGTTGTTGTTGGTTTTTTTTAAATTTTTCTCATATTTATTTCTTGGTGGCTGGCAGCAAACCAAAATGGAAGGGAGTGTGTTCAAATCAGGCTACAACCTCCATTATCTTTTGCCAATATGTAGTAAAATTAATGAAATTTTACTACATACTGGCATTACTACATAATCTGCTATTGTGGATTGGTTGTATATAAATACAATTTCTACCCTAAAACCACAGTAACAATTTAGAATAAATAAGTGATGTTCTCCCAGCTCCTTCTGCTTTGTTATGTGCCCACAGTGTCTAATCCAGATGCAAAGAGCTTTTTTGTGTCTATATTTGTGTGTATATAGACACACACACACACACACACACACACACACACACACACACACACACACACACACACACACACACACACACACACACACACACACAACACACACACACACACACAACACACACACACACACACACACACACACACACACACACACACACACACACACACACACACACACACAGTATTACACTAAAGCTACAGTAAATGGATCGTCTGAAAAAAGTGAGAAATTTAGAATCATTTGTAGCAATTAAAGAGTTAAATCTGGTTGCATTTTAGATATTGGTGTTTGAGGTAATGTGAAAATATTTTTCTTCATTCTTTTGAAGCACCTCCTCCAGGTTTGCTTGGCTTGATGGGTGGGTATTTTATACCTTCTAACCTGCTCCCACAGCAGTGTTGCAAAATGAAGTGGGGGCCATATTCAAGATCTTTGTGATCTTAAAAAAAAAAAAAAAATTAATCCATTACAAATTCTACCTCATCAGCAAAAGGTATTTTCAACAAGCTGCAGACCCAACGTAAGTTCCTGCTGCCTGAAATGTATGTTATTAATGAATGGAGGATACTTACAAACAGAAAAACAGCAAGACTTCACATTCAATTGCACATTCAATTGGAAAGCATGTGTTAGACCAGGCAATAGAGTTCCTCCGTAAAAATGAACAGGCTGTAGATGATGTTGACCTGGAGCAGCGGTCTGGTCATGCAGTGAAATGCATCTCAGTTGTTACCAAGAGCACCAAATCCCTACATAATCACAGAAAAGCAAGAAACAAGCCATGTTAAAGAAATCACTTCAGTAGGGCTCCTTCAGAAGGCATCCAGAGGGCAAACCCACCTACGTGTAATGGTTATGTACGAAATGTCAAAGTTTGTATTGATATTTCTACAAAGTTACATTTTCCAAATGTCAAAGTTTATTTTCATGTAAGTGAAATTTTGGCAGGTATTGTGCAGTAATGGGTTAAGAATTCCATACATAAAAGGATAAGTTCACTGTGTGTGATACTTCCTTTCATCTCTGCTCACCTTTTTTTCCTTTTTTATCATTTCTTTTATTGGCTGTAACACATGAACCAAACCTTTTATACACTTTTTTATATTATATATAAATACATAATACATAAAAGGTAAATAGGTAAGTACGTTGGTAGTTTGGCAGGTTGGTATGATCCTGTTTTGGGTGTTCAGCATTTTAAGCCAGCCTCAAGTCTTTCCCTGTGATAGAAAATTCATTTTGCTTTCTACAGTACATGTTCCTGTCTCAAGTTAATGTCCAGTTTCCTATGCGTTTAGTTTTTGTAGTTATTTCTCTAATTTTGAGTACACTTCTGGACATCCTTTGTTACTTATATACTTTATAAGTACTGTATTTCCCTTTGAGGTGATTGTCTTCCTTTTGACAGTGACTCGGGTTCTACTTAGAGTCAAAAGGAAAACAACCCCTCAAAGGTGAAAGTTCATATGAGGACACAGACAATTGCTGTTACTTGTGGTTGACTTTTTTTTATTTCAACCTCAAGGAATAATAATTGCTGTAATAGTGACAATCGAGATATTCAAGGACTAATTTCTGTGACATAATAATCATCAAGCACGAGGATTGGACCCAAATACGGACTTGAGGCCGAAGAAATATATAACAAATGATTTTATCATAGACAAAACTGGCTGCCTGTGAAAGGTGTCCATTAAACACAGCACAAAACTACACGATCCAAAAAGGCAAGGCTAGGCACTGGAGCAATTGAAGGCGGCAAGGAGACACATGTGGAAAAAAAATAAAAAGGGTGTTGGAGGATATATAAAGAAGCAGAAGTGGGCATGATCACATCAAAGGTCTTAAACAAGAAAACATAATGAGATTTCTCCTTCAAGACAAAATAATAATGTGATTTTGGGGCTGCGCCTGACATATGAAATACATTTCTAAGCAGGTAGTAACTTGATTTCTGAATACTACATCCACTGCACAACTTTGCCTCAGGTGTCAGCAATGAATTGTTTTAACCAGCTCATATCTTGGGCTGTTTTCTGTTATTATTTGCAGACTTATATCTACACTGAAAAATATTTGGAAATTAAATTCAAGTTGCAAAATTTCTTGCCTACACTCAGTTGCATTCTTTTCAGAAAAGGATAAATCAATGTTTACGACTTCTTTATATGAGTGCTGTTTTCTCTGATAATGAATTTTGTAATTCATTATTTTATCTTGGGACACTTTTGCGATGAACTATTTTTACTAGCATTTATTCAGACTTGATTTGGTCAACATTGAGAATTTTAACAATTCAGTCTCAACTATGCTGAAAGAAAGGGATGGATGCAAACTGTATGATTTAAAATTTGTTTTTCCATTAAATGCAACCTGTTATTTGCTTCCAAACACAATGCAATGAAGCACTGTTACCAGCTCTTAATATCTGGGGTATTTTAAATCTCACACATATAACTTTCATCTGTGTTGGAAAAAGGGGGTGGGGAGGGCAGTCTTTTTTTACCATAAAATACATCCACTATTAATTTCTTTTAAGATGCTGTTTGACAACACACTGTTACCAGTTTTGATACACATCTTTAACTGAAATAATAAGACCTGTATTACATAAAAGTCAACTGCAGTTCTGCCAAATGATGTGTCTCTTCACAATCAAACACTTTGAAGCACACAGTGATAGTTTACTTAACTATCAATTTTTAATGTTAAGCTTGTGGGCATATTTGACACACATCAATCATTTTACTGCATTTAAAAACATGATATTTTACTGAGTAAAATAAAATTTCAGTGACTTTTAATGCTCTATCCATCAATCATTTGTCAGCATTTAAACCCTCAAACACCCATAAAGTAATTTTTATCGTTTTTAAATAGTATAATACTGTTTTATTGCAATCATTACAGTTTCTGTTTCTATTCTGCAGTTTTACATGCAAGGTCTACATAACTCTTCAGACATACAGAAGTGGGCACAGGATTGCCTCCAGGTAGAGAAGAACATGTGACAGGGAAGGTAAGTAATTGTTGCTATATTATTTCACTGGTTATCTTTGAAATTATATGTCAATACCATATTTTAAAACACAATCATATATAAAATCCCAAACTACATGTCTGGAAGTAACATTGTATGAGTTAAATACACATTAATTAATTAATTTTTTTTTAATTTAATAAATCATCCTTGATTGTTGCCTTTTTTAGTATTTTGGTTGTGGATGCATGCACAATCCTCCATCAGATCATTAGAAATGATCCTCCTCAGCGGCCTGTGTCAGTCAGTATTTCTTTAGCTGTTGGTTGAGAGCTGTCATTATGTCAACTGCCAATGTAGAGAAGAATTTACACTGATTTATGTTATATACCATAGTAATGTTTAGACAGAACACTGACATACAATAAAGGCACAAAGTTCTCACATTGAAAATGCTCTATAAAAGCTTGTGAAATGAAGTGGATGTTCTGCCAAATTGTGTGAAGTGTCATTTGAGCTTGTGGACCATTGCACCAAATGGATTGTTTTTGCTTGTTGCTACTTAGAATGGCCTGTGACTGGTCATGCGATGGACAGGACAGCTGTGGCTTGGATGCTAAGATTATCGGACGATTGGTGGTTCAACTCTAGTCCATGTGCCGATGTATCCTTGCCCAAACTCAACTCCCTTCCTGGGCATCCTAACCCTAGAGAACCCACACCCATTTATCCTTATAGGAAAATTACGTGGGTTGTACCATCGACCAAACGGTCCATATAGAACACATTTCTGAAGTTTTTTTCAGAACAGTAAAACTTAGTTTTATTTATTTAATTTTTTTTCTTATTATTATTATTTTATTATTGTTTATTACTATTTTGGAGAGATCACTTTCTGTCACAGGCACATGACTATCACACGGTCATGATACCAGGATGTTGAGTATACGTCGCTTAGGAACTTAACAAGTTTAAATTAGACATAAAGCTTTATAACAAAGAGACGGACATTCAAAGCATGTGAAACCGGTGTCACCATGGGTCCCTCTTGGGTTAAGAGCGGCCCACTGCTCCACAGGGCTGGAGCAAATGCAGAGAAGAATGTCCCCTCCAGGGCACCGGTATATAAAAAAGGAATGGGTCCTGAGCTGGCAAGGAAAAACCTGTTGCTCCCTGACTTCAAGCAATGAACCCCAGCATCTATTTCACTTTTATCCGTGGTGCTGCAAGGATAGAAGTCACACTCGTACTTAAGTAAACACCATTTGTCCTTCTCTTCTTTCAAAGCACTCACATCTCAGATCTTGCTGAACATAAGCAGCTTGTCTCCCTGTACGTCAGTTCACCACAGAAATAAGAAAAAGCAAATGGCTCTGCATCATCAGAAATGTCTGTCCCTTCACTAACCAGGCCGTTGTCCCTCCTCTTTACCCCAATACACTACCCATGGTACTTTTTGCATGGATAGCCTCAAAGAACATCTACAGTATACCCTAACAGTAAATCCTTACCTGAACAGCTCACTGCAAAACAGGTAAAAAATTCCCATCTGGTTATATGGAGTACAAAAGTCATCACTATAAAATAAATTGTGGAAATGTATGTGTATACACTCTGCAAACTACTGAGAAATAGTAAGTGTTTTCAGATTAGTAGTGAAGTCTTTTATCTTAAAGAGAACACTGTGCACAAAGACATTGGGTAAGGGGCTGAACATTGAACATAAAGTCAAACTGACAGATTATTCTGACGAAGGATAGGTGCTCATTAACATGGATCAGAATTGATAGCAATTTAAAATTATTAACCTAGTTCAAATTTATGTTTTATTTAATGTTCTAACATGCCTGCTCTAACACAGATTGATTTGCTGGTCTGATAAAGTCAAATGTAGGTCAAGATGGGGAAGGCAGCCTTAGTATGTTCAATCGGAACTGCGTTGAATTATAAAACAAATACTGACTACCAATTGCAGAATACACTTTGCACACACTAATTGCAAAAGATTTTCAAACCTAATTCTGCATCACCCAAAGGCTTTCATTATCAATCCTCTGCCTGTTAATGCTGCAATTTGATTTGACACAAAAAACCCTGAAGTTAAAGCTGAGGATTTGGGAGAGCAGCTACTAGACTGTGTGTCAGCAAAGTGTTTAGCTAAGCTACTTATCGTATCTTATATTTTTCTGGTTATGTGTGTGAAGTCTTCATTGCATGTACTTTGCTCTCTTCCCTCAAGGAATACTGAAAAAGCACAAGAAAAGAAATACAGAAACAAAAGAATGAAAAGGAATGATTAATTGATTCATTGGCAATGTGGAAATAAAAACAATTTGCAAAAAGCTCAGAAAACGGCAAAGCTAAGCTTTTTAACAGATTGTGAAATACAATTTAAACATCAATGCAGCACATGCCAACATAAGCAAGGCCCTTATCAAGGTGACATTGGGAGGGTGTTAGTTGTGCTTTCCCTTTCTCTTAATTGCTGTCTAAGTAAGTAATTAAACATTTTTCACAATGGTTTGAAAAACTTCTTGTGCACATTACTGACACAAACCTTTATTGTCAAGTACAAATAGGACTCTGAGAATTCTGTCCATTGTAAAATTACAAATATGGATAATCATGTGGTCTTTATGCTTGACACAGCCTATCCAGTTTATTAATGAATGATTGAAAAGAAGAGGTTCCAATTCTGAAATGTTTATGAAAAAACACCATGACAACTTCCTTGTATTTTTGGTCACATATAATAAATAATACATCATATCAACTTAATAGATTTGCAACATATAACATGTTAAAACGCCATTCTGGAAACCTGATCATTTAGGAAAAGACACAAAATGAGGATGAAGGAAGGAAAGATAACCACAGATACACATTAAACTAAAGAAAGATGCAAAACTTAACACAAGGAAAAAATAGTTATAAGACAATGAACTATTAGACACAAAGACATTCAATACTAATGTAAAGCAGCTTTTTGGCCAGGAGGCAGAATTCTTGACTTTATCAGTGCTTCAGATAAGCACAGTGACAGATTTGTGTTTACTGAATAAGATTAGAATAGCTGATAGGGTGAACCATGTTCATATCAGTATGGTCGACGACATCTTCAAGAACAACTTAGTTATTCACCTGTGTCCAAAGCTCCATTCATACTCTATGTTAAAGATGGATACGAAGGGAGAACTCACATATATAAACAAGATGGAGTAAAAATGAAACAACAAAGTAAGTAAACTCTCCATTCACAAGTCTTAATTTATCTACTGGCCTCACATAGACCAATGCAATGACAAGATTGGTATTATGTTACTTTTATTAATTTGTATTAAGTATTAAATAGGCACAGTGTCACAACCTTCTCCCACTAATGCAATATTTGTTGTAGCTTTAGATGTTGCCCTCCTGAGATTACAGTATATTGTTGTGGACATTGAAGATGAAAGAATGAGTGAATGAATGATGTTTTCAGAGAATATACAGGTATATGCATGTAAAGTAGATGAAAATTACTGATGTTTGAATTTGCACGACAAAAAATGACAAGCAAAGTTATAACATGATCATGTTCATAAATGGAGAAAGCAGAGAGATGTGTAAACAGTAAATTCTGTGCTCATATTGTATCCTACGAGACAAAGAAAATACAAAGAGATATGATAATAACTTCCTCTGTCTCTCATTGATGGAGAGGTAAATTTTCCTGCACAGGTTGTTTTTAGCGAAGATTGCAGTGACCCTATTTATTGCATGTCGAAAAGAACTTATTTAGTTTAAATGTTGCAAAAGAGCTCTGCAGTGCACTGGCATCATGCTCAGAATGTCCCCCGCCCTATGCCGTTAAGTCAGCTGGAATAGAATCCAGCAACCCTTGTGACCCGCGAAAAGCAGACGAAGTGGATTGGAAGATGAATGAATGAACAAATGTTATAAAAGTTAGTACAGTGATACCTCTACTTACGAGTGTCTCTACTTACAAAATTTTCTACTTACGAAATTTCTCAGCAGGAAAATATTACCTCTACTTACGAAAGAAAGTTCGACTTACGTAATTGTAAAAACACAGTATGGGCTGATACTCGAATAAAAACACAGTATCGGCTTATACTTGAATCTCCCACAGGTTCCTGAACACCACATTCTCATAGCTGCTCTGCCATTGGCTACTACCTATTACGTATCTTCCCGGCATCCCATTGGCTAAGAGGGATGCCACTCCACCTCTGTGTGGAGCTAGAACGGTGCTTACGGAGTGTCTCGGCATTCGGCACTCGACCCGTGAGGTAGTCTGATAGTTTTACGCAAATATAATAACTTTGTCAGTACGTATTCGCTATAGACCCCAAGAAAGTGACAGAGAAAAGAGTTCTTATGTCCATACAAACAAAGCAAGAGATCATAGGAAAGCATGAAAAAGAGATGCGTTTGATTGATTTCGCCAAAGAATACGGCCGTAATGCATCTATAGTCGCCACGTTATTAAAACAAAAGGAAGTTTAAGGAGTTTAAGGCATTGCATGGGTGGTTGGAGAAGTTCAAAAGGAGGACTGGAATTTACTCTGTTGGTTGTTGAACCAAAGAGGGCAAAAAAGAATGGGAACAGCAGTTAAAAGGTAAACGACCATCATTTTTATTCTTTACTCTATTCTTTTTTGTTACGTTATGCACAACTCTCATTTATTGTGTAATAATCTAATCGTAACATGTATTTGTTACATGTTTTGATGCATTTTTATGTTTTATAAAACATTTATGTCGGAATTTTTGTGGGCTTGGAACGGATTAGGGCATTTGCATGGAAAACGCGTCTCTACTTACATAATTTTCTACTTACTTAATTTCTTCCGGAACCAATTAATTTGGTAAGTAGAGGTACCACTGTATATACAACTGATTTTAGAGTTTCACATTAGTTGGTAGCAACATGTCCGATGTGTGTACCCTGCCCCTCTCCTGTAGCCAGCCATAACAGGCTTCAGACACGCAAAGCAGAAAAATGGCTGTAGACGAGATGATTACAGTCGTGTCTTCTTCGAGAAAATTGATGGATGGATGGAAAGCAGTATGCACTAAACATGTAATGTAAAGAAATCTACATGCTGTTATAAAAGTGAACAAGTTCAAAATCAATTATTTGCTACCAAACAGACAATTGTGGGTCAAAGCCATTCTTGAAAATATCTTTGGCATGAGAAATGTCTTCCAAACCAAACAAAAAAAAAATGGTTCTGACAACTAAAAGCACCAGTGAACATCCATGAACACTAGTTTTATTAATTTATTAACACTAGTTTTTTATTGTTAGTAGATCATATTGTAACTCCATCACCAAGATAATCTATTGTGAGCAAACCTGAGGCAATTTGTAGCACAAAAGCACCACTGAGGGTCTGGTCCTTTAGTGTCAAGCAAGTTTAAAAATGCTAAATTAAATAGATAAGTCAAAGAGGAAACAACACCAGGCAGCTATGGTCCCTCAAAACTGTAGCTCATTAGTTGCTGCTTGCTTTTAACATGATGGTGTGAACTCATCAAACACATTATGAGCTGGTGCTATTCTATATAGATCAAATGAGCAGGCCTGTCGCTATCTAACTACAGAAGCATCAATAGAAAGACATCAATAGAAAAAAAGTCAAAGGAAATACAAGACAATAGCTGCACCCACTGTTTAGATATTTTCTCAGACATGGGTATCTTATTATATTTTAACAAAGAAGAACACATGGAAGGTTTCTGCCCATAGAAAGGTAACATAAAGCACTTTTGCTAAATGTATACACTAGCTTTCTTTTTGATATCAAGTAAGCAGCAAACTCATTTACATTGGAGAATAAAGGTAACAATTTTATGTTAAGTAATATCTGACAAATGAATAATACACAACCTGTATTCCTTAATGAGAGTAAACGTTCAGTCAAGCTCCTCAGCAAAAATAAAAAATAAAATTCCCCAAAATCAGGATGTTGAGTCAAAATGTAATTAAGTTCCTTATTTAATTCAGTTAATTGGGAGTGAGAAAATGTGGTATCTCGCTCTAAAACTATGTTTAATGATTGTTTGCCTTTACTATGTGATGTATTGGTCGTTGGTGAGTTATCCTGATCAGGCCTGCCTTAGTATAACTGGCTCTACAGATGAAGCTCTAACTCTTCTTTCTTAACAGGAAAGCTAATAATGCAGTGAGGAGGATGGTTTGCGAAAATAGCAGCTTACCCATACACCTTGAAGGAGTTCTAACTGTATTTGATAAGTGAAAACATCAATATGAGTAGAACCATAAAATTGAAAGATAATTCTCAAAGTAAATAAATCAAATTATCTGCATCACTGAGCACAAATCACAATTCTCCATCATACATAGACAAATTACCTCTTGAATGGAGATTTGATGTGCAACACAAGAACAGAAATAACTGTGGAAGATAGAATTTATTTTGCTTTGAGGACCAGCCAGCATATGGCAGATGAATAGTGAATATACATCAGAGGTTACTGTGCTTGTTTGTCTGACATGATAAACGTAAAGTAACACAGGGATGGTGTGTGTGTGTGTGTGTGTGTGTGTGTGTGTGTGTGTGTGTGTGTGTGTGTGTGTGTGTGTGTGTGTGTGTGTGTGTGTGTGTGTGATAAAATTTAAATATGGCGTTGTTCCCAGAGTGTCCCCCGCCTCACGCCCTATGCCAGCTGGGATAGGCTCCAACTCCCCGTGACCCGCTGCGGCGGATACAGCGGAAGAAAATGGATGCATGGATAATTATTGAAAAGGTGACCTGATGGGCAGATATTTTTACTTACCAAGTAAATACACTGTATTTGACTGATGATCAAATATCTCTTTTACCAGCCTTCCTGAAGGCAGTTTCAAAATACTGTAGGATGTTAATCCAGTGATTTAACAACCTACAGTATTTTGAAAACTGCAGCACTTCCTTCCTGAATATTAAAGATTATGCCAGGAAGCTACACTGCAAATGACCCAAAGGATTTCTCATTCATGCCTTGGGTGACACATAAATATTGGTGTCAGCTGATTCCATGGCGCTCCCTAATCACATAGACTTATTTATCCATATATTTGCATTCAAATATCTGTGTGTCTTATGATAACTGTTGTCTCCCTGAAGTTTATTGATCTTGTCAGTGGAAGTCAGATTAATGTCTAACAAATATGGACAGAAAATCAACAAGAAAATTACTCTCTCTCTCTCTCTCTCTCTCTCTCTCTCTCTCTCTCTCTCTCTCTCTCTCTCTCTCTCTCTCTCTCTCTCTCTCTCTCTCTCTCTCTCTCTCTCTCTCTCTCTCTCTCTCTCTCTCTCTCTCTCTCTCTCTCTCTCTCTCTCTCTCTCTCTCTCTCTCTCTCTCTCTCTCTCTCTCTCTCTCTCTCTCTCTCTCTCTCTCTCTAATTCTATTTTGTTTCCCTGTAGCTCATTCCCTCTTACAGTTTTTTTTTCCCACTGCTGGCAGTGGTAAATTTAATTAGCATTGGATTATCTCTGGCATTTGGCCCCTTCAGCCCATAACCAACATTAAAAACTCCTCTAATAACCACAGACCTGTTGCCAAACCAAAACATATTGCATCAATTTGCAAAACCAAATGCTATTGGCTTCCTACTTTAACACTCAAAGTAGATGCAATGTCATACAGTATGTCTACAGTATCTGAGGCCAAGAGCCCTCAGTGCTTGTGTGTGAAGGATATGTGAATATGATACAAGGATGATTGACTATTTCAGCGATAATTTATTCCTCAAGCCTGAAGTCCACCAGTGATTTGTGTTTAATTTGATTTTCACTGTGTTGGCTATGATGTCCAGTGTCCATTAGGATGCTCATATTCATGTGATTCAGAATAGCGCCAAATTAAATAAGCTTAAAATAGTTAAATATAGGAGCATTCCTGTTGGTCTTTTGCATTATTTTCTCAAGGTAAAATTTCCCTTCTTCTATTTCCTCTGCTTACAGTGTAACGTCATTGCAGCTAAGTCAAGTAAATAGTTACCCTGTGGCGCACGCTAACTGTGCAGTTGGGTTAATTGCTAATTGTGGACCTTAAAGCTGGACATGCAGGTGTTGATACTAAGCCGCTAATAAACTCCATCCATTACTGTGAAGATAATATAACCAAAATCATGTCATTCATCAATTTATATTGCATGAAGAAGCTGGAAAGAACCCATACAGACACAGGGAAAATGTACAAACTTTGAACAGAAAGGTATCAAACCTGGAACCTTCTTGCTGTGACGCAACAGTGCTATCCACTGCACCACCATGCCATCTCCCAGCTAAAACAACTTCCTGTAAATGTAGCTAAGGGTACAGAGTAGCAGTTGAAAAAGTCATGTCACATCTCATGTCACCGTTCACTTGTTATGCCAAGGAGCTATACTCCTCAAACATTATTCTTTATGCAGATGCACTATGAGGAATGAACAGAGGGTGAGGGAGTATTTATTGTAGCAGTCAATTACTCAAAACATGTCTGAGATGATGTTCAGTGTTGTTGTACTCCCACAGCGTCCAAGTGAAAACCATTGTGGTTCACTTAATTTTGTTTAGTCTGGTGTGAAAGCTGTCAGTCTATCCATAACCAAAATTGAAGAGAGTTGTTTTGTTGTTTTGTATGGAGCAATCACATAATTCTATGTGATTGCAGCAACTATTCTAAAACTTAACTATATCATCCAACACCTACCTGTGAATTTTCAGGAAAGTAATCTTACAACAAGCATATATTTCTTTTCCATGTAAGGGAAAACTAATGCAGAATTGTCAAAAACAAAGACAAAAAATGTTGGTACCCATTTGTGACTATGTATGAGCAGGGAAGAAGAAAAAGGAGAAAAACAAGACAGGAAGCCTTTGGTGGCCTTAAGAACTGCTGAAGGGCAGCTCAGTGATTAGCAGTGCAGTTGGGAGATACAGGAAGTCAACGGGTAAGTAATTCAACTGAGAACTAATGAGAATGAATGTTTTCTTTTATAGCCTCAATCCCTCATTTGTCCTGCTGGCCTACTCAGACAGCTCACACTGAATTTATCTTTTCATAATAACACCTTCCAACATAATCTTATATTGAGGATAGTAAGTACAACAAAAGGGTGAGAAACACTGAACAGTTCTCTAAAGTTCTGTTCTGAAAAGTATGACAGGAGAACAGAGAAAGATTTAAAAATAATTACAGTAAGGAGGACACCTTTGGTAACTTTAAATGTTCTCTGTAGCTTGTGAAGGACACTGCTAAGAAGAAAAGAAATTGTTTAAAGACTGCTTATGGAGTAATTAATGTGTGAAACAAAGCAAAAACACCTAAAACTTGTGATCAACCTTGCAATTTCTTTTAATTACAAGTTAGAAAACTAATTATCCAACCATGCAGTTATGTCATATCCCCTATCCTAAATTGGAATGTTACCTTAATAAACTAGCTAATTGTGCTACGTGTTTACCATGAATTATGTTGTTGTGTTTGAAACACAATTTCAGAAATAATATTTAATTCTTCATAATCAAATAAATGATGTCCTGTTCTGTCAACATATACCATAAATAGATCATGAAATTACAATTATTGAAGATAATTATAATAAGTGTTGTCTTCGTCGCTGCACCACTACATTTTCTGTGGAGTTGTTTTTGGCTGCCATCCTTGTGTACAGGGTACTATTTAAAAAAGACTGCCTCCTCAATGGAACAACTTAAGCAAATTAAATAAAGAAGTTTTCTGGTTGTGTTAGACAATAAATATGAAGCAAGTGAATCAACATTTTAAGAACTAGAAAATGACTTAGCTGTGGTGTTGGGGATTTGATAACTAAATGTACTTTAGTTATCTACTTTTTGTCCAACATAGTTTTTTTTTCCATTAAACACATGCTCAGATGGCTAATGCTGTCGCACTTCGCTATTGATTTTCCAAACTAATTTAGTTCATGAAGCTGCAGTTCATTTTAACTAGTTCCTATACAGCTGAAATTCTTTTCATTCTGAAGTGGGACATAATTGGTCTATCAGTGCCTCTCTGCTTTCAGGTTTGACAGATTCTAGGACTTCATGCATAGCAGCATTTCCTTACTTGATGCATCCTTTTAAGTTACTGTCTTTCCTTGGAGAGTTACTAGGGCTTTCTTCTGCCTGCGAGTTCTATCCATGTTTCTTCCTATTTCTCCTTTTCCTATGCAGTCCTTTTGCTTTTTTGGTACACCTGTTCCTGTCTCCTTCATTTCTCCAATAATGTCTCCTCTCTCTGTGCTTTACTGTCTTCCAATGGACATGCGTAATGTAGATGTTATCCTGCAGTAATAAATCATTTTAGCAATCTATTATTACATTCTGACAATTAATCGATTAAATCAGAAATATTAGTCGTCAATGAGCATTTGTTTCTCAAACTGAAAAACAAGTTTCTTTTATCAATTATACTCCTTATAAAAAATTGTTTAAAACAATTTAAACAGTTGTATTGAATGATTTAATTGAATACTGTGTATATGGGAACATCTGAGGTTGTGGAATCAAGTGTATTATATACATTTACATGTCAGCAGCATCAGAACAGAGGCTTTCCCTCTACTTTGCATTGTTTCTGGTTGCAGAAATCAAATATTGAAGATGTCCCTGGGATACACAAAATGGACTGACAGCTTTGACAGTGTTGGATAGCATGCTGCAATTGGTTTCCATCATGGCAGCACATTCTCTTTCCTGGACAGGGAAAAAAACATTAAGACCTCCTCCTGCATGGTTTTGTTTAACTGTTGCTCTTCTCCTCATCTGGTGCTGGAGTCTGACAATCCCAGAAGGTTTTCAGTGAACAATATATCACCCCTGGGATATTTAACAAGGTTGTCTGTGCTTGGATCTCCATCTTCACTTGCATTATTCAGCAGTACTTCTCTTTTTTCAATGACGGTCATGTTTTTTATGGTGCTTTGGACCTTGAATATCTCTGTTATGCCAGAACTGGTACAGATTCAAAAGCTGAACTCTGCACGCACTTCTTAATGTGACTCCTAGTGACTCAAGAGAACTTGCTCATCTCAAGCCTGTTTCATTGTTACAGGCTGAGCTACATAAGGTAGTTTTGTTAGTCTTGTAGTAGTTATGGGCCATGTCCATTCCACCAGTCCATTCTGCATATCTTCCACCAGTATATGTGTACCCAGTTGCTGCTGATTATCCTTTAGCTAGAACCATTTTCAGTTTCTTTGTTTTAAAAACACTTTTTGTGCTTGATTTTTAGAGCACTTTGCGCCACCTGTAAATAGTAACTTCCCGAGAATGTGGGTGGTACACAGCTTTCACAGTACAGAAGGGGTTCCCACTCCGATTCACACCTTATTTAATGAATTCAACTATGAATTATTAGGCAAACATTGCATAAACAGTTGTGGTATGCAAAAATACACCACTTAACTGAGGCTTGCTGTAGTTTGACAATTAGCCTGCCCTGGACCAGGCTAGTTTCCCAGTATACATTAACATAGACAGATTATCTGAAATTGTTTTTTTTGTTTTATGTTTCACTAGCTTGCTTAATGTAACCGCAAGAGGACAGAAGCCAGTGTCTTATGGTGCCGGTCCCAACCCCGGATAAATACAGAGGGTTGTGTCAGGAAGGGCATCCGACATAAAACTTTTGCCAAATCAAACATGCGAATCAAACCTATGACCGGATCGGTCGAGGCCCGGGTTAACAGCGACCGCCATCGGTGCTGTTGACCTACAGGGTGCCGGTGGAAATTTGACTACTTTTGGTCGAAGGAGAGGAGGAAAGTGTGTTCGTAGGATGGATATAGTAAAAGAGGACATGAAGGTAGTTGATGTGAGAGAATGGGATGCAGAAGACAGGGTTAGGTAGATGCAATTGATTCACTGTGGCGACCCCTGAAGGGTAAAGCCGAAAGAAAAAGAAGAAGAAGAATTTTTCACTAGCTTACTTCATAGAGTAGGCTTGAGGACCCCCTCCTGCTAATCTTTCTTCATGCCTAAAACTGATCATTTTATTCAGCTCAACAGGGTGCTGCAGTATCAGCTCCTCACGCTTCATCAGAGCATATAGTATGTTCACCTATATGATACAGGCTTTCTGCATACACTCACCATTTTGTAATCTTGCTTGGTGATAACAATCACTTGTCCCGTCTCATTGTCACCCCTGCCTGCCTTCAGGGTTTCCTGTCTTGACCAGCCCACCAAGTTGAAAACCTCTGGCTTTGAAGTCAGCAAGCAACATGCTCTGCTGCTTGTCCTGCTCTGTAGCCTCTCCAATCCATTCTGCAATCAATCTTCACAAGTCAACATTTAACAACCAATTTAAAGCATGGAAAGTTTTCTTTGAGTCGTGATTTAGGGTATGCAATGGGACTAATTCTTAATCAACAATGTGTTCCTGCATTTGTAGTTGTGAAAACAATTATAGGAATGTAAGAGAACTGGAACTTGCTTAATGTGTCTCAGACGAGTGAGGGTAGCCTCTAACAAAGAATTTATCCTTCACTCAAGATGGAGCATAATTTCAGCCATTGCCCCATAGAAAAATCTATTCATGAGGCCGAATTAAACTTGAAGCAAAACAACACCGGCCAGACAAAGAGCCTCACAGTTAGAAAATGAGTTGGCTTGCCTTATGATGATGAAATATCTCATTTATAAGCCCTTGTCAGGACAGAGTCCAATCAATAGCTTCTGTGATGTATCAGCACTGTAACGCAAAAGCTGGGGCAAATAAAAAGTAATATATGTATTAACATCTTTCTTTCCCACTAGACCTGCAAGACATAGCATTTATCTCTTTGTCTGAAGGGAAAAAGACTGTGCAGGGACTTCCTCCTGCCCTATTATCACATTTATTAAAATCAGCTCTGGGACTCAAGGAAACGATGCAAGAGCATTTCTCAGCCATCTATCTATCTGTGCTGGTGGCAGCAGCAGGCATGATGGATGGTATTACCCAGCAGGGATTCAGTAGGCGGTATTATCATGGAGCAAGTATTAGCATGGACCCTCTCAGTCCCTTCTCAGTGCATTGATTTGGGTTGCCGCCTGACCCTAACCTTCTTAAGGGACCTTCAAAATGGAAGAACAGAGCTATGGTACAAGCCCTGGGGATAAACTTTGCCCGGGCCCTTGTCCTTTATCATCCTTATTCATTTCCTGCTGTCTTCTGCCTGCTCCCACCCTTTTGTTCTCCATTTGCTTTCACCCTATCCTAGACTGCGTATCTCTTTAACAGCAGTTCAATTAACAGCAAGTACTGTATCAAATTTAATGCCAAAAACATGACAAATCCTCAAAAATTACAGGATTGTTCTGCTAAGATAAATTGTGTTATCCCACTGCTGAAGAAATTAACAAGTCTTCCACAATGAGTTAATCCCAGGGAGTCATTTGACTGTTGTTTTGAAATTTAATGGAAAGCATACCATTATCAGTATGTTGACAATACAAATAAAGAAAAACCAAGTGTTTTTTTTGGTGGCTTTGCTTGAAAAAAAAAAAGAGCATAGCCCATTTTTTCTTGAGTTGTCCTTATCACTGGCAATTAATCTGTTTATAGGTGATTTTTGTCCTTTTCACATGACATGCAAAAGCATTGTCACCCTTGTTTGTTTGTTTGTTTGTTTGTTTGTTTGTTTGTTTGTTTGTTTGTTTGTTTGATTCAGGGCTACTGTATTGAAGGTCCTCCTGTTTCTAAGGTAATTAAATACAAAATCTATGTTTGTAGGCTGGGGATGAGCCAAATTGCAAATGAAAAAACGTGAAGTTTAATCAGTAAGAGAACTTTTTCATCTTTATCAAACAAAATTTTAACAAAACACAATAATCCAATGTAATTTCATAATCAATCATTTCCTCTGCAAATGGTGTTTTTTTTTCTCTTTTTTATAACTTGGACAGATCATTGACTGTTTGAATTTATTATTCAAACACTACTGGAGGGCTTTCCACAAAACCTGGTAAACGGATGACCAGGGTCAGGGGATAAATTGTAATTTTTGTCTAGATCTGAACACATCCAGGATTTTTTTTTAAAATCATCACGTTAGGTGGGACATTTTTCTACATTTTCTCAATCGCACAAAAATTACTGAACTGAGTTCCATGGAAATCTGTGAATAGTTGAGACATGGGTTAGACGAGCAAAACCGAAGTGGATGATTGTATTTGCCCTATAGACAAGCCAGTCTAGTTAACATTATTTCCAATAATGACAATTTTTTTATCTTTACCGCATTTATAGACATTCAAAAAGCATTCAAAAAACTGTTAATGCTTCCGGGCAGAAACCTAACCCAGCCAATATTGGTTCCTACGTACAGTATACCTGAGCACCCATTATAAGCCAGGAGGACAGCCCCATCACTGTAATTTGTTTGATGGAACCCCCTTATCCACAGGTGCTCCGATTAGAGCGAGGCGCCACACAGGGAACAGTTTGGATTTGGGCAAAACCTACATAAACTTTCAGCAGCATTACAGAACTCACATGAGTTAGCAACTCATTTCGAATAAAGAAACAGCCTCAGTGTATCATGTATATTGTTTTCCGATCGCTAACTATCGCTAACTGACCGGACATCGCCGCTCGGACTCCGCGGCGCATCAGGCTGTTTTCAATAGTGCCTGACTAAATTAGAACTTCACAATAACATTGCAAATGTAACATAACATCAGAAAATATAAACATCACAATGACATATAAAACATTGGGAATTTACAACACCTATGCAGTTTTTTGACAAATCCCACCCTGTGTCTACGTATGGTGAAAACCACATGAATCATGGTCTGAAGTAGAACTACCACTTGCCATTGGCTAACTCAAGGCCTTAGAAATTGATCGCTGCTTACCGGAAGTCATAGGTATTCACAGAACAACCCAAGAGTGAGTGTGATTTCACACTGTTTAGAGTAATGTAAATTCAACTCAATAAATAAATTCAACAAGATGCCTAAAACACTTTAATGAGCTCTACCCTTCTGTATGTACACACCTGTGCTATGTATTAAATCTACATCCATTTCAGAGTGAAAATTTAAAACATCAGTATTTAACATATGTCAGCTTCTTAGTGATATAAGCTACGGAATCTAAATTTTGGAAAGTTTTTACCATCTCTTCAGGATAGACATTATCTAAATCCAACCTCAAATCAAGCCAGGAGGGATCCGATTCATGAATATGCTTGTTAACATTTAACTATCACTGGCTTATGCTTGTCTTATTTTATTAGTACCACGTCACATTCTTAAGAAATCATCACATCCGGGTTAGATTCTACCTCCCAGCAAATGAATCTTTAATTATTTCCTAATATTATAGCACCTTTATTTATCATTGTCATTCTCGTATATATCGACTACTACCTTGGCCATTGTTGCTCTTGTGTTTTATATCACCTTTTTATTTTAACCTCAAAATATTTCTTCAGACCAATAAGTAACCGAGATGCAACACATACAACTTATCAATATATCTTCCCAGCAGTTGATACACAGTTTTATAATTCAAACAGGAAAAATAGTCTACCCCTCTCTGCATCATTCCAATTTATTAATTTTGTATTTTCCATTAAATATGTCACCAAGTAAGAAAGGCATTCATTTGCCACTCTAATATAAATAAACGTTGTGTATGTGTGGGCGATTTGTGAGATATTGCTTGGTGCAGCAGGTGAAAGCTGAAACACTCTTTAAGGTCTCTGTGGAATTTCCCTTAAACTGATGTGATTTAAAGTCAGAGCTCATCATTTCATCTCACCATCCTGTCTGCCATTAATGGTAACCCCACATGGGAGGAAGATGCACGTAAAATAAGTGTTCTAACTTTGGTAATGAGAAGGAAGCAGAAAGACAGGATGTGCATGTTTTAAAAGATCAGTCTCTTATTTTGCTGCTTAACATGCAGTATAGGCAGAGACAAATGTCCTTTGTTCTGTGAATCCTCACTGTACCTGACCTGGTGAAAAAAAGTGACATATTTTAATCACATATTGATTCCTGACATTTGCTCATTGTTCTGCCAAGAATGACAGAGAGAAGGGTGTAGAGAAAATCAAAATTAATTCATTTAGATCCAACCCATAAATAAATGGAGAACAAAGTGGATATTAAGCAGCCCATTTTATGCATGGAGAAATGAGCGATGATAAAGCGCTGAACCTACGAACCATCTCCAATTGGATTTTTTTGTCTAATCTTATTGAATAGGAAGAACACAATTATGAAAGACAATGCCCTTTCTTCTAGAAATTGAACACCTCTCGACTCCAACTTTCATTTTATCACATTGAAAATTCCAAGCAAAACAGCCATGTAATTAGGGAAGTAAAGCACATCATACTTTTGTCCTGCACACTAAGTGGCTGTGAAAAGCAGAACAATTACTGAAGCTAGTATTCTTTAAGTGTAACCTCAAAAATATTGTCTTCTATAAAACAACAAAAAATACAGTGATGAAGGGCTTTTGATGGGAAAATAACAACCTAGCTACAAAAATATAACTGTTCAATGTCATTTAACAAAAACTAATGTTTTTGTTGTTGTAGCTATGGCATATCTAGTCAGCTCTGCAGCAGCTCTCTGGGATCCAGGGGTTGCAGTGAAGGGGATTCAAAGCTCCCTCCATTCATCCTCTCCATCATCTCAGTCATATTTTCTCACGATCACGACACTCTTCCTCTCCAAACTATTACAAGCTCTGTACAAGTGTGAGCCTCCGAATTGTTTCCAACTTCCAAAGTTTGGCTTATGACGTCACCTCATCCTGTCTTCGCTCTGTTAACAGAACAAGTGATTACTATGGTGAGGAACAATTTGTGGAGCATATCTCAAGGTAACAAATGTCTAACACTTCTCCAGTGTAATAATGTGGAGATAAATGCACTAAAATGATTGCAGTTTCATGTGTTTTTTTACACATTCTACATTAGGTAACGCTTTACAATTGCCAAACACCTATTGATGAGTCATCAAAATAAAATAAATGAATGAGGCGTTTCCAATTATATGTCGATTTTCAAAGGAAATGCACGACTGTTAAACGTCATTCATAACTCATGTGATTGTTTTGAATTCAGATTAGTTTATGCACAGTAAACTTTTGCTCTTTATAATTTCATTCTTGAGGGCCAGACGGGTGGACGCATTGGTGCTGCTCGGCAGGGGTTTTGGCGGAAAGGTGAACTGCAGTACAATAGTCAGACATGGCAGTGCAAGTTTGTTTGTATCTCCGAGTGTTAATCGAATCTTCGTATATTGAGGACTACCTGTAAATGCCAGAAATAATACTGGGTAGATCCATGACCTTGAAAGGAGCTTCTTAGGTTTTATCCATCAATCTTTTTGAAGACAAGATGACCATAATCGTCCAGGTATATTGGCATTGGGGATAAAGGATGTTGCTGGAGCCTTTCCCAGCTGCTTAATGGCAGGAGGTGGAGTACATCCCAGATGTGTCACCAGGGAATTGCAGGCCCACACAAAAAAAAAAAAAAAAAACACTCATGTACATACTCACACCTAAATTGTGATCAATCAATCAGTGATCAATTCACCTAAATTGCATATTTTGGGGGCGTGAGAAGAAGCTGGAGAACCCCGAATGAACCCAAGCTGACACGGGGAAACCATGCAAATTGCACAGAGGGACTCGACACCAGAACCTTCCTGCTGTGAGACAAGAGCATGATCCACTCGGCCACTGTCTGGTCCTTCTTAGGTCTCAGTGTGAAAATAATACATTTTACCAAATCAAATGTTATTTTGACTTGGAAGTACTTTTGGGCTTCGCTATTACACTTAACAGAACAGCTGTATCTGTCTCCGATAGTTGACTAAAATAACTTGCATATGCTACACACCCAAAACAAATCAGAGATAATCTTGAAAACTGATATTAAAGCAAGCATTAATTTCTTAAGATATTTCTCAACATGTCTCAATTTATAAATTAGAAGTCCAGTTTGTTTCAGCCTGGTCATTATCAGGGAGCATCTGTGCATATTGGTCCTGCAGAATAACCTCACCAATCTTAATCAATGATATGACAACCACCCACTGATTGTCTTTTGCTGTATTGAAATGCCCATGCTGGGTTCCATGTTCTTGTGTCTCTCCCAGTGTGTGGGAAGACTGGCAGAGAGGGTGTTCCAAGGACACAGGGGGCCAACAGATGCTGTGGGAATCCTTATGAAACAAGCAAGAAAGAGACAGTGCTCCTGTGGTCTGATTAGAGCAGCCACGGGGAACACAGCAAAGAGACTTAATTAAAAGTCATCTAGATGGAAAACAAGATGAAAAATGTCATTTTGTTCAGGCTGGTAGAAGCTCCAGGGTTATAGAAGATATGTGTACCTAAACACTGTGTTTGTGGAGTGGCACTTTAAAGATGAGGTCACTGGCCAACTGACTAATGTCGATTGAAAAATGATCACAATTAGCATGTGCTGTGGCCGCCTGAGTTACATGTAGAGGCATACACGGTTACGTTTCATTGAAAAAGTGGAGTTTTCCTTCTATTTATTACTCCTCTCCCTTGTTCTCTGCCTCTTTCTGTCAGCGCCACTGATCAAAGTAAACACACATTTAGACATTCTCCTGGATGCAACAACAGTTAGTGCACACCTCCAACACAATGGAGAAATGTGTTCCCTCTGTTCCTCATCCATTTTCCTTTTATCCCACTCTCTGACCAGATATCTAAATGACGGCACACCACTGAAATGGAGCCCATCTCAAACACCCATTAAAAATAATGAGATGTCCATTTTCACCGCCTGTTACTTGAAAACAACCCATGTCTCAGAAGAGGCCCCTAGCAGAGACCGAGGGGGAGCCAACAAAAGGCAACAATTGCTGAGAGTAAATTATTTACTTAACAACCTCTTTTGTCCTTGAACGGACTGCTGAGTTGGTCCAGCAGTAAACCTTTCCGAAAGACAGCGGGATGCTGAGTACGGTAAACATAACTGAATGGTCTTACATAGTTTTCATATTCAAACTATAGATAATGAATGTCCGAGCGTTTTTAATGAAGATTTTTTATTGTATTGTGTTTATCATAATACAATATTTACACACAAATATGGAAGCATATGGTGTTTATAATGGCAAGAGAGCAAATTCTAGCATTCATTTAGATGATTGAGATTTTCATTTTGATTTGAGTCAAAGCCATATGTCTCTGTCAATCCAAAATGAAAACATTCTGCATGGACAGAATGGCATTGCATCAATATATTTACTAATGATGTGCAGGTTCAGGTTGACAAAATAAGTTTCATAATGAAATGAAAAAACATAATCTGTGAGTTTCATCCATGCTCATGAACAAGGATTTGTGTAAGTAACATTACCAAAAACATTTTATTATCTTACAAACTGTTTTGAAGCTGTTATTACATCCCACTTCAAAGTGGTGATGTATTATAATTGTCAGTGTTTGTGTGTTCGTCCGTTCGTATGTCCACCAAACATCTTCGCAACCGTTGCTGATAGAAAGATGAAACAAAAAGCAGATTATTCGGGTGGCAAAAGGGGATGAAAATGAGATGAAACTAGGAAACTTGAAAAAACTAGGTCAAAGTTAAATTTCAACTTTTGTACCCTCAGGAACTGGATAAGATAGAACAGCAGTTCGATTGAACCCTAGGGGTTCGGTGAGTCAGTCTCAGTTGTTCGGTGGAGACAGAGATCCAGACAAAAGACCTGACACATTGTCAACACATTACGCCGGGTGTTTTGTCTGGACCTCCGCCGAACATACAGGAATCACTGTGTATGTTTGACACACCGTGTCAATTCGTGATGACACGCCCCCCTTAGCCATCACTGGCTGCAGGTGATCACTCTACATCAATTAGGCTACCTGTGCTACATGGGATTTTGCACGCTCAGTAGTTGATTTATGCCTGTCAGGATGGTACGTCATCTGATTGCTTTCTTAATATTTTAATTCATAGTAACTATTGCGAGCAAAAAAAGAAAGTGGTCAGATGAATATGTGCAACATGGATTTACATGTATAACGGAACATGATGGGAGTCAGCTTCCAATCTGCATGATTTGCAATGTCAAGTTAAGCAATTCTAGTCCCGCACCATCAAAAATAAAGGAACACTTCCTTAAGCTGCATGGAAAAGAAAAAAAATAGTTTGCGTAAGAGTAGCACTTGCCAATGTGAAACCAAGCATATCTGAACTGGTCTCTCAATAACAACAGCAGAACTCACACTGATTTGCAGATAGGTAATATCATGTGAGTTCATGCATTGTCTTGGTTTTGTTCTTTGAAAAAAGGTGACATAAATGCACAGTTCATTAAACGCACCGAAACATATACTTGTGTCTTAAATATGAAAAAAAAAGTTTTACTAAAAAACGGTTCAGTGAGTGAGCAAATGAAACTGCCGGGGTTTGGTACCTCCAACAAGGTTAAGAACCACTGAAAGAGAAAGACGAGGGAGAAGGCCAGTTTGAGTAAGACCATAGATCAAAGCTAGTGCTTTGATCTACTTATGCACTAGCTTTGATCTATGGCCAAAGCTAGTGCATATCTTTGACCTTCCCTGAAAGATAGTAGGTCTGTTTTGACCTACCCTGAAAGGTCACAGCCTTGCATTTGTCAGGTACTACTTTCACGGTACCCTGACCCACCCTTCACAGGGATGTTGCTGTCTCTGACTGCCTTGGTTCTTGTCTGTCCTTGGAGGGGAATTTCTTGTGTTTTGACCATAATTCTCAAACTAGATGTCCAAATGACTACTTTTTATGACTCAACAAGGACTTGTAAGCAGTCAACTCTCCCCCTGAGTGTTGCGGAACTTATTCTTTGTAACCATATACCATGAGGATTTATGGAGGGGTAATACGAGATAACATTTATAAATGATCAAGGCTTTTATTTTAACTTAAATGTATTGCATGTGTCTTGCATCATGTTCTGTATTAATTAGTCAACACATCCAGCAATGAGGAAAACAAGGCTATAGCAGACCATATGCAACACTGAGTTTTTTTGGACTGTAGTACACGACCCTGTAGTTTTGCAGTTTTATATTTAGAGAACCTTTAGGGGTTTGTTTTACTTCCAAAAAACTTAATTTGTATTCATCTCATTTGAACAAAGTATTTGTGGTGATTCTTAATATATTTAGTAGACTGCTGTCACCAAGCTCCTCCACTGAGAGACTAAGGACTTCCTTTGCGCTCCGTGCCATCAGGGGGCACAACCACACTCTCAGATGGAGGGGGGCCGAAGCTGCAGGGTCATCAAGGTTGGCTGAGAAGGGATAGACTAGGGGGGCCTGGGACGCACTGTGGATGCCCTGTGGGATATTTTGTGGGGGTCCTTAGTGTCAGTTTACAGCTCGGGTCATCTACGTGTTCTGATCCTACATCGTCTACATCTGATGCTTTCTTTCTTCTTTCATGTTCCTATGCTTTGTTTTTATGTTAGGTTCTTCTGTTTTTCTGTTGTTATAATTATGTCATTATGTTAATTATGTAATTTATGCAATGGCTTTTGGCTGTGCCAGTCACTGTTAGGTGTTAGGTGTATTTATTGTATCTCTTGTGAGCAGATGCCACCCTGGCCAGAGTTGTGCAACTTTTAGTCCAATGAAAATTCAAGATGAGTTTCTATTGGTCAACAATGCAAATACATAGCTCAAACTTTGCAAACATGCAATTATATAATTAATTAAAATGGGTTCTCTGATCATGTTAATTTCACTGAAATCATGTTTCCAAACAGAATTTCACTGAAGTCCTTTGTAGTGAGAAGTTGTTTTTTTATACAAATAGTGATGTAAAGAGTGAGGAGGAAAGGAGCTCAGGTGAGACTTAAAACCCAGTATACTTTCTGATCTTTACACACCTGCATGATTGCTGCTTGCTGTAATGCAGCCTGTCAGATTATAGAGGATTTGCTTAGTCTAGCCTAACAAGAGAAATTTTTACTATTTAAAATTGTGGCTTGTTCATTTTCCTTTGTAAATAGAACAAATGGAACACAGTGCATTAATTAGCCCCTTGAAGGGGGCTGGTAGGTGATTTTCTCTTATCTTTTACAAAAGGAAAAACCTTGGTTTTTTGCACTCCTTGAGCCAAGTTTAACAAAGACAGTAAAAAAAAATATTACATCCTGCTTCAAAGCAGTGATGTATCATAATTGGCAGTGTTCATGTTTGTTCGTGTGTTCGTTTGTTTGTTCATATATTCACCAAATTTCTTTGCGACCGTTGCAGATAGAAAGATGAAACAAAAAACAGATTACTTGGACAGCAAAGGGGATGAAAATGACATGCTGATCTTGACTAGGTCAAGGTCCAATTTCAACTTTTGTACACTCAGGATCCGGATAAGATAGAAATATGAGAGAGAAGGCCAGTGTGAGTAAGATCATAGATCAAAGCTAGTGCTTTGATGTACCTATGCACAAGCTTTGATCTGTGGTCAAAGCTAGTGCATAGCTTTGACCTACCATGAAAGGTCAAAGCTATGCACTTGTCAGGTACTACTTTCAGCAACTCCATCCTGAACTCCCAAATTGTATTGAAAGGCTATGTGTAAAGGTAGTGTATTGACAGGTTGAACCCTGAACAGCAATGGAATATTTCTTGGACCCTTGAATTGCAATGGGATATTTCATCTCCCCAGTGCTGCCAGGCAGGAGGCCTAGAGGAAGACCAAAGAGGTTTATGGATATAGTGAAAGAGGACATGAAGGTAGTTGGTGTGAGAGAAGAGGATGCAGAATACAGGGTTAGATGGAGGCAACTTTGGCGACCCCTGAAGGGAAAAGCCGAAAGAAGAAGTGCTGCTTGCAATAGACAAAGTGTTGCTTGCAATACCCCTTTAATTTAATACTGATATAGGAAAGAAAATGGTAATTGCGTTATTTCGGTCAGGTCTAATAAAATCTCTTATAAGGATGTACAAGGATGCGTATCTAGCAAAATGTAGCTTGTCAGTACGAGAATTTAAGAGTTTGATGAGCTGATGGTCTGAGAGAGAAAGAAAACCAAGCTAAGACAAGCAGTCTATCCGTTTAGGAAAAGGGTAATGTGTGATTGTTTGTAATTGGTGGAAACAGAGAAACCAAACACTGACAAGGTAGCCAATTAGAAGCCTATACTGAGGAAAGGAGTATACTACTGTTTGTGACAGTTTATTGCCACAGTTCTGGAGATTGGGCCACCCTTTATAGCATAAATAAATGTCAACCGAATGGTAGATTTTTAATGGTGGATATAACAACAATAGGTTAGTGAAAAAGAAAGCCACGATTGCAGAATTTGTCAACACTGTCGCAAATACTCAAGATTCAACCATATTAGAAACTGAACCATTGCTGACATGAATGTATATGTAATGTGAAGTATGTGTATACGTAAAGTAATAAATCTGGATCACTATCAAATCCAAAGTAAAAAGATACCAGTAAAATACATTTGGAACTGAATATCAAACTAAAACAAAAATGTTTATTTTCAATCAATATTGGTAATTTCATTCGAAACACCTGCTTTATAATGAGGGAAAAATTCTCTCCAGCAAGGCAGCTTGTCAGCTCATATCTGAGCCAAGTTCCATAAAACATCGTACTGACACCAATTAATCATCCAAGATGATTAATTGGTTAACCTCCACTAATAAAAATCTCTGAATTTGATGTTCTCACGTTACAGTCTTTCAAACAAGAAGTACCTCAGCTATAGTGATTTAGTACTTATGAACTGTAATGTACCAAAAAATGCGGCAAAAAAGAAAACGCTAGGATCTGTCACATATTTAAGTGCTTTATTGCTTATAGAAAAAAAATTACACATATCTTCTTTTCAATGTCATTCATTAACAATTGTAAATCAAATAAATTGTTAAAGTAGGGCAGCATAGTAGCCTTACATCAAGAAGGTCCTGGGTTTTATTACACCTGTGGCCATAGGCGGACTGGCCACTTTATACTGACCGTAGGTGTGAATGTCTGCAAGAGTGAATGTCTACTTATGTGACCCTGCCATGAGCCAGTGGGTATACTCCACCTACCCCCTGTTGTTCATTTGGATAGACCCCAGTGTAAACCTCTGACCTGGATTCAGGTAAGTGTCTGAAAATGAGATGATTATGATCATCTCATCTTCAAGTAGAGCCATCCATCCATTTTCTTTTCACCTTTTTATCCACTGTTGTGGGTCACAGGGACCTGGAGCCTATCTCAGCTGGATTTGGGCGCAAGGCAAGGGAAAATCCGGCGCGACACCAGTGCACTGTGGAGCCACACACAGAAGGCAAACAAACACACATCCACACACTCGCTCCCATGGTCAATTTGGGACTAGCCAATTAACCTAAACCACATGTTTTTGGAGGTAGGAGGAAGCTGGAGAACCTGGAGAGAACCCACGCAGACATGGGGAGAACATGCAAACTCTGCACAGAGCGGGACGCAAACCCGGAACTGCCTTGCTGTGCAGCGACAGGGCTACCCACTGCGCCAGCATGCCACCCATTTTCAAATAGATAAATGGATGGATGGATGGATGGATGAACTGTCAAAGTTGGAAGAAATTGCATAAACACTACTTCCCCCTCAGCTATTAGATTGGACTAAGCAAGATCTCATGTGTTCTCCATTACAGAGCACTCACGATGTTGCCACGTTTTCCTAGGGATTACTGTAGCTTTATTATTTAAGAACATCTTGCTAATATCAAGGGTGCATGGTCTCTTTTCCCCTCAACCTTTTCATAGAAATAACTTTGGTATACTGTTTTCATTATTTTTATTAAATTAAAATGGCATCAATCAATAAACATTTACCTGTTGTTGTTGGGGTTTTTTTTTGTTGACATTTCTGTTCCATTTCTCTTAAGCCACAGTTGAAAAATGTGCACATAGCCCCAAAAATGCTGTATGGGAAGACGAGTTTGAAAAGAAACAGAGGAGGAAGATCAATTTGTAAGGTAGTTGGCACTGAATTGTGCAAACAGCTGGGCCTGGTCTTGCTGAATACAAAAGAAATGAATGGCCCTGTCTTTAATAAAATGAAAGCAATTCCCAGAACATTTCCCCTGGGTTTTCATCAGGAGACACCGCTGTTCTGAACAACTTGACTTAGACAGAAAGAGGAAGAGCTAAATAATGAAAGAGAGGGAGGGGAGGGAGAGGGGTATGCTAAAAACTTGACTGGCTAAAACAAAACCAACTACATGGAAAAACCACATGGGACGGCAGAACTGTCCAGACACGATAGTGACAATTGAGACATTTTCTGAACAGAATATATCAGTACTGCTTGTCTGCATGCCCTTGGTTAATATGGCTGCAATGTTGTTCTCCCCAGTGCCTTTTCAACAAGTGAATTAAATGTCCTAATCTGCCTCCCGCTATTTAACAGAATGGCTATACCCTGATGGGAACCATTACTGTGTGTGTGGGTGGGTGTGTGTGTGTGTGTGTGTGTGTGTGTGTGTGTGTGCGTGCGTGCGTGCGTGCGTGCGTGCGTGCGTGCATGCATGCAAAAAGCAGTAAAACAGGAGATGCCCAGTTGGCATTAGACTCATTCTCCAATACATTCACCAAAATAGGCTGCCAGCTGGCTCCAATGCCCTGTACATGAACTGAATACCCTCCTATACGAGCCTAAAAACGCACACTGTTCCTAGATCCAGGAACACACATTAAGAGCAATGGTTGATCACCCACTAGGCTGTTGGGATCAAGCTGACTTGTCATGGTACTAAAAATTGTCACTGTGGAAAACAGTGTGAAATCACAGATCATGTTTAAGTTAAAACATCAGTGGTTGAAAGGATAGAAATCCCCACTACCAGTGGGAACAAAAGAACAGTCATTTTACATACCATCCAAGCAGCCTAAGGGTTTATATGATCATCACAAAATATTCATATTCAATAAGCTATTAGTGAGCGGCACCGTGGCGGTGGCGCAGTGGGTAGCGCTGTCTGTGCACAACAAAGTGGGTCCGGATTCGAATCCCGCTCTGTGTGGGGTTTGCATGTTCTCCCCATGCGTGGGTTCTCCAGTTTTTTTCCCACCTCCAAAAACATGCGCTTCAGGTTAATTGGCCGTTCCAAATTGCCCGGTAGAGTGAGTGTGTTCGTGGTTGTAAGTCTCTGTGTTGCTCCGCGCCCAGAGTTTGCCTCGCCTCACGCCCTATTCCAGCTGGGATAGGCTCCAGCTCCCCGTGACCCGCGCAAGCGGATGAAGCGGTCAGAAAATGAATGAATGAATGAATGAGCTATTAGTTCCTGAAAATGAATGTGGGAATTGAGCTCACTTTTGACTATTATTTAAAAGGATAAATAAACAACAGCATGAAATATAAATGGAATACACATTCTGCCATGGACACATTTCACTGGAAAAGAGAAAAAAAATACATGTCACTCCTCACTCTAATTTTTGTTAGTTGCATATCTGCGTGAGACAATGGGGTTTGGATGTAGCTCAGGGTCAGCAGACGGAGAGGATGTGTGAGCAGTTCTGCGAACAATGTAAGAACGGTTGAAATAATTGCTCTCCCTCGCTTATCTGCAGTCACGACATTAGGAGCATCTGTCTGTGTGACTTTGGACTGCTTGTGAAATAACAGGTGAAAAAGTGTAGTATTTCAGTGGGTCAATATTTCTGCATATTAAAAACACTGATGATGACACTTAAAATAATAAAATAATAAAGTATTAGAAATTACCAACTTTGTTTCAATCCATTCACCTTTGAACAAGAGGCAGTGAACCCTGGACGAGTTACTTGTTCATCGCAGGACCCAACTCAAGTTGACAAGGATAATAGCGGGCCATTTCATACCACTGTGACACTAGGCAGGTTGTGTCCAAGGACAACGATGCCCCCGCTCCTGGAAAATCTCAATTTATGCCGATGTGAATAGATCATAACCTCTATCATGGCAGAATAATAGCAGAATGACGTGAAAAATTGTATAAGTTCTAATGTGCCTGGAAATGTTAAAAATATCAGCCAAATAGGGAAACCAATTATGACATACACACCTTTAGGGCCCTTACAGCGTCTAATGAGAATTTCATTGAATTATGTCCTCCTACTGTTAAAGATATCTTGATGTGTCGTAGCGCTTAACAAACCTGTCGTCACAGATGGATAGACAGACAAATCAGGTTAACACCTTTAGCTGTGGCTTCCTATAAGTGGGTACCATTTTTACTTATATGCACTTATATTTTACTCAGTGGATGCTGCCTTATTAATGCAGCTCTGGTCATGTGTGACAAAAGGTTGCAGCATTTTACCTCAAACACACAATCCCATGTTGTGTTTGCAGTTAAATTTGCAACACAGTCATAGAAATAATGGCTTTTCCTTAATATTCATATCTTTACAGGTTGTGTGTTGCAGTTTCAAGTGTGTCATTCCATGACATTACTACCACAATTTTCTCACCAGATTTCACCATAAAATTGACAGGATTAGATGTCTATAGCGCTTTTCTGGACACTCATGTAAGCATATATTGATATATGTGCATTCCTGACATTTCAGAGGACAAACAAAGCAAATTGCTTTACTTTATCTGGAATCACACTCAGGAAGAAGGAAGGTTTAAAGCAGGAGTCACCAAATGGCGAGCCGCGGTCTGGATCCGGACCGCGTGATGGTTCTGTCCGGACCCGTGACCACTCCATGATAAATTCACGAGAGTAGATTTTCTTGGAGCATTTTTACTTGCAGTTCACGGCTACTGACGGCGGGCGCTGTTCCTCCAGTTAGTACGGTAATAGTGCCACTCAGTTCAGCCAATCAGATCATTTGTCTACCCTGCGCTGTCAGCAAGTGAGACAGCTCGCTACCGCTACCGCTGTGAGTTTACCGCTACAGCGGAGCACAGAAGAAGGGAGACAGCATAGCTCCAAACGAAGTGAGGTTAACGAAGAAAAGCGCTGGTTAACAATGAGTGGACGAAATTTATGTTTATTCCTCCGTCAGGCAGTTCAAAACCATTTTACCTCATGGTCTGAACACGTAGTATGAATTAAAAGTGGTAGAATGAAGCGCCACTATGAAACAAAGCACAGATCTTTTGCTCAGAATTATCCCCTGAAGTCCGAGCTGAGGGCAAAATGACCGAGAAAAATACAAACGAATGTTCACTAAAGGCATGGTGGAGTTTGGGGCAACATAAAACGTCTTTTAGTGATGGGACAGTTGTGAATAAGTGCTTAAAAGCTGTTGTTGACATTTTGTTTGGGGGAAAACAGAAAGATGAGATGTGTGGAAACACTCCCAATGTCAGCTTCAACAGCAACTAGAAAATTAGAAATGTTAACAGCTTGATGCAGCTATTCAGAGAGCACCATGCATATCTGTGGCCACTGATGAGTTGTAGTTTTTGTGTGTGTGTCAGGTTCCTACACAAAGATAAGGAGCTCTTTGTTGAGTGTAATACCACTATGAAACACACACAAGGGGAGAGGACATACATGCAGCAATAAAAGATGCTGATCAATTCCAGTGGTCTCTTTCACCAACATTACAGAGACCACCACAAGGTGACCACCACAAGGTGTGCACGGGCACACCTTGTGTACAAGTGAATTACTGGCAGCCCACATGCCCCTTTCTCTCATGAAGAAAGTCCTGTTTGCATCTTTCCCCTGAAAAAGCCAGTTTTTATTCATGCTTTCTGAACATGTTAATGCTTTTTTACTTGAAGTGTAGGCCTTCAGTTCTTTAGGCTGGGATGTTTTTAATTTACGAGAAAAAGGATTATTCAGCTCTTTTTGCACTTTATTTTTTAATTCTGAGGTTTGTGTGTTCTTCAATCTAACATAAAGGCTTAAAATTAATTTGCCTGGGTCTACTTTTATTTAGGGTGAGGTAAAAAAGCTACCTGTGCACTTACTTAAACATATCCTGCATTGAAAATTGATAATAAATGATAATGTGGATACAGAAGCCGGCTATAAGACACAAACTGGACTTGGGTTCGGACCTTTTACTAAGAGGAAATTTTTCTAACCGGACCTCCGTGACTTTTAATTAAATACCCCTGGTTTAAAGTGATTATTTCCTTCATGAAAGGACTTGAGAGTATCACACCCACCTCAAAACATTTGATGAGTGGCGACTTGCTCAGCCAGACAAATTTAGCACTTTAGGAACTTCACTGACTGTATTTACTGACTGCACTTCTTTAGCTATCACAATCCATGCACATCTTCTTCATGTGTGTGATTCCGTACAGAAACTATCGTCATTTACATCTAGAGAACATGTCCTCTACCTCTCAGTAATACTGAAGGTGACTGCATCTAAATGGCTGAGTAGCTTTTCATGAGCTCTTGTAATGGTCCCCTCCCCCATCCCGGGGAGTGACGCTGTCTACCTCCACCTGCTGCATGCTTTTCCAATAAGAAACTGACATGATCATGAAGGTACCCTCATACATTTTAAACAAGCATACTGGAATAGAACATTTAGAGGAGTATGACTATTTATTAGAGCTGTGGACATTAAAGTTGCCATTTCTAATTAATCTTTAATCTTCATTTCATACAAATGCACAATTTTTTTGTTTAACTTGACTAAATCGATCTAACTTCTTGGCTAATCCTAATCAATCCAAACCCACTGACGAAGAATAAAAACACAGGGTCCCTGTTAGGTGAACACTTCAAAGTGCCTTGGGATCACGCTTAAAGCATGTGTGCACATATTGCAACAATAAGCTCTCTTTACACCAAAATACAAAAAGTCAAGCATCATCTTTGATGGTGCAATATGATGGTGGCTGCAGGGAGTCTACAATAGGAGCAGATTCTACAAAGTCAGAGTCTCTTTTGAGGCTTTAGCCCGTATCCTCTTTCTGCTTCCTCCATAAGTTATTTGGCAGCTCACCTACATTCCAACTCTTCCCTTCATGTTATGCCAAACTAACAATGCCATTGGTGCTGGTTGTGTGTGAAATGATGTTTAGAACAACAATTTGTCATCCATGATGTAGCCATGTGTTCAACTGCAACTTTCAAACTTCTGAAGGCACTACGAGCATAACACTTGCACGACATAGCCATGCTAACCTTAGCTGAATATGACATATCATGCAAGTATAATTAATATAACTCTACATGTAAATAAGAAGTGTTCAGATGCTGTTAAATAAAAAATATTCTTATCTTATTCTTATCACAACTTTTCAGTCAAGCAAAAGCACAAGTGAATCATGTCGTCATTGATGACTTCAGGAATCCCACTATCTATTGACTTTTTAGTCTTTGGACCGAAGAAAAATCATCACATGGCCTAGCAGTGGCATCCATAATCAAATCTGAGCAGTTTTACTGTGACTCTGGTTGTGCTACATTAACATGTCTTGAAATTTAATTTGTAAATAAGATCCATCACTTTCTTGTTAATGATGTGTTTGTGATGCTGTAGTCTTCTGTTTGGAGTTTTGGGCCTATTTTGTTTTTATATTTGTTTAATGGGTAATAAGTTCATTGGCTTTAATTGGATATTATCTTGTTACTAGATTAAGAGTGTTTCAGTTCCGTTGTTAACAGCTTTTTTTTTGTTTTTTGTTCCTTTGCACAAAGGCTGAAGGGTTTGCAGTTGTTTTTAATTAGAGAGGGTTTTTTGCTTTCTTTTCTTTTCTTTTCTTTTTTACCTGATATAGGATTTGGCTTTGATTACAGCACTGTTTCTTACTTAGTCCATCTCATGTGTCTTTTTATTTGTATTCAGTCTTCTCGGTCGCAATAAAGTACGGCACTTTTACAATCTTACTTATTTGTTGCGTCCTTTATCTGTAATCTTATACTGGGGTGTAATATAAAAATATCTGTAAATGTAACTTGTATGGACAAACCCATTTACAATTATTACCATGAACTTTTCAACTCTACAGGTTTACAGCACTTGTTAACCCAGAGAAAACAACTTCTAAGTAAAATGCATGTCTTTCTTATTCTTTCTTAATTTTGTTTTATTCTTATTATTAGTCTAATTTTGTATTAATGTGCAATTTGTACCATGTTGTCCTAAATTTAACTTCATCCACATTTTTTAAAATCTGATCCGAATTTCTAAACCTGTGTTGTCTCTTCTAGTAGCAAGAACACACGAGCCACACTCCACAACACTGTAAACATGGTTATGACACCATGCTCTACCATATGTATGGCAGAGCATGGTGTTTCCTGTAGTCAACCCAATTTTTCCCTCATTAACTATTGTTCGACAAATTTTTTTAAGAATGCTTTACTTATTTAAGTAAAGCAAGTTATTTCTTACCCCAAAGAAGGCCATTGATACAGGGGGACAGTACAACATCTGTTAGTAATATTTCCTAAATGCCAGAATGACTTTTTGGGATCTTGATTATAATTTTGTTGTTGTTGTTTGTTTGTTTTTTGTTGTTGTTTTTAAGGCAGCTAAATTGAAGTAGTAAGCTGATTCATTTGTATGATGAAGGCACATCATGGTTGCCTCCCTGTGGAAATATTCTGGGCACGTCAGTCAAAGAGCATAACCTGAGGCATACCCAAAACACTCTGGGGGGATTACATATCCCATCTCGCCTGGTTATGCCTTGAGCTACCGGTACTCAGTAGAGCTGGAGGAAATGACAGGAGTAAAGAATATCTGAGATTTCTAGGGTTAAGAGGTTATTGGATAATGTGGTTATGTCCCTGTTAACTGTGTATTTTGTATGTATTTTGTATAATGCACTGTACTAAGATATAGAAATCTTGGCTGTAACTGCTGTCAGCACTATTTTTTATCATTGAATGGAGCAAAAATCTGAGACTCAGCCTATTAAAAAAGTTTGTTAAAAATGAATTTCAACTTGAAAGTTTTAATGCTCTTAAAGACAGGCGGATGTTTTTCAGAATAATAAGGCAGTGTGCTTCGCTGGTGGGGGGTGGATGATTTATGCATATGCTTTCACATAGATTGGAATGAATTCAGAGCCAATACATCACATTTAATTACAAAAGTTAATTCTTTTTGTCTTACTTTGAGGAGTTACAATTAAAATAAGCAGTGGTTGATATCACACTGTGAACTTACACATCGTATTTAATATGAAATGTCATAAGTATATTTCATTATTCATTACATCTTTTTTATTCTAATTATCTTGTGATCTTAAAGAGATGGTTTACATTGGTACCATGTCATGTATTTTGCAGCAGATTGTGTAGATAACTACATCCAGAAAACTGGACTTTCAGTTCTATATTATTTGTATGATCTGGTTGGATTATTTTGTTTAAATTGACTGCAGGGATGTAGGAAAGAAATGACTGAGGTGGATTGACTACAAAGAGTAGTGCATTGTCCTTTCAAGTCATAACTTATCTCAATAAAAACAGTCCATGTGCTTTCAAGGTGCTATAAGCTTAATCAAGTTATGTAGGAATTGTTTTATTTTTTCCCCATGCAATGTTTTCAACTTTCTTCCAGTTTCATCCATAAGTGCATTTGCAGCTGTGAAACGTCACACAGACGAGATGATGTCTGAAGTAAATACTGGCACTGTTTGTGATTTGTCAGGGAGTATTTGACAGTTAGACTCTTCATGGAGACTTTGTCCTGAGTAGCAGCAAGGAATCCTGACACAGGTGGCGGTGGTGGCTGATAACCCTGATGAATGAAAACGAAGAAGTTGGAGAATCTTTAAAGACTGAAGGGTGATGGGTAATGTAGGTATGGTATATAAAACAAAATCATGGAATAAATAAAGGATTGGAGAGAGTTATGTTAGAAAAAAAGAGCAGCAAGATAATAACCTGACAATGAAAGTGTGCTACTTTGCTCCTGGGAAGCTGTGGCTGATGAGTACAGCTGATAGCTCAGTTGACAAGCCCAGACCTGTACATGTTATATCATTGAAAATCTTGCTTTTTTCTACCTCTGGCTGAATCCAATGGCATACTTTAGAGATGTGAAGTGTCATAAACTTATGATTAATGTAATTAACTACATACAGTACGTGTATACCATTTGCTGTGACATTTGAGCGAATATTGGATATTTAATGCTTTTACAGGCCCTGTCTCCAAGACGCAGGCACATCACTTTGACAGGAAGATAGATGGACTGTCTCATTTTCATTTTAATGAAAACAGATGGGAAGAGTCAGTACCAGCGCAAACGTTTCCGGAGCTTGATTTGATACATATGATTTTGCCATTTTGTAACAATTCAACTGTTTGCTAATGGCTTTACTAGAATGAGAAGAGAGAATGATTGGGGCGTGTTATGTGCACATCTGTGTAATCCCCTCCCCCTTTACTTGTAATTCTGACATGCAAATGTACAAATGTCTTCAACTCTAAGAAAGCTTAACTCTAACATGATTTTCTTATGCTAATGCTAATACTAGATATATGTTATATATGCTAATGTAGGATTTCATGCATGGACATCATAATGAGTCATTTAGTGCCTGGCTTCTCCCGTTTCTTTTGACATTATACTGGTACAGCCAGTGGGTAATAATTTTTTCTTTGTTATTTAACCCATCTGGTATAGATTCACCATCGACTAACTGAATATGTTCCATGCCTTGAGGAATGGACAACAATTACCATTTGATATGTTAACCTGGTTGGCAAAAGTCAGATGGCGAGGTGTCACATACCTCGACTAACTGAAGCACATGCACCATTTCTTTTCAATAATGATTCGCATAAAATGCCACTTACATTGTCATGTCCATTTGCGGATGCACCTCTGTGAAATACACTGATTTTGCCAGTTGATAAAATGTTCCTGGATTATGCTGATTAAATGGGACATTTTCTTTAAAGAGGGAAGGAAATTGGAATGTCTTTAAGGCAGCTTGTGTCACTTAGAATTAAATGCCATTCTGAAATATATATCGGTGCACACAAGTGTGTATGTGCTTCAATCAAAGATTATAAATACTTATTTTGAATTGACAGACTTTCCTGGAAAGGCTTGAGATCTGTCCACCAGGATTTTTCTGAAGAGGTGTAATCCTCACTGGTTATTTTTTTCCTTTTTAAATCTACTCATTGCAGACTTACAAATCTGCATCCATGTGTGGAAAAGACAGCTTGGAAGTCTAATATGTCTGACTTCATCAGTAATCATCAGAATGATTTTTTAAAATAAAAGATAACAAGAATGAACATATTCAATGCATTATGCTGCTTGCATCATGCTGTTTTTGAGAGTCCTGCTTTTGTGATGATAGTAGATATTCCAATTGATACATTTTATTGTTTTTTGTGTACATTCAATCTGTTATAGAATGTTCACAATGGTACTTTACTTTGTATCAGAGACATCCTTAAAAGTTTGTGTGGATAGCAGCAAAACCTTTAGGCTTATGTCTTTTTCAATACTAACGGTGCTGTCACAAAGTTGCCCTCTTCTCTATAAACTGATGTTTGATGTGGTTCACATAAACGTGAATAGGAACAGCAGCTAGATTTGATTTTTATGAAAATCAAATTACACTTTGTGTAATACACAAAGTGTAATTACTTTGTGTAATTACACTTTCCAACACAGTGTAATTACACAAGTGATCATACCTTTCTAATACAACAGTCTCTATTCTTTGAAAATCAATATCTAGGTCCATAGTTTAATGTTGACAAGAACATTTTTCTTTGTGCACCAAAGATTGTTGATTTCCTCAAAGGATGACAGCTGATGATGATGGTTTTGTTTGCTATCCGTATCTGTCAGTGGCGGGCCGTGCATTTCAACCGTAGGCCTTCAGTGACGTCATATTTGTTCCTACCTAAAATACACATCCTAATATCAGTATAACATCAGTATGACACCAGGGTTTGAGAATCCACACACATTCATTACATCACCCTAATCAAGCAACATCTAATTTCCGGAGCATTTAAAATAAATCATTTTTAATTATGTTTGACATTTAACTTTGTTACCAATGACTGTACTCATAAACATGACAAAAACTTTTAAGAATACAAATAAAAATTTTACACTCACCAACGTGGATCCACACAGTGCCTCTTTATTTAAAAATGAAATCCATAATTCTTACCTTTCTTCAAAAATACTTCCATGGCTCTGTCGAGCAATGTGTCGTTGTGTTTCAGATCCATCAGCAAGTCTTTCTCTATGGACATGGAGGCTCATGCTGAAAGCGGCGTCTGTCCGGTCGTATTTCTGGCATACATTTTTAGACGCTTCAGTGCCATGAATGAACGTTCAGCAGAAGCAGTGGACACAGGGATGGTTACAGCCAGAGGCCAATGCGGTAATTGCCCCATACTCTCACTCAGATTTTTGATCCGAAGAAGGAGAGATCAGCGGGACTTTTCCCTTCAAAATCAACCACTGCCTACATTACAGACAGTTCTGTTTTAAGTCGAGGAAAATCAAACAGTATTCCATGGCTCTGCATTAAGCTGGAAAAAGCTGCTTTTTTCCCTGCGAGTGTGAAAGTTCTCGGGGTCGAGGAGGGAGGGAAACATCAACATGGTACGGTTCTGAAATCGATTCCGTATCTGGAATGAATGTTGTCTAGAATGCTGCTGCCCCGGCGTCTGCGCACAGCTGGAACACCTGAGACACGCACCGTTTCCTCATATATGTCATTGAATTTTCTTTTTGCTTGCTCAACTGACTGACAAAAACTCGTCCACCCTTGTCAAGCAGAATTGTACATCTAAAGTTTTTGTCTGTAGTATTTCAAAAAGCACAATCAGCATGTTCAAAAATCCCATTGAATGTGTTGAGCAAAAAACAAAACTCAAAATCCTCCAGACGTGTTCTAAATCCCTCTGCAAAAAGTACAGAAGTGTCCTAATTAAACCTTTTGTGATGTTCTAATATATGACAAGATCTACCTCTATTCCTCCTTCAGCCATCGTGGGTAGCGGCGAATGTCCTGGTTCAGGTTCGCAGAATGACAAATTGAACCTAACCTAGCAGTTAGGTTTGAGATAGTAAGTCAGGTTTACTCCACAAACCATCAGAGTTGTGTGTCCGAGTAGCAACGCTGTCCACCACTACCCTGCAATGACTCCTTTGTACCAGTAGGTGTCAGCGTCCTAGAAGGCTTCTAAACAGGACCTGCATGAAGGGCCTGAGGTCTGCGAGTCAGCGATCTGATTGGTCCAACGCTTTATACTGAACAGGCTGTGTCCATTCATACAGCAGGCAGAACCATCACTTTGGATTCTGAAGGTCTGGCAGATTCCATGGCACCTGACAACGTTAGGTAGCTGAAATATGATTGGATAAAAAGTTGTATCCAACTTTTTAAATGGAAAAACCTTTTTTATAAAAATAAATAATATTACAATTTTATTTACAAATATTTATGAATAAGTGTGTTTTACTGAGTATGTTTTAGGCCAGCAGAGAAGGCTTTGCTGGCCCTGACGGCCCGCCACTGGTATCTATCTACTCTGATATTGCAGCCATGGTTATACTCTGTAAGCGCCAGGTCTGGAGGAGTTTGTACTCACAGTTCCCCCATTCTGGGGTCTGTTTGTGAGGATGCCCAATACCCTGTTGGGTTCAGTGTGGCATTCAAGCCTGAAGTGCTGTATTTCAAACTGCTTCATAGGGGAGATTGTATTGAATGCTGAGCTGAAATCAACTAACAGTATTCTGTTAGATGTAGGTGTCATTTTTAAAGTGTGTGGAGACTGAGAGGAAGGCAGGGAACATGATATCCTCTGTGGATCTTTTGGTTCTGAATGCAAACCGGTAAGGGTCTAGTCTGGATGGGGTTTTGTTGATGATATGCTGGTCGCAAAAAGCATGCATTTGTTTGAGAGTGTCAAAGGGTGGTGGTCATTTCAAGTAGACTCTGCAGACACTTTAAAGGTGGAGGAATGATAGAACATCCTCCTATGAGAAAAATATGGTAACAATGTCTGCTACCATCAGCTCGCTGATTGTCATGCTTTCAATTCAGAGCCAGGGCTGTTAGTAGGTTGGCTATATTGTTTATATTCACCGACTGCAGGATTTTCCTCACTTTTGCTATGGGTGTGGACATTACTATGGAAGCAGGGAAGTCTTTAAAGAGGACTCTGTTGCGGAAATCAATGGGATTATAAGATATGTTGAACTCATGCGGCAACGGCCTCACAGATGAGGCCTAGTTCTTAATATCTTGCCTTGACTGGCACATTTCTATGGCAGTGTCAGTCCTGTGTTTTCACTCTACTCTCTGCTTATGTACTGCTTTGACTCATTGATGTCAGCATTTAGTCCTGCTCTGATGATGTTGTGTGTTCTTTAGCACCTGATTGAAAAACAACAAATTTTACAACAAACGGCTGCCTTACTTCTCCTTTCACTCACACTTTCTGGTTAGAGAGTGATTTCTGGTCGTTGTTAACACGACATCATCAGCACACGTGTTTGTAAAACACAAATACTGTAAATGTTTGATGTACATAACTACTTCTTTTTCTTTTGGCTTTCCCCTTCAGGGGTCGCCACAGTGAATCCGTTTCCTCCATCTAACCGTCTTCTGCATCCTCTTCTCTCACACCAACTACCTTCATGTCCTCTTTCACTACACCCATAAACCTCCTCTTTGGTCTTCCTCTAGGCCTCCTGTCTGGCAGTTCAAAACCCAGCATCCTTCTACCAATGCAGATAGATAGATAGATAGATAGATAGATAGATAGATAGATAGATAGATAGATAGATAGATAGATAGATAGATAGATAGATAGATAGATAGATAGATAGATAGATAGATAGATAGATAGATAGATAGATAGATAGATAGATACTGGATAAACACCAGGAGAAAAAGTAATACTGACATCACAGGACATACCACAAGACATACACTACACTAAACAGTATAAAATTAAATTAAATCCATTCAACCCCGTGCTCACCTCGCCACTTCCCCCCTGCTCCTCCTGTGAGAGTCATTGTACCCCCTGATGGGACGGGGCACAAAGGAGGACCTCAGCCTCTCTGTGGAGGCGCTGTGTGACAGCAGTCTGCTGCTGAAGGTGCTTCTCTGCTGGGAGAAGGTGGTGTGTAGGGGGTGGCTGGTGTTGTTCATGATAGCCCTGACTTTAGCCATGGTTCTGCTCCCCAGAAGTGTCTCGACAGAGTTCAGGCTCAGACCAATCACAGAGCCCGCTCTTGCTGGAATATATACAGTAAATGAGAAATATCATGAAAACCTGTTTTACTATATTCAATTATCCTTTTCTGTTATATAGCTGATGTTCGAAGCAATTTACAATGCAAAGTGAGCAGTTCTGATGCGAAAGGGAGAGAGCACAGATAGTGTTGTGCAGATTTCTGAGAATACTTTTGATGACCAACATATATGTAAGTATTGAAAGGTGACCGTGTTCTCCTGGTGTTCTATGCAATATTTGTCTAATGTTAATGTATTCTGTGTCTGATAGAACTGGAATCTCAATGAAATGTAAAACCATCAGGGCTCACTGGCATAAGGAGAGGACATAAATATAAAAGCAGGCAGAGGAGTAAGGAGAGGCTGTATGAATTCCTGTAGGCACAGTGAATTATGGGGTGGTGAAGCAATATAAAGGAACGATGAAGAAAAAGACAAGACCTAGAGTCACAGACATTTAAGGTAATAGTTAAAGCAATTAGATACTGCATAGAGGTTAGCACTGTCTTCTCATAGCAAAAAGCATCTGAGGTCAAACATGCAAGCCAACTGGGGCCTTCCTGTGTGGAGTTTGCTTGCGCTTCCTTTTGATATGGGTATCTACATGGTTCTTCAGCTAATTTTGATAAAGCAACCTTCTGTAACGTGCCTTTGTATGAGAAAAGGTGAAGTTCCTTTGACCTTTTAGTCAGCTGCTTTGATATTAAAATACCTCAGTTGTCAATATTCTTATCCCCCGTCTATAGATCAAGGAATGTTTTTTTGTTGTTGTTGTTGAAACTCTGAACTCAGCAACCAACTGAAGTGGTGCCTTTTGCTATTTAAGGATCTTTATCATTTTTACATCCCGCTTCAAAGCAGTGATATATTGAAATTATGTTTGTTTGTCCATTTGTTAGTCCACTAAATATCTTCCCAATCATTGCAGATAGAAAGATGAAACAAAAAGCACATTACTCAGGCGGCAAAGGCGATGAAAATGAGATGATGACCTTGACCTTGAGAAAACTAGGTCAAGGTCAAATTTCTACTTTTGTGAACTCTGGAACCGGATAATATAGAAAGACAAGGGAGAAGACCAGTGTGAGTAAGACCATAAATCAAAGCTAGTGCTTTGATCAATGGCAGTAGGTCAGAGCACCCCTGAAGGGAAAAGCTGGAAGAAGAAGAACAGTCATTCCAGATTTATCTGGGACCCTCCATCTCTTTTGTTTTTATCTACTGTCTTTTTCTTTCACAGTTATTTGAACTACTTTCCAAACTCGTTCAGAAAAGTACAAACAAATAAAGTTGTAATTATAATATTACTAATATTATTTTACAGCTACAAGGTTTTCACCAGCTGCCATTTGAGCATGTGCTACAGCCTCTTAGAAAAAGTTTGCTGCTATCTCTGTCAATTTTATTCATTCTCTCCTTGTGGATTTATTTTGTTATTGTTTATTTGTGAAGCACTTTGGGACATGCTGGTGATGAGGGTCTTCGTGATGCAAATTAATCTTGACTCAGTGCCAATCTGTCAAGATGCACCTGAACACCTCAAGGCTAATCAAAGTTTCCTTCATACATTTTGTAAAAACAGACATCAAGGGTGAGATAGAGAGGGGGGAAAAATTAAGAACAAACGAAGAGTTGCAGCTGCTAGATGGTTAATAAGCAACAACATGTATAATACATGAATTGGCTTTGCTGAATCCATACATCTGTCTGCCTCTTCATTGCTATCTACATTGATTGATTTTAAACCCATTGTGTGTATGCATGTATTTGTGGACACCTCCAGACACTTTGCATGTGTAGAATGAGCAGCCAGGTATTTCGAGGCGTGTAAAAAGATGATGTGATCAATGGTTTCTTCTCGTTGCTCATCTGGAGTTGCACTAACTGACCACAGCAATGAGATGGATGAAAGGAATGAAATAGAGAGAGAAAGGAGTGGCTGAGATGGAGTAGAAATAGAGAGAAGGCGTTCTCTCAGTTGAAAGAGAAGGTGAGTGAAGGAGAGAAAGAAATTACAGGTGATGAATTACAGGTCACACTCACCTCAGAACACCTTTCTACAGACACTAAGTTATGTGCTCTGGGAAGTAACACAAAACTACTGTTATTACAAGTCGTCCTTGATACAGTGATCAAATGATCAGAAATATGCCCACAGTTTTACTGCATGGACTGCATAATTGCCTAATTTCCTCTAATTACCAATAAATAAATAGGTTATGCTTACATAATATATCCATTTTCTTGAAAACGAGACGACCATAATCATCTTATCTATACAGCCGCTTTTCCTCCTTGCAGGTCACAGGTTTGCTGGAGCCTATGCCAGCTGGCTACGGGTGAGAGGCATGGTATGCCCTGAATGCATTGCCAGCACATCATGGGGCCACAATAAAGACAAACAGTTTATGTTCTTTGCAAGCTTATTTGAAATTCATTGGTGCTTTGTAGTCTGGAGGTCATCATGTATGCAAGGCAATATTTAAATATGTGCAAGTCTCGAACCACATACCTGGATTACAAATGAGTGAGCAGATGGTGGATGGAATTTTCTGGCTAATAAACAAATTTACTTATAGCTACCTTTATAACCTAACACATGTTAGTATCCTTCTACCAATATATTCACTATCTCTCCTCTGGACATGTCCAAACCATCTCAGTCTGGCATCTCTGACTTTATCTCCAAAACCTCTAACATGTGTTGTCCCTCTGATATAGTTATTCCTTATTCTATCCATCCTGGCCACTCCCAAAGAGAACCTCAGCATCTTCAATTTTGCTACCTACCATACCTGTCTGCCACTCCAGACTTCCTCATACAATAAACCATCCTGTACTGTTTGGCTACACTCTTGCTTACCACTACTTTGCAGTCACTGATCTCCTTCAGATTACACCATCTACACAAGATGTAGGCTACCTGTGGGCTCCTACCTCCACTCTTATAAGTCACCCTTTCCTGTCCTCTGGAAAAAAAGTAGTCACTATAGCCATTTCCATCCCATTTGCAAAGTCAACCACCATCTGTCCTTCTGCGTTCCTCTCCTGGACACCAAACCTGTCCATAGCCTCCTCATCACCTCTGTTTCCTGCACCAACATGTCCATTGAAGTCTGCACCAATGACAACTCTCCCACTTGTAGGTATGCTCTGCATCACTTCATCAAAGTCCAACCAGAATGTCTCCTTCTCCTCCAGCTCACATCTTACCTGTGGAGCATACCCACTAACAACGTTGAACATCACACCTTCGATTTCTAGCTTCAGACTCATCACTCTATCTGACACTCTTTTTACCTCCAGGAAATTCCTAACAAACTCCTCCTTCAAGATAACTCCTACTCCATTTCTCCTCCTATCTGCACGATGATAGAACAACTTGAGCCTTGCTCCTAAACTTCTAGCCTTGCTACCTTTCCACCTGGTCTCCTGCACACACATTCAACATCCCTACTCTCAGTCCTATACTCTTGGCGTTCATCTTCTCTCTCTTCCTACGAACACACTTTCCTTCCATTATGGAAGTCATAGATTTGATTTGCATGTTTGATTTTGCAAAAGTTTTATGTCGGATGCCCTTCCTGACACAACTCTCTATGTCCGGAAGGGCTTAAGACCGGCACAGCTACGTTAGGAGTAACTATGTTCAGTTTTCATCATTTTTCTTCAGGCAATGTGGGAGAAGTACTTTACTGAATATGCCATCATATCAGACTTTTATATCATATTTTATTTCAAAAACACCATACTGATTGATCCAAATCTGTTTTCAGTTTGTTTGTTTGTTTGTTTTGTTTGTTTCTTTATGTAAACCTGCTGACAAACCTACAAACAATGGGTGTGGGTGAAAACATAACCTTTTTGGCAAGGCAGAGGTAAATGCATTTCAAAGCATGTTTTTAGGAGCTTTAGCCTTGGTTGGAGTTCAGTAGATTTTGTAGTGTATTCAATCACTATCTGAAAAAGTCACACTTGCCAAAGGTCAGTTTACTATTCTGGCTGGAACAAAAATTTAATGGTTCCAAGAGGGCACAGCTGACATGGAAAGGTCTTTTCATTAGCTGTTTGAATAAATAAATAGATTCTTTACGAGCTTGTACACAAAACCGTGCATTAAACCTGTTTATTTTCAGTCCAATGAAAAGCCACACCGTCACATGACATTTGCTGACAAAAACTGGAGTATCTGCAGCAAGTCCTCTGAAAATGAAAAAAAAAAAAAGGTTTGAATGGGCATCCTGTTGAGTAAGCATCCTGACATTGATGCAAATAATCATTATGATACTATTAAACTCATGGATACAGGTGTATGGCGTGATGATATAGCATCTAATTATCTCTCAATAGTAAACATAGTGAGAGTATTTCAGGTTGGTTCCATGGAGAGAATTAATTATAACAGCATTTTTGGTAAAACTATTGGTTTCTCTGTCTCCCTTATCTGCAGAAGCGTGCCAGACCCTTCAGCATGCTAAGACCGGAGGACTGGTGGAGGGTTTGCAGTTTTATTTGGTAAAGTCAAGATAAAGTTTGTTCACTAAGAGAGCCCCCACAAGCAAGTACAAAGAAAACACCACTACATGAGGCTAGCCTGTTTTTATACATACTAACGATAACACATACATAACTCAAACCAAGAAGTGTGGTGAATGTTGGCAAAGTGATATTCATCCATTTCGTTATGAAAATCAACTTGCCTTGAAAATTACTTGAGACAGGCAATCCATCACAGAGAACAATTTATCACGCTTATTTTTGTCCAGCTCATCCTGTAAATGCAAATCATCTCAGCTTTGTAATGGCATGTCGTATCAGGGTGTGACCCCTAAGTAATTGAAAAGCACAAAAGGTGTCAATGACTGCTTCAAAATGTCTGTGTGAAAAATTTCTTTTCTCTTCATGGTGCCCAAACAGAAGACTCAATGGGGAAGATTTCAGATCACAAGAAAAGCAGCAGAGGGTAAGCAGGTGGTCATTTGGCAAAAGTTGTTCGAGTTGTCACCCTCTATCCTACCACTGGCATTGTCTTTATCTAACCTATTGGCACAGCATGGCCAATTAGCCTTCCACATTACGGCTGATATAGGCCCTGTGCGCTGGAGGATAGACAAGATGAGAAGCAGGATGGGGGAGTGGCTGTAGGTAGAAGGTAGAAGGGTGTTGATGGGTGGGAGAGGGAAGGAATAAATCAGCAGAATGAAAAAATAAGAAAATGCAATTTGTCACACTGTTGTCAGCTTCCATTCTCCCCTCTCTCCTGTTGCAAGAGCAGCATGGATTCCCGAGGCAAAGCTTGCGTGTCAGTTCAGCTGTTGCATCCATTTAAATGAGAGTCACAGCTTCATGAAGTGAGACCGCATATCCTTTCAATATGCAACTCTGCAACTGCTGTGTGCGTCTAGATGAGGGGAGGCAGACACACAGTTGAGACAGAGGGAGTGTGAGAGGCTGCAGTGTGAGCTAATCTGGGGGGGGGGAAACAGAGTAAACTGATTTTGAAGATAGCTTTGTGGATGTACAGGCAAGATTGAAACTGTGGAGGTCTGTGGTTCTAATGGGTCGCTAGGATGCATGCAGTGACTGTAAAAGACAAGCTGTGCACCGTAAAAGCTATTGACTCATTCGATAGTGTCTGCGTAAGAAGGAAAGTAAGAAGAAAATGTCTCTGCATGTGTTATATATTTCATCAGATAAAGGAATCTTTTCAGGAGGCAAGCTAAAATTAATTAAAAATGTTTGTCTCTTGTGCCATTGGGAGGTTTCAACTTGAGATGGAGTATGAATAACACACCTGTGAGCTGTTAATAAGACTTAAATTAGCAGCACGACTTTGCAAATGATCATAGAACATTCTTTAACCAATATGAATTAGGGGAAAAGTTTCTGATCTTTCTCTGCTTTCATGAGAACCATTTAAATCACACAATTTCACACATTAAGGTCTTTCCTCCTCATCTTGTGAATATGTTTCTGTAGCTAAACAGGAGCTTTGTCAAGTAAGAGAAAACTACTCTATAAGAGTTGTCTGAGTTTTGGCTTGATGACCAAATACATTTCACCCCCCATGTACATATGTATATATTTGAAATCTACAGCACCTTAGTGCTGCCAGCAGGTTCAGAGCATTCGTTGTTTTCCCTTTGGACTCTCTTGTTCGCAGACTTTCGCTACTTTCTCATTCTAATGAGAGAAGCTGAACTGACAACAAACAACGTTGCCTGTCCTCATTATTCCTTCCATTTACAGGTTTGTAAAGTTGCAAAACCAGTATTAATGCACATACGTGTTGTTTAACATTTATATTATATGTTAGAGTGATGCTGTGAGAATGAATGCCGCATTTACATGTTAGGAAAGTGGAGAAACTGCTGCTTCTGTAGTGTTGCAGTCACTTAAAATGGCACCTTCTGTAACGCTGATGTCACACTGCGACCGGGTTGAGACCAGTCTTATGTTTTTATTAATAGGCTAGCTCAAGGCTCCAGTACATTGAGTTTTACATTTTACGTTGCATTTCATTTTAGTGCACATTTGAATATTTCTATTATTTTATATGAGAAAAGGAGAAAAGCACTTAGCCAGTCTTCAGCTTATATTCTTACTAGACTAATGCCAGTTAATGTCACTTTTTGTTTTGCACCGTAAGTCATATGAAAACAAAATGAAACATAAGTGCCCAGCACTTTTACATTTTGGATGAATATTAAATTTGTATTTTTGGTAGTTGTTAAGTACACTAAAACAGCTCAGTTTATGGACTGAAGGAGGATTTATTAGTACAGTATTGCTGTGATTTCAGTATCAATTTCATGGATGAATGGAAAATGTATGTTTTATTTCAAGGTGGGAAACGACAGAAATGTTTTTCATTTTCATTATTTGCGAATATTTTGGGGGAAAAAAGGAAAGAGATATTTAGGTTAATGGTAAATAAATTCTAATGAGAGAAGCTGAACTGACAACACACGTTGCCTGTTCTCATTATTCCTTCCATTTACTTTTATCTGCCTACGGGATCCAATGTCTGGACCTGTAACATGTACAGGCCCCTTTGTTTGTGTTTGTGTGTTCAGGGCCTGTACACATTAATATATATGAATGTGTGAATTATTAATACTAGAGTGTGCTATTAATTTCCCCTAAGGGATCATTCCAGAATATAAAATTAAAAAATTTCAGAGTTTCTCACCCGTCAGAAAAGTTTGAAAGATCCTGGATTCAACCGGTCAATGGGGAACTGCTATTTTCGGCTGGCAAATGTAGGATCACCTGATTTTTATCCTAAGGAATGGAAACCGGGATATGTCTGCCTTTGTTGTGCTGATATTTGGGGATGGTGATGTCATGTGGTACTTCAGTCAGTCAGTGAATCCTACCAAAATTACAGCTGATCAATTCCTTTAATTAATCCTTGAGTCAGCCTCCAGGGAGGAGGTCCTGAACCTCACCACCTGGTGCTCCCTCAACAACCTGGCATTGAACTCCTCGAAAACCAAGGAGATGGTGCTGCACTTCAGGAGGAAGAGGGAAGATCGCCCCCGCCTCTTCTAATCTGGGGCGACCTGATGGAACGGGTCAGTGACTTCAAGTTCCTGGGAACACACATCTCAAAGGACCCCGCATGGGGGACTAACACCAATGAGCTGGTGAAAAAGGCACAACAGCGCCTGTACTGTCTAAGGTCCCTAAGAAGAGTAAACATGTTCCAGGACCTGCTGCATTCCTTCTACAGGTGTTCTGTGGAGAGCATCCTCACCAACAATATGCTGGTGTGGTTTAACAGCTGCTCTCAGGCTGACAGAAAGGCTCTGGAAAGAGTCAGCAAGTCAGCGCAGAAGGTCGTAGGTGTACAGTTATCCTCTCTGTCAGATATTTACAATACCAGAGAAGCATCACCAGTGACTGTTCACACCCCGTCCACAGCCTGCTGCCCTCTGGACAGAGGTACAGGTCCATCAAGGCTGACCTCCAGACTGACCAACATGTTTTAGTCAAGCGCGATCAGAGTACTGAATACAGTATTCCAAAAGTAAGGGTTTACATGTTGGAAGTCCACCCCAGTTAGTAACCCAGTGCAATGTCTTCGTATCAATGGCTGTTACTGAGCCCTCTGCTGCACAGTACACCCTACAATCTTGAAGGCTCATGTAAATATATCCTCATAATTGCTTGTTTTTTGTACCTGTGTCTTGTTTTTTTTTTGTTTTGTTTTTCTTGTTTTGTATTTATGGTTACTTTATACTTGAACCTTTTGCACAGAGAGTTGTCGAAGAATTTCATTGTACACTTGTGTTTAAGGCATTAAAGGCCTTCTATTCTATTCTATTCTATTCTATTCTATTCTATTCTATTCTATTCTATTCTATTCTATTCTATTCTAATGTTTCCAGGTTAATCCCAATGACCTTTATAATCTATTCCCATTATACTATCAGCAAGTTTTCCGAATTTGGATGAAACGTAAGATTTGCACATGATTCATTTCTATGCATTAAATTGTTTGTCTAGCTATTCCCTTTGGTTGTGGACAAGATACCTTCAACTATACTTGAAGGTGTCTTCAAAAAACACACAGTGCAGCCATAGTTGTACTGTGTGTTTACCAAATTTTTAACACATTTAGAGGGAAAGCACGCTGAATATGAAACATCAAGTTTTTTACATATTTTTAATTCAAAGCATTGCTGCTCAGCATACCTTCACAAAGCCAGTAGCATGGCTGTAGGTTGTATTCTATCAGTCATATCTCAGCAGAAAGACATATCTGGGGTAACCCTTTAGTGTGGATCAGCTACCTATTTGAAACCAATTCTTCCTTCCTAGTCGCAATGTGCGATGATTTTAATACACAATAATGACCAATAATGCCATTATGTTGTAAGTTATAAGAATATTCTACACATCTTTGCTTTATCATGACATTTTCCTACTCACTTAAAGAAAGTCAATAAACTTAACAGAAAAAAAGAAAGACGAGCAGTGTGTCAGAACATCTGCTTTGCTAAATTTTTGAACATCTGGGGTTATTCCAGGAACGTCAAAAGTTTGAGGAGTTGGACTCCTGCGCAGAAGGATGGAAGCAAGGGAGTGGGGGTTGAGAGAGAGAGAGAGGGGTTCCAATGTTTTGTGAGGTGGTCCAAATATCAAGGGCAAACGATTAAGAGGAGAGAGGACAAATGAAGAGCTATCTATGAGCGATTGTCACCTCTGGACCTCTCACTGTTTACTCGATCGACGAAGTCAGAAAACTGAGCCAACTATATGTGTTTTGTATGCATATGTGCATAATGGTGATCTTTATGGAATTTCTTCAACTTTCTTTCAACTCTGCTTGCGCAGGCTGCTTCAGTAATCCACAAAAGCAACCGCGGGAATCAGTGGACGGGGTGTGTGAGCACATTTGTGTCTGCATGAGATAGGGAGGGAGACAGTTTTTTTTTTTAAACGTTCTCATTTCAGTCTGTCTGGCAACTGTGTCAGGTTTAGAGGGGCTGTCACCCCAGGGTGATGCCACTGGTACCTCTGCTTGTTTACCTCTTTTTCATTCAATAACCCAATCTGATACAAGACGTCAGGTCAGCTAATACTGACTAATTGCAAAGGATGAAGGGGGGGCGGAAAATGCCATCAGAAAGCCAAATGAGTTTTAATTACAGCCTGTAACCAGATATAGTGGACCTGTCAATCTCATACCTGCTCCGCAACTGGGACAGGGGGATTGAACGGTGGCTGATAGGAAAAACAGCACAGACCTAAAGAGAGAGGATGACAAAATATTTATGAAAGCAAGGGAAAGACAAGTTTGGGGAGCTAATACATCAGAGAGGCTTTGTTCAACCTTTGTGCATGGTGTCAACCAATCCTCTCTGAGTGAACCTCTGCTGCCCTCTAAAGGATGCATCTTGAAAAATTGCTGCAGATCTGAAAGGCAGAGGGTGTCCTTGTTCGTTGTGATGGTGGGTGGTTAGAGTCATGAAGTGTGTGTGTGTGTGTGTGTGTGTGTGTGTGTGTGTGTGTGTGTGTGTGTGTGTGTGTGTGTGTGTGTGTGTGTGTGTGTGTGTGTGTGTGTGTGTGTGTGTGTGTGTGTGTGTGTGTGTGTGTGCGTGCGTGCGTGTGTGGGTGTGGGTGTGTGGGTGTCCTGATTGCTTGTGAAACCGTGCAGCCCTTTGAAGACAGACCAAGGGATTGCATGAGCTGCGGGTGCGGGGTCGGGTTACCAGGGGGGTGAAGATGGAGGAGAATGGTGATGATCTGAGTTGAGAAGCATGAAGGAGGGCCAACTACAGCAACCAGGAAGAATGGATTAACACAGTTGGAAGAACACTCCCCTCAGTTTTAACGAAAATAACACATTCCTAAAATCATCATACGTGCCAATACAGCTGTGAATAGACCACAAGCTGACATTTAGAATATGTGTACTGAAATATGCAAAAATGTTCTTCAAATATCAGACGTGTTGTAATAAAATGCAATATGAAATACAATATGCAATGCTAGAGGTTATAGCTTTTTTGTTCATGAAAAATCTTACTTATCATTTTTACACCACACTCAGGCTGATACAACATTAACAGTGATATCTTATTAATTGATAATTATACCCCCAGTGCTCCTTAACATGTAAAATTTGTTAATAGTGATTTGCATTCAATTCCTTCTGAACAGCATTGGCTGCTATTTAGCTGTAAATTGCAAACAACCGTGTGTATTAATGTCTTTTATTGATCAAGACTCTATTATTCACGTCTGAATCAAAGGCATGGGTGACTGAACATTTCTACTTCATTAAAATGCTGACTTTTCCAAACTCATGAATGTTTGTAGCAACATGAGCTTGCTCAAGTTAGCCAACAGCACCGTAACTGTCTCTCAATAGCTTTGACCAATATTCACATGAGTGTTTCTAAAGACTTAAATCTTCAATGAACAGTTTTGGGACAAAATGTTAAACCAAATATTTAACTTTGTCCTTGCCTTCTCACTTTTGGTAGACCTGAAAGAACATGTGAGTTCTGCATTCACCATCATCGTTTTTTTGTTTTGTTTTTTGGATCACATTTTACTTTAAAGCATATACACTGTAGTGATCTGATCTGTGAGTTCAGCAGTAATCCTGCTGACAGACCAACAAGCAGGCAAGGGTGAAAGCATTACAGTACACATTTTTGGCTCTGCAGAAGTATAATGTATCAAACCACACTTTCAGCTTTAACCTTGGTTTGAGTCCAGTGGATTTTTTGGTGGACTCAGTCCCTTGCACAGACAATAGTACTTGCCAATAATCACAGCTCACTGCATGGGAAGTTAAAACAAACGATGATTCTAAGAGAAGACCTTTGGCAGGGAATGTCATTTTTCACCATGTGTGTTTTCATCATGGATTTAATTTTTAGTTTTACTTTTTTAATGTTATTTTCCTGATGTTCTTTTGCTGTTGAATTTGCCAATGGTGGATTTAATCTCTGTGTAATTCGTTTTTTCCTTGGTGGCACAACAATCATAACAAATATTGGACAGAGCTGCGCTGGAATTCAGATTTGTGTGCCAGCATTTAGTTGCTGCACCATTTAACATAATACAGTACATCAATGAAATGAAACAATGTTACATCTGTAACTTTTGACATGAACATTATTAGTGTTTGGTGTTAATTTTTGAAGAAATTTTAAAAGCTTGAGAAAATATAAGATAAGATTAATCTTTAATAGTATACAGTATATGACTATCAATAAGTCTTTCATGAATGTTTTTGTTCATTGACAATATATCATAAAATACTAACTTATCAGAGTGCATCAGTAATACGATCCAGAATTTACTCCATTGTCCCTTTAAATTGCTGCAGAGTTGAAGTAAATAGGCTTTTATATCTCAGACCTTAGCAGAATGAATTAGTACATGAAATTGTCACGACCACCACTCTGACTTTTCTGACCACTGCGAACTGTAAAAAATGGATTGGCTTCATTTGTAAGGCAATTTCCTCCAAGCGAGGGACAAGAAATTAAATATGCCACTCCCGCATACACATGCACTCGCAATCTTTCAAAAAATAAAGGGATTGTCTGAATTACCAAATTATTTTTAGATGAGGCATGAATTTCCACAGCAGTTTCTAATCAATTTTAATCAGGTCTTTTGATGCTTTTTTTGAAAAGTATTGAATCTAAGACATGTCAGACCATGTCGTAGCACAATATTGAACTTGGCTGTGAATCCATTATCAGCATATGTTGGGCTGGAAACGTGACAAAACCGCAATTAAATTAGATATAAAATGAAAATCCTAGTCTAAGTATACACTAAGCCAATGTCGAAATTGTCATTGATCTTAAATACTTGCTATGACAGCTGTATAAAGAAAGCTCTTGACAAAGCTTTCCAGTTTTACTGCTCTTTCTTTTGCAGATTAATAGAATCAAACAGGACCTTTGTTGCAAGGCTCATTTAAGTAATAACCATTTTCAAATTAACTGTTATTTAACTCATAAAAAGTATAGTTCATCAAAGCTCGACATTCAAAGCAATTAATAGCCTTCCCATTAGATAAGTGTGTCCACTGAGGTTTGCATACTTTCATTTATCAGGCGTTTACAAGTCCATAAATCTGATTTCAGTCCAAATACTCAGTGTTTGCAATTTGTCTTTTTTGTCCCATTTTTGTCCCATTTCCAAAAGTAATTATTTTCACTGTGTGACATGTTTTAAAAAGGCCGGTGGACTTTGAACCCAAACCACTCTGTGCTTACTGCCATTGGCAATTCTTTGTCAAAGGTGACTTTAAATCAGCAGCAAATGTGAAGTGCAACATTGTTGTTTCCATGGCAACCTACTCATAGTCCATCATAATGATGCTGTGTTACGCGTTTCCATATCCTGCTACAAAAATCTGTGGAGATATAACACTGGCTCTCTTCTTGTGTCCGAGTCACTCACTCTGTCTGTCAAGGGCATCCTCTTACCAACTGTCCTTTTTATGCTTCTTTACTCCTCCCCCAACAACTGAACACCATCAATCTAGCCATTTACTTTAACTTTATTTCCCACTCCATTAGTTTCTAGGACACAGAGAGGAACAGGGAGACAAAATGGAGTGGGGGAGAGATAGACAATATGTGGGAAAAAACAAAAGAAAGTTTAGCTCCTTGGAGAGATAAAATGTAATTTCACAGTCAACTTACTGTAATATATTATTTCACAACACTGGGGTGTAGGCTGATATGAGCCTTCCTTGGCACCTGTACAGAGCTGTTAGAACATCAGTGATGACTCTCTGGAGATGTTGATTGGTGAGTGCGAAGTCACAACTATCCAAGAAGGGGAAAAAATGTAGCGGCACTGAGACAGACTGGCCCAGTGGATCATTAAAAAAAATTGTTGTCATGATAGATGGCAGAACAAATTCCAGCTTTGTTTATAGTTACTTAATATGAAATAATATTTCCAGTCTGTGATTTCATGCCTTTGTGTCTGTCTCGAGTTTTAGAGGGAATAATCAGTGTAACAGCAGATGGACAATATATAAATCTGACCCAGGATTAAAAAAAAAAGATATTTATCTAAATTAAACAACAGCAATACTCTTCCTTTTACTCAACTTGAGAGACAGTTATTTATTCCAGTATCTGCATTTCCCCTTTGCGCCTGCTTCATGATTACACACAGTTATCCAGGAACATGGCAAAACATTGATTAATGCCTTGCACTTCATTAACTGCAGTCTGTCAGCTTGGGAAGTACGGACACATAATCACACGTCTCGACCAGAAAGCCAGTGAACCATAAAAGTCTAACCTAAGTGCAGCATATTTCAGTTTACAAATAACATCATCTGATGTCCACTAAAGTGATGCTACAGAAACGGTTTGTTCGCTTTATGAAATTTTGATTTAATATGTGAAATACTGAACAAAAAAAATCAATACAATAAAATACATCAGTCAAATTCACAAACATAAGAATTGACGTATGGGAGTGTGCATCCTTTTCTTTCTCACAGCTTGCTCGTCTTCTGAAATTGGGACACCAGACCAAGCACCTGCTCTGACGCCATTATGGCCTTATTCTGCAAATAAAGGGCACTGTTTTTTGACGTCTCATTCAGGAAATAACGATAATTGACCATGATGCCACAGGAGTTCGCAACACCCCTTGGGCTGGTATCGGCGTGCCAGTTGAGTCGCCACATGGTGGCGCCATTTTGCAAGTGAAAGTTCGCCACCGGGTTAAGAGCATAGCCACGCCTCTTCTCCCCATAGAGGTACCAGGCACAGAGACGCATCAGGATGGGCTCCAGTACACGGGACAGCCGTTGGGAGTGATTCCACTCGCTGGTGCTGATCAGCTTGCGGAGAGCCTCAATGGCCAGGGTTCGTTGGACTGAGTTAGTGGCTTCTTCTACCTCCTTCCACTCCTGCTCGGACAGGAGGTCAGCGCTCCGACCTTCCTTCCTGTACTGGCCGAGGACACTCTGGAGCCAGGAGGAGAACCCTGGGATTGGAGACAGGCTGGAGAACTGAGCCATGTGAGGGAACTCACTCTGGAAGATAAAAGAGTAGAGTTAACACTTAACACATACTGTACATCATTGTCTTCATAGAAGGAGGACCATTGAGCACCCTGTCTAGCTTGGCAGAATCTATATGGATTGGTTTGTAGACCGTAGACAATGGAAGGAAAAATACCAGAATCCACACCTGTGATAATATTTTCCTGTGTAGGTCTTATAAGTTTAGAGTGTTATTTGAATCTGTTTGTGTTAAATATGGTACCACATATCTAGGGCATGAAGGAATGCTTCCACATGAATGATGAAAAATAAAATCTAAAATCTATCTTTCATTTACATGCATACAGACAGCTACACACAGAATTTCCTGAACCTCCCGTAACCAGCTGGATAAAAGGAAAGTAAAACATCTAAGTCTAGAAAAATGGTTGGTGAATAAAAAATAAGGTAAACTTTTAAAGCAAATCAATGACAGGCAGCAAAGTTTATCCCCATCAGAATGCAAAGAGTAAAAACCTCACAGCGGCTACATAAAACCCATATAAACACTGAACTTCAGAATCAAACACAAACCAAAAATGCCAGTTTGTGCTCAGACTACAGCCAAGGCCTTCCATTCCTCTGAAAGAAATGGCATTAAAATCAACAGTATCGCTTCACAATCTTGCCCAGCTGATGGAGATGGATGATCCCCTCTCTCCCCCATGTCTGTCTCACCCACCCCTCTCATGAGTTGTCTTTTGCCCCATTCTTTCACCAAAATCCTCCCACCTTTGTTCTCTGGCATCTGGGCTGAAAAGTGATTGAGCGATGTGGCAGGAAGAGTAGCAAAAGGAAGCAGATTAAAGCTGAGGTGTCAGACAACCCCTAGAGGGTCACACAGCTGTCTGTTTGCTCTGCACCATTGTTTTCCCCTTCATTCTTTCTTCCAGAATGGAAAAGAAGATAGTGCATATAAGGACTCAGTCAGTAGGAAATGTGGAAAAGGTAGAGGAAGGAAAGGGCAATGAAGGAATTGAGGAGCACTGCCAGAATTGCGCTCCAGGGTCCAATCTACAAAGACAAGCAAGACCTCCTCCCTTCACCTTAAATCATTATGTTGACCTTTTCTTTACCACTCTATCATCTATCTATCATGTTAGTGGCCCTTTTGTGCCTACACTAGTCGTCTCTTCACCTTTATGTAAGGTAAAGTCCTGTCAGAAAACCAGCATCTCTCCAGAATTACACTGCACTGTAGCACTGTGCAGCCTCTCATAAAGAAGACTTTTATTTCCAAATAGTACCTTATCGAGCAGCAATGCGAAAGGTGGATTTTTTTTTTAATCTTTGTTTCTGCTGGAAAAAATACAATGTGACTCCCTTGGTAATTTTCTCTAAAATATTGACAGGTAAAACTGGACAGCTATATTTATGTCAAGTGCAAGCTAGCTCATAGGTGGCCATTGTTAGGCTCAGCAGAAACTAAGATTACTTTATCAATTTTTCTCCTGCTAACTGTGATGATGTATTCCTTACTTCATTCAATAGAACTAACTCAGCAAAAAAGGCAGGCTATCATCACTTGATAAATTTTCTCCTGCTAAAGCCAATGTAAGAGTAACTGGTCTGGTAAAATGTACTGCATGCAACCTGATTAAAATCGCTTTAATGCAAATATATTATCTGGCACAGGCCAATTTGTTGTTTTCATCATACATGTATTAGCAGCAGAAAGGTATTTGAAAGTTTTTTTTAACTTTCCTATAATCAGAAATAATCAATGTCAAGTAAGAGATGTACTTTTCAATAAAATTGCACTCGATGTTTTATCTTGAAATCCCTTATAACTGGATCTGCATTTTTTTGGGAATAATGTAAGTTATTTGCAGCCTCTTAATGTTTTTTTTTTTCCGTTAGAAATGCCAACAAAGAGAAGAGAACATTGGCATTGAAAGCTACAGAGACCTCTTAGAGAGGGCAATATTCCCCTTCTTTCAGGTTTTTATAACACAGTACACAAAATAAAGCGGTTCTCTAACTGCTGATACAAATAGCCCTAATGCAGGAGCAGAAAACACAAAACAATATCTGCTGGGCTCACTGAACCAAATTGTCGCCATTGATAAAAATGGCAGTAAGTAGGAAGTTTGCAGCAATCGCCATCCTGTCATGTGAATAATGTAAGTGGAAGACGCTTAAAACTCTGTAACCCGATTTTTATGAGGACGCACTAGAAACAGCTATTTCCCATCTGTTCAGTAGAGTGGCCTTTGATGCTACATTCAGTGTTCCAATCATTTAGCGAGTGCTAGCTGGAGTGGCTAAACATGAAGGGCTCTTCTGTGCTTATTTGGAGGTAAGGCTCAGATGTCATTACCGCCTGTTTAGTGGCCACCCCTGATTATGTGTTTGCAGTCAGCAAATGCTGAAATAAGTGAAATATTTTTGGATTTGCATAAAATTTTAACAAACACTATTGAATCGCAATCAAACCAATCCAATATTTTGCCTATTGTAGCGGTATTTCCCACCAAAATAACACTGCGAGCTGGGCCACAAGTCATGCAAACTGAACATTTAGTTTCTGGAGAAGAAAAATTAAGAAACTAGACATGCTATAGGGGGATGCTGAAAAGCTCAGCAGCCTTTATTTGTGCTGTGTGTTAAAATAGTGCATTCTAGTTAAAATAGTGCATTCTAGTTAAAATAGTGTGTTATAGTTAAAATAGTGCATTCTAGTTAAAATAGTGTGTTCTACTTCAGTGAGAATTGAAGCTCCATGGAAATATCTGGAACCTGTGTGTGTGTTAGTTTGTGCACACATTCGAGTATGTACGTGTGTGTGTGTGTGTGTGTGTGTGTGTGTGTGTGTGTGTGTGTGTGTGTGTGTGTGTGTGTGCCTTTATACTTTGCCTGGATTAACAATATTACAATACTGTACATTCAAACATAATAAGGACATCACAAAATTAATGAGCTCATCACTGAATTTTAATCATTGCTGTATTTTAAATTAAAAGCCACATTATGAATGAGAATAAATTTGTAATTCATCCAAAGATAGGAATTGAACATGATTATGAATGGCCATTGAAGACCAAAGTTATAATTAATCAATATGCTATATTTCTAAAAATATAAACACAGGTCGTGCTCACACAGACTACAGCAGACTTCAGTGTATTTCCCTGCAGAGTTCAATAAAGTTGATTTGATTCATTCATTCATTCATGCATCCTGTAATAATCACATTGCTAGGGTATTATTATTATTATTATTATTATTATTATTATTATTATTATTATCATTATTCCCTTTCCCCTCGTGTCTTAATTTTCTTCAATATATATTCTCCCTGTTTTTGTTCAAATGCTGCTGCAACATATGAATTTCCCAATTTAGTATTATTAAAGTATATCTTATTTTATCCTCATTATGTCAAGATTTGTCAATTAAATTGGGTTTTTTCTTGTTTTTTTATTTTTACATAAGACTTAATTGGAAATTAACAAAATTTAAAGTACAGAAAGCTCCATACTTTTTCCTTTCTTTTTTATTTTGCAGACTGACCATGTGATTGAACGGTTAGTTCTTTTGGATATAAGCTCAACACGGAGATCCAAAATGCCCTCGTAAAAGCCAAAGTAAACTTCAGCTGCCTTTTCACCCTGCAGTTTCATTTAATGCTTTAGCACCTGCTGGGTTTGCTTGGAACCACAATGAAGGTGGTTCTAAGTAGTACCTTCTACATGCCCAAGAAATAGGGCTGCAGTGTACTGGTCCTTTCATTGCTTAAAATGTGCAGATTTCATTTTTTTCAGCTTTTAAAGTAACCATTAAATAACTAAAATACAAAAAAAAACCTTCCTCTAAATAGAACTCATAAAAGATGTAAGAACACACCTCAACCAAACAATAATTTTTCTTTCATTACTTGGTTTCTTGGTTGTCACATTCACAGTTCCTAACTTCTTGAGAACCTCATGCACTCACCTGTAGTTCACGGACCACTCTCTTGATGAGGTAGTTACCCAGCTCAACGCCCTGCAGGCCAGCCTGGGTGGAGGAGATGGAGTAGAATATGGCTGCATTTATCTTATTAACATCCTCCTCAGCATGAAGAGAACCAAACTCTCGAACTATACTCTAAGGAATTGGCGGAAGAGAGGAAGAAGTATTACTCATCTGCATACAAGTGTTATCAGCAAAATAGTGTCAACCTAGAGGTCTTTGGAAGTCTTTCAATGCTGCTGGAGCAAAACTGTGATACATTGCTGCTCTACTTTACACCATGAAATATGTTGGCGTTGTCAAAATCCCCTTTCCCCCACTATAAATGACAAGGGAAAGAAATGGGCACTATAGAGGTTGTTCGCAGAGGGCTGTGCATTTTAAAAGGTCTCCGTATTGTTTTTTGCATGGCAAAAATGTATTTGTCAGCTGAGAGAAAGAGCCAAATAATAAATCCTAGGTGTTAAGCTATCTTCCAAAGTTGGGTAAAGTGAAACAATCTATTACAGCAGCCTGGAAGTGTTGCTTTTAACCTGGATGTTATCAGAGATGTCTTCTGTGAGGGCCACATGTAGCACAACTAGAGGTTCTCCTGGCATGGCTGCATGGGTGAAGGCGTAACAACGGCGATACGGCCCCACTCTGCGCTTGAGGTCAGTCCAGTTTCTCACAGGGTGAACTGCTTCGTACCTGCCAAGGGACAATAGTTAACCTTTTAGTTTTCAACAAGCAGTTTGCTAACCTTTCACTTCTTTCTACAGAACAGTTGACAGTGAGCACCATTTAAATAAAAGGTTCCAGTAATTCCTGAATTTCTCATGCAATCAGCTTGTTAAAAATTAGAGTAAAATGTATAATGGGTGCACAATAACATTTTAAAATGACTAAAGCTAATACCCAATGCAAACAGACAAAAGCTCTGACTAGCTGATAATTTGTGCAAAGGACATAGAAATCAAGCAACAGCACCTGTTATGAGCTTTATGTTGTAAGCATGGAGGTAGTGATTTACAGTATGATACAGATCTTTCACATTTATGTTAAAAGTAACACAAATATGTTAGGATAGGAAGGGATTCAGCACATTTCTTCACCACGTCTGATCAGTTTTGTCTAAAGAATGTGATAATGATGAAAGCAGAAAGTGAGAGAAAGGAAGTTGAGTTGCAAGGTGTGAGGATGAATGAACGTCCTTACTGGCTGATCTTCTGTAGGATCTCACAGGGGGACTGCCAAGTGATCCTCTCAAGTCTGAGAAGACCCACAGAAAACCACTCAGACAGAAGACTCTTCAGTGTCCCATTCAAGTCCTTGGGGAGACAAACATGAGAGCCTGGAATTAACATCAAGCTGACAATTCTTTCCCTTAGGAGCTGGTCGGTTTGGAAGACAGAAGATTTTGTATTACTGTACATAATGAAGCAGAGGTACAAAGTGACTCCTTGTGATGTGTAAGAAAAAGGTCATAGAAGTCATTATTTAAAGTTATCTAAGTACAGTAAGCAATGTAGTCATCATTGTTTTGTCTTTAGTTTGTGTTCATTAGGTCTTTCACTGTGAGCATTCGTAAGGTCTACGTCCTTCACTGACGTTGGATAATCATATCGTTATCTCACACACTGTGCAAGGTGTATGATACCATGGGTGCCTGGATGCTGTTTGAATGCTTTCACATTATGATTAGTGATTTGTGAGAGCTTTGCAATGGGTGTACAGGGGGAACTTCAATAAACAATTTGACATTTGAAAATAGGCTCATCCTCCTGCAAAGGTCAGACTTCATTTAAAGAAAATCTCCTACAAACACACAAACAAGTGAACAGAGGGGATGCACAGGAACATACTCAAACACATAAATATAGCATTTATTGGCAATGTCGTATGACGGATTTCCTTCATTCATATTTTATTGCCGACTTGTCAGTCATAATAATGGCAAACAAGCTCGAATCCTGCCTTAGTGCAAAAGCCGTTAGATGAAGTTCTCTGAAAGCGACTATCAAAAGCCAAACTAATAAAATTTAAAATTTCTTCTCAGATATATACATCCAGAAATGCATTATTCAGCTCCATGGTTAGATGGAAAGGGGGGGGGGGGTGTTCACACTGAAAATTTCTGCTGAGTGAGGTGCAAATTAATAGTAACCCTCAAAGATGGAAAAAGTTCAGGAAAACTTCCATCACTGTGTATGTGATTTGTGTCTCTTTGCGGATATTTGGGTTCCTGACATCACAAGATGTCTGAGGTGAAATAATCCATGATATTTGATAATCCCTGTCGAGCGCATAAACAACCCATGAGCAGCTGCTACCTTGGGAAGCCAATTCTCACCCACACAAAGGGAAGGCTGAACTGAGATGTGTATGTCATTGACCTAGCAGAACATGAAGTCTTTCAAATGGAAGGGGGCTGATATTCAAAGCCTGAGGTGAAGAGGGAGATGCAGAAAAAGAGGGAAGGGAAATGAATAAAAACATCTTCCAAACCATTAGGAAGAAATTGAAGCCAAGCTTTTTTGACACTGGTGCAATATAAATGCAGCGATGCACTGATGTCATAAGCTGATACGTCCTCCGATACCTTGTGTTACACTAGGATTGAACAGACACCTCATTGCCTGGAAAGAAAAGTCTGTCCACCAAAGACCGAAATGACCAAGTGCCAAAGTTTTTACAAGTAACACCTCGAGAGTGTGCCTTTTGTCTGTGATCCACTTGTCAGTTCATCAGGTCTGTTGGTGTGATAGAAAGCCTCACAGATACTGTCCTTCTTTCAAAGAGGCTAAAGTGAAGTTGACTTATTTTTACGTCTTTCATCAATTGAAGTTTATTCACCAGTGAATGAAAAGAAAAAGGAGGTGTAAAGAGCGAGGTTTTTGACTCAATTATTTTGAATAAAAATTAATTGACCAAACACAAGAGACTAATATGAGTGAGAATCACCTGAACTGTAGTATTTGCACTATTACTACATTTTTTGCTCCATCTTTGAGTGCAATTTTGATAACTCAGATTACTTAAATTGTTCTCTCCTGCAAGATATCAAATCATGTAGTATTAGATTTTTTCCACAACCTTTTTCTCATTTTGAATGAAATCAATAGCAACAAAGATTGCTCTGCAACCCACACAAATATGGTCAGTACTCAGTCCAAACAACCGCTCTATAGGTAACTTAGACCCTTTTAAGCTACAAAAGGTCTCTATGGAGTTTAGGTGCAGGGGTTAATTGTATCAGAAACTCTTCTCTGCAGGCATAAATAGATTGTGAGCAGGAGGCTGTCTCCTGCTCACCATGCAGTCAGGGTTTTTGAAAACCATTGAAAACCATGGTCGCAGCAATGTATTACACCATCAGGTGTAATACTTATGTCAAAGGCTTCTACCTATGGAACATCACATGTGACTCTTTTAGTAGCTCGACTATTATAAATGAAAGTAATTTCATGTTGATATGGTACAAAATGGCAACAGATGACGTATTTCATTATCACCTTTGCATAGGTGATATACCTGAATATGCGAGCCTTTAAAATGCTATCATTCCAGGGCATGGAATGATTGTTTCTTGATATTGTCAACTGTTCTACGTAACATACTTTCTAAAAAATGTTTTCTCAGGCCCAGAAACTTGATTTGGAAAATGTTCTCACTCCTCAAATAGAATTAACTCAATGTGTTCAACTAAATACTTGAAGAAACTAAAGCAAAATGGGAGTATTTGCTAGAAAGATGTGTGCATGCAACCTCCTGCACTGTGACGGTGACCTGCATATTGAAATGTTCCATTCAATTGAATATGATATATATATATATATATATATATATATATATATATATATATATAAATGGACAGGGACTGTTTACACCATAGGTTTCCATCAGCTAGGAGGCCACTCTTAATCAATACTGTACATTGATCAATACAATGATCCTGTATACTTAAAGGCAAACTGAATGCTATTGCCAAATGAAATTAGTCTCAAGTGGAATCTGCAAAAAATATCCCCAGCCCTGAGTAAGGGTAATATTTAGCTCTTGGAGCAGGGGCAACTGGGGCAAAGGTGATTCAAGCAACTCAAGCTGTGATGAAATGTGACCCACGGGAAGGGGGGCGAAGAATAGCCGAAGCCTCATGATGGAGATTCAATTTTAAAGCAGATATGTTACTGATGCTTTTACAATATGGCATATAAGACATAAGCTTTCTGAATATCCCAATATTTAGATCCATCTCTTCAGGCAAATTTATCGCGAACGACACTTCTTGACTCATGCGAGCATCCGTAGAAGAAGTAAGCAAACGTTTTACCCTGATGTGCGGGCTCTCGCTGGTTTTGGATGAGATTACTTCAAGCACGTCGGCTCGGAGATCCACCAAAAACTTCACTCCCCCCTCGACCCTGCTTATATGATTCAACAACTGTTTATAACGAGGATTTAAACTGTAACGTAGCCTGTCCTCAACCTGCAAAATGGTTGCCAAGTCTCGTAGCTGAGTGTCCAGGAGCTTCACAGCGAGCTCTGACACGCTTTTGTGGTCCACTCCAAAGTCCTGCGACAGCTTCGTGAGGAAACCGTGTTTGTCTTCCTTGTTTAGACTGTTGTAGAAGTGCATAAACTCCAGGCTGTTTGATTCTCGTGGAGGAGGAGATTTTTCTCTCGTTTCGTATGTGGGTAAAGGTGCAACAACCTTCGCCAGTATTTCCTCCATGCCCGAGGCGACGCCACGAACTTGGAACGAATACCAGCGCCCAATACCGACGCCCGAGTCCCTTACAGCCGCCTTGATGACTGTCTGGTGTCGGCAGCCCCAGACACTGCTGCTTAAAGCCCACTTAACAGCGCGGTGTAGCATCGCCGTGAAAGGGCTTTGTTGTCAAATGAGGTCGGTGAGCGGTGTGTAAGCAGAAGGAAACGCTTCCGGGTTTCTTAAAGAGACAGTACAAGTATGCCATTAAAAAGCCAAGTGCATCATATTTGATACACTTGGCCTTTAAGGATTTTGACACTTCTAGATCATGTTCATTACTTTTTCCTAAAAGCTTGATGCAATCGAAATGTAGCCGCAAGAGGACACAAGCCTGTGTCTCATTGTGCCGGTCACAAGCCCGGACAAATACAGAGGGTCGTGTCAGGAAGGGCATCTGACGTAAAACTTTTCCCAAATCAAACATGCAAAGGAAGGTAGACATACTGTGTGTCCAGGAGACCAGGTGGAAAGGTAGTAAGGCTAGAAGTTCAGGGGCAGGGTTCAAGTTGTTCTATCATGGTGTAGATAGGAGGAGAAACAGAGTAGGAGTTATCTGGAAGGAGGTTTGTTAGGAATGTCCTGGAGGTAAAAAGAGCGTCAGATAGAGTGATGAGTCTGAAGCTAGAAATCGAAGGTGTGATGTTCAATGTTGTTAGTGGGTATGCTCCACAGGTAGGATGTGAGCTGGAGGAGAAGGAGAAATTCTGGTCGGACTTTATGAAGTGATGCAGAGCATGCCTAGAAGTGAGAGAGTTGGTGCAGACTTCAGTGGACATGTTGGTGCAGGAAACAGGTGATGAGGATAAGTGGTTGAAGATGGATGGATGGATAAATAATTTTAATAACTATTTATTTTTGTTAATTTAATAATGGGTAGTAATGTGATATTGTAGATGCAGAAATCACGAGACTTCATTCTGGTCTAAAAACAACAACAACAACAAACAAACGCAGAATTCGGCTGAATGTTGCTTGAGACCGTCAAATCTGGCAACTTTTTTCGGTATACCCATCCAATCAGAATTCAGCCGGAACCGACCTGTTGAACTCGGGCGTGGCCAGTATCCCGAAGTGGCTGAATCATCTGTTTTCCGCTCCTGCTAGCTAGTTACCCAGCTAATTGGCTAACTTCAGAAGTCAAAGCTCGTTATAGAGGTTAACCACTCCGAATGATTTATTTTTTACTTTTTAAATCCTGACTCGTGAATGTATTCGTTCCAAACATTTAATAGTCAATGTGTTTTCTGGAGGTTCGTGTGAATGAAGGGGAAAGAGAAGGATGGAAAGGCAGACGGGAAAGCCAAACTCAATGGCAATGAAGCTGAAAAAACTGAGTGACACCGCTGGGTAGACGCGCCAGGGAAGAGGTGAGTTGTCTGTCTGAAAATTAAAAAAAAAAAAAAAAAAAGATGGGTTGAAAAAACAGACTCTGACTGGTGCGGTTTAACTCGAAATCAATTATTCCATCAAGAGCAAGCGAAGTGTCTGTGTAGGTTCTCAGTTATCCAGGTCATGGTTATCCAAAGCTGTTTAAATCAATCCACTGGACTTTAAGAAAGTTTCTTGAAAACTTTTCGATAGCAAGTCAAGTGCTATTATCGAACTAGAGAACGCTCATTGCTTGAATCAGCAAACGCCATTGTCATTAAAACTGTAATAAACAGAAAATTCTCTTCTCTTTTATTTCATATCCGTTGGAAATAAGTTTTCTGAAAGAAGTGGTAGCGATCGTTTGCGTAAGAAAGATGCACACATTTCGCGTCGTAGCGCCCTTTTTGCCGGGGCTTTGCACACACTACGGTGAGGGTGACTTGACAAATTCTTTTTCTGATTTATCACATCAGAAATAAAGTGGAACACATTAAAATCAGGATGTTCTGCACATATATTCTAAGTTTTGACCATTGCCATGCATCTGTTTTGGTGATACATTTTATTTTAGGCTGTTATTCCTTTTTAACATCTTTGAATTATACTTTTAATACTATGCCCCGTCCCATTGTATATTATTATTTTAAATGTATCCATGTATGATTACATGACCAGAAAAAGATTGGAGCATTTTTCTATGATGTTTAAAATTCTGTTTTATATTGGAATCACATGTCATGCAAACATCGACTTGGTAAATAAATTTGATTAAAAAAAATAGAAAATTATATATGTAATTCTGCAACATAAGAAAACCCATTCCTTTGATGTGAAATCCTTTGCTTATCATCAATATGTAGTGAGCAAATCAAGCAAATGTGATTTTCCAAATTTGCAGGTCCACATTTATCTTTCTTCAAGACTACACTAAGTATACAGTATATAACTGGCTGCATTATCACAGCTCCATATTGGAGGCAGTTTCATGTCACTGGCACTCTCCATTACTGTTCAGTAACCAAATACATATCCCCTTGTTTCAAATATATGTACGTCAGTCTATCAGGTTCCTTTAATCAACCAGACCTAATCATGCGCAGTGGTGGAACATTATGGATTTTTTGTGCCTGCATATTTTTTGTTTGATTGACCATTTATTGTGTTTCATATTGGCAAAATGACGGAAGTGTCAAAGTGATCCAGAATTTATATGAGTAGTGTGATCCCTCTTAAAGTTCAATTAACACTTCACTCAACATTCAACCCCACACGAAATTAATCAACATCCATTGATGGCTTTTTTGAGATAATCTTGAGAAGAACTAAAACTTTTTGGGGCGTTCGTACAGCCTCCTTCAGATCTTTTTGATATGTCTAATCCAACTATCTGACAGTTGGTGGGATCTTTGTTCAGCAGAAGCAAAGGCAAAATTTTAAAGCTGGTATTCTCATGGATGCTGGAAGGAAGATTGCTCTTGTTGAAATGTGGAAAAATTGAATCAGAATAAATAAAGATTACTTGCACTGGTGATGGATGAGAGTAAGAGCCATATGGCAGTGTGCCACTAGACGACAGACACAAAGGACTGACAAAAAGCATGCTACACCGGCTGAAATATTGAGTAGATGGTGATATTGAAAGCACACTTTCATTTCACTGAGTACAGTCAGCACTCTGTCTTCATATGAATAAATTAATTTACCTTGATATCTGATGCGTTTATTACCGTGCATATGTGAGCAGACAAATGAATGTGGTGATCTGCCATTGGCTTGTGTAATTGACGAGAGCTGGGAGATGAATAGACAACTGAACAGGAAGAAGCGGGCGTCAGGAGCAAGAACGAGGAGGAGATGAGGAAGGCCCAGCAGGAAGTGAGACTCTGCCTGAGGGAGGACAAGGAGGCATACAGGAGGAAGCTGGAGAAACAGCTGGGGCGCATCCAGGTGCGGGAGGTCTGGAATGGGATGAGAACTATCACCGTACACGGAGGGGAATAGTGAACGAGCGAATGAACTAAACAACTTTTTCAATCGGTTCAGCTCCCCCACCACTCCCTCCTCCTAGTCCCAGGCCTCTCCCGGCCTTGCAGACCGCTCCACTGATGCTCCCTCCACCTGTGCTTCCTCTCCTTCCACCCCTGCCACTTCTCCTGAGCCAACTCCAAGAGCTGGGATGCTAAACTGCCCCACCTCAACTACTGGACTTCCAAACTCGCCACGACCTCCTGCTCCCACCACGACCGAGACCGTCATCACTGCAGACCTGGTGACGACAACGTTGCGGAGGCTCCATCCCTATAAGGCGGCTGGACCGGATAAGATCTCCCCAAGACTCCTCCGAGCCTGTGCTCCAGAACTAGGGGACCCCCTGCAATGATTGTTCAACCTCAGCCTGAGGCTGGGGAGGGTTCCATCACTGTGGAAGACCTCCTGCATCATCCCTCTACCCAAGAAAAGACACCCTACTGAGCTCAACGACCACCGACCGGTCGATCTTACCTCCCATGTAATGAAGACCCTAGAGCGACTGGTCCTGGAGCTCATGCGTCCACAGGTGCAGGGTGCAATGGACCCTCTCCAGTTCGCCTATCAGGCCAAGGTTGGGGTTGACGATACCGTCTTCTTTTTTTCCTGGTATTTAGCCATTATTTATTCATTTATTCATTATGTAATGCTTGAGCAGTGGATATGTGCAATTTCGTCCGGGATTATTAAAGTATCTATCTGTCTATCCGTCTATCTATCCATCCGTCTATCCGTCTATCTATCTGTAAGTACTCCTGGCAGGAAAGCAGGGACTTTTCTGTGACAGTTAGCCCCACGTTATTTCATGGCACACTGACTGAATTACTGATTAAGAATCAACATATTGTCATCAGCTACGAGAGTCACAGAGCCAATTTTCCTGAGCATAATGTTATGTCTTTGATGTAAGTGTTGCACTGCCTCAATTTCAACTTCAAAATTGGGAATTACAAATATAACTATATACAGTATAACTGTATAACATCTGGATAAGAGAAAAGATAAACAAGTTTAGAGCTACAAGGGATCCTTTGAGACATCGCTTGTCTGATTGGTACCAGTTATAGCATTTTATGACTAGAATGACACTAACCAGGCAAATACATCAACAACTCGTTTTTTTCCCCTTATGTATTGCATGGACTTAAATTTGAATACCTGTAATTCATTCTGACCCCAACTGAAATCATCTCAATGGAAATGCAGTGTCCTCTTCACCAGGGGAGGGATTGTGATGCACAGCAGTCCATCCATAACCATGACCTTGTTTGGAATTAGCACGTCAAATACTACATGTGGAAAATTCCAGCTCCTGTTACCCAGTGACCCTATATTTGACAGCATGTGCAACAGCATGTCCTTGGACTTGAGCTAAATGTTGTTTGATTCCTGTGGTAGTGTCAGGCTATATTTACATGCATTCTAATACCCAGAGTAGTGTACAGTTATTTCCTCTACAAAACACTGTAGACTCTTATGGATAAATTGGAAAATTGAGCAGTAATTAAGATGTACAGTATGTTCACTTCAAATTGCTCCAAGCTTCAAATCACAATGATTTTGATTCTTATCACATTACATGTATAAATATTGAAAACCAGCATGTGATATTCAAATGCTGTGCCTGATGATTTTAAACAGGAGTCATAGGAGATATGTCATGACCTTATGTGCTTGTATGAATGCATGCTTTTGTTGTTGTATGCATAAGGACCAATATGGCACTAAGTGTCACTGGTCAACTCTGTTTTTTCCTGTCACACATAATGCATGTCTTCTCCTCAGCCCAAGACAATGAAGACGAATACCCCAGAACCAGCCAGCGGTCCCAGGTATGGAAGCAGTTGTAATTTCTAAAAGGCTGAAACGTATCCACAGCCACAATAATAACCTGATGAACCAATACTGTTTTTCCCCCCTTTTCTTTTTTTTGTACCTTTCCCATTGCCAGTTTGTGTGCAAATATGTCTAAAAGAACTGTTGTGTTCTCTGCACTTAGGATAGAAATACATGGCTTGTCATGATAGTAGTAAACCAGGATACATGTTTTGAGAAGTTGGTTGCTCAGCAGGGTGTAGCCAGTATGATAGATTCTGGTTGAAGTCCCGCTGCGTCAAATCTGTTTCCCAGCAGTGTTTCTACATATTTGTCAATGAGTTGTTTCACAGCCATGGACCCAACCCAATACCACAAATGGCATTTAAAAAAGGGGGTCATTCTGAAAAAGTAGTTTCTTAAATTCTGAATTTTAATGATTCCTTTTGAGTTTTTTTGTTGAGTGGTAAAGGTTTTTAGTAGAGTGGGTTTCCTGCAGAGAGTACAGTTCTGGAAGAAACATCTGCCTATTAAACAACAGAATTTAAATGCCACTGTGGTGGTCACAACTTTTTTCAGGATAGTTTTTATTGATTTTGCTCAGTGGTGCAGAATAAAAAAAACAAAAACGATGCGGGACCATTTACACACACACACACACACACACACACACACACACACACACACACACACACACACACACACACACACAGACACACACATGTGTACACATACACTCCCCTATGAGCTGACTTGAACAGCTTGACAACAGCATACACTTATTCTAGCAATGTGTGCTTAAAAGAGAATGGGGAGAAAATGGGACAAAAGGTTCTCCTATTGTACTTGTTTAATCTCCACAATGGTGGATCAAACACTCCACCATCAGGACAGCACAGACATTTCACGGAGATGAAAACTGATCCAAAAATTGAAGTTCATGGACTTGCACAAGAACGGCTGTGCTCATGTGTTTGTGTGATTGAATGCTCATATACTGTAATACAAGTTTATTTGAACCAAATCAGATAAATAAATGTAAAGTAATCACAAGTGATTTAAACGGGGTTCCTTTAAATTGTCCTTGATAATCTTTGTCTTACATCTGAACTGGAATATATTCAAACCACATTCACAGCAAACACTCATCGAAGTCACAGATCGGAGCTCATGACTATAAAACAGGCGCCTGAGAGAGTGCATCAGGTAGTTGTTACAGCACCCAGCTATCATATAATTAGGAAGAAATCAGTCTGACAGTAATTTACCAAACTAAGTGTTTCTAAATCTGGGCTGCATCCCGACCAGTCAACTCCTCCCTCTCTGGGAAATCCAAGCCTGGAGATTTTATGTCTTAATTGCAGTGATCATTTCATTATCATAACCATTAAAAAAATTTAATTCTTATTTACTGTATACATAATTACTATAATTGCAGGCAATGTCTTGTAGTTAGTGTGTCATTTGATTTTAGCCATAGAAGATAATTTTGTCCTAAATCTGTAGCCAATAATGTGACACAGAGCATTGAAAGCAGCATTAAGCCTTAATTCTACCATATTATTAGCTTGTTAAGTGGGAATAAGTTAAAACCATCAGCACAAGTCAGTTTTTTTTAAAGATACAACTGCTTATATAGTAGGATATGATGGTGTAAAAGATAAAATTACCCTCATCCTTGACAACTGAAGCTCTCAAATATATTTATTTTACCTTGAGCTCATCTACAAAGCAGCATACGCTGTACATTTAGAAGTGTGAAAAGAACTGTTACTGCATGAGACTGCAGAGCAGACTGGGAATTAAAGGATGTCGGTATTGTTATGTGTTCATTCTACTTAATATTACGAACGATGAGTACTCTCTCCTTGTAATCTAGTGAGGAGCCAATGGATAATGACTTTCCTGCAAAGAAGAAAGCGTTGAAAAGGAAGAACCCTTGGAATGTCCTTCCCTTTCTTCTGGTGCACCTGCGTAAGTCTGAACAGGGCTCTGTTTGTTCCAATGAAATAACCATCTTTTATTTAGGTTTTCCCTTTTATTATAGTATACTGTGATCATCATACTGTGGTTCGCAGTCGATTTTACATCGTCATCTAAAAAATGTGCTATCATTTGTGTGTAAATATAGGAATTTGGTAACTGAGTGCTTTTAATATGACCTACTGTATATGTTACCTGCAGCTCAAAGAAGAAAAAGAAGCAACGCATCCAGGATCAAGAAAGTGGCAAAGAAACTGAAAGAAAGAAGTCAAAAGAGAAAACAGAAGAGGTGAATGGTTTTTTTTTTGGTCCCCGGAGATTTTTGACTGTGTCATTTGACTCAGTTATTTTCCCACTATATGAAGCTTGTTGGAAAAGAAGTTCCTATGGTTGTGCTTTGAATTCACTGTGTTTTTCTTGGTGCAGACAGTAAAGAAAGAGGAGGAGGGAGAGTACCCCATCTCAAAAAAAACCTAAGAGGACAGAGGAGATTGAAGAGGCAAGACAGAGGCAAGATCAAAAAGAATGAGGAGGAGGAGCAGAGTCGCTGGAGATGGTTGGGAAATGCTGCTCTTTTCATCTTCCATTGACCTGAACCCATCCCTGCCACACTCAGAGATACTCAGTCAAACACAAACTACATGGGAAATGCAGAGAGTGGCAATTTTCACTTGTTCAAACACATTTTCACTTTTTTTTATCATCGTTCTTTCTGTCAGGTGGGAGGAAGAGAAGAATAAAGATGGGGTGAAATGGAAGTTCCTTGAACACAATGGGCCCTACTTTCCTCGTGAATACCAGCCTTTACCAGACAATGTGCACTTCTACTATGACAGTCAGTTGAGAGCAGAAGTCGGAAGTGTTAGAAAGTGTGACTGAAATAGGTTGACAGCATTTTATTTTCCATTTTTCACTTGACCTGCCAGACACGTGAGCCAGAAATCGTTTGACCCAAGTCAGTTCTCTTATTTCTGTGGGTTTTTCAATTTAGTGAGGGTTATCAAATAAACATCGAAGAAGTTAATGGTTAAGTTAAATATTGTCTGCTTTGTTTACAACCATTCAAAAAATCTGTAATACAAGCTTCCGAGCATCTTACACAATTCCCAAGGCCATCCAAGTGAATCCTTGTTTCCAGGATCATTTAAATAACTTTTCCAACTGCCATTTTCACATCAGTGCCTGGTTGGTGAAATGATGTTTTTCCCTTTTGTGCAGGTAAGGCAGTGAAGCTGAGTGTTGCTGCGGAGGAGGTAGCTTTTTTTTTTTTCCCAGATGTTGGATCATGAGTACACAACCAAAGAAGTGTTTCGGGAGAACTTCTATAAAGACAGGAGAAAGGTAAAGCAAGAAAAGATGTAGAAAAACAAACTGCCTGACACCTGCAGCTCAGTTTCATTCTTGCTATTGAAATTGAAATAAAGAAATTGAATTGAATTTCACTTTCACATTGAAAAAAATATTTGCATCATACAAGATTTTTTTCAGATTTGTTATGGAGTGTTTCCCAGCAAAGTTTTCCTTAATGCTGCTGCACTGTTGTCCACTGGCAATTTTTTTTAATAGACATATTACTTTGTCTTTATCATATTTTATCTGTTGATGCATTAGAATCACGTAGTGTTAGCTCTAGAAACACTCTTGGTAACATACCAGCTGTGATGTACTAATAGTGTATAGTTTGGCCTGGTGGTAGAGACTGTGAGTGACTATGACTGCTACCTGATGGCTGGTGTCTGAGGAGCATCCTCTGAATCAGGAAAACACCACGATGAGCCAAGAGGCATATCATGCAGAATTAATTTTGCGCTGCTTAGTGCTCAGTGCACTTGAAAATACGATTTGTATGGAGGCATTGACATGCTAATCCATACAAGTAGCTCTCGTGCATATGAACAAATCCAATTAAACTGTTTTTAATTTAGCTGGGAAAAAAAAACCTATGCGCTCCACTGCCCTCGATGCCTGCCCAACTCCTGGTTGTCAGTCATGCTTAGACAAGCAAGCTGATTGCAGGTCCACTCTTGGAGAGCGATTCTAGAGATGTGTGTTTGTGTATTGATGTAATGGAATGATTTTGCACTTCATCTCTGATTAGCCCAGAGAAAACATCTGGATCAGATTATCTGATAAGTGTTAGAATCACTGAACTATGTTTGATGAGCTCTGCTGTAGTGATGAGTGAAGACCCTGAGATCAGGATGTTTATGTTTTTCATTCTTATTTACTGTTACATTCTGCTGCTTGAAGCCAGTTTGAATTTGTCTTTTTGCTGTACACAGATACATCAACCCCAAAATGTTGGCCTGCAGTTCCTTCTGCAGAGGCTTCCTTTCCTTTCACCAGAAGGTCATTTTTCAAAGCCACTGGTTTTGTCATCCTTCACTGAATCTTTCTGTATTGCAGACCCATTTCGTGACCTCTTTGATGGGGACACCCCTGGGGCAGTACCACTGGAAAGCTGACAGTTGTGTTTTGAACTCTACTGCTGCTTTCAGCCTACTGCTGTGTCTAGACCGATTATATCGCTCAACAGTGGTCTTCTTTGGATGAAATGGTCTATATGTCAGCCTTTTTTCACGATACAACTGTTTTATGTTCACTCTGCCCCCGTAAAGTTGAGTAATTAAATGGGAGGTCACCAATGTTCTGTGATCGCACATTGTTTTTATGATACACTGTTGTTGCAATGGCCTGTGTAACTGACACAAGTTCAGTAATGCAGAATTACGTCGAAACACTTTGTCTCTGACTATGTTGACTTGACTTGACAAATTCTGTTTACATGCTCAGTTTTTTTGTGATTATCAGAAAGCGTCCAAAAATTAGATCTTTGATACTTTATAACTATTTGATTGTGGCTAAAATATGCTTTTTTCATTTTATAATGGTTAAATATATTTTAAGGTGTAAATTTCATTAATTACAATGTGGTCCAAGATCCACAGCAAGAAATTGATTGATAAGTGCTTTTTGTTATCAAGGTTATAATAAAACCTTGATAACAAAAGGTTTTCCTGTTGTTTTACACCAATAGGAAATGCATTTTTTTTATGAAGACGTAACTTCCTCAGGACTACATGAAGAAGTGATCAGTTTCTGGTGTTGAATATTTTGTATCTGTTTAGGAAATGACTCATGAAGAGAGGTCCCTTATTAAAGATCTTAGCAAGTATGACTCAGGAGAGATTCATGTGGTGCACAAAGCCAAGGTGGAGACCAGGAAAGCCATGACCAAAGAGGAGAAACTAGTATGATTTGGTTTTATTTATTTTCTCCATTTAACAACTTACAATACACTGTAACTTTCTTCCTGCATATGAAGGTACGTGTGAATAATTTAGCCAAAATTCACAGTTAATTTTGGTTTATTTTTATTGTAGGCTTTGAAAGAGGCCAACCAGAAGATAGTGGATGAATATGGCTACTGTCTTCTTGACCACCACAAAGAACGCAATAGCAACTTTAAAATTGAGCCTCCAGGCCTGTTCCGAGGTAGGGAGGAGCATCCCAAACAGGGCATGCTGAAGAGGAGGATCCAAACCAAGGAAGTTATCATCAATTGCGGCAAGTGAAAGCAGAGTAAACGGGTCAAACTGCATACAGAGATCAGAATCTAATCAAAACTCATTTCAGAGTTTTCAGGCTTTTTATTGTGTATTGGCCATATTGATCGCTCCACACATGTGTCAGCACAGCTGCTTTTAAAAAATGTTTTTTATTTAACACTAGAAATATGGTGGGTAGTACAGAACTACAGTTTTCCATCTTTGTTTTAATAATTTAATAATTTAGGCATCTAAATTTCTGTGTAGAAGCTTTTAGTCCTTGTAGGATGCAGTTGTTTGTACTCAAAATCTGTGAGTTAAGGAGGTTCATCATGATAACACAGTTACATGGCTGGCTAGCTGGACTGAGAACATCTAAGGCTTCAATTAAATTAAATACATCATGCTCAACGCCAATTCTAAACTCAAGGTCAGGAGAGAAAAATGTTCCGGCATATATTAATAACTGTCTTAGGGCTAGATTAACACAGTAAAACACTTTGTATTGTTTGAAATCAGAGACTACTGCTGTATACTTTTAACATTTGACCCTGAATGTGGCGTCACTTTCAGTAATATCTGTAAGCATTTTAACTATGAAACAGAACCATATAATGCACTCCCCACTTTATGCAAAGGGCTACTTATGTTTACTTCTTATTGTTGTTTTCAATCACCGTTACTCCATCCACATTCTATCATTAGCTGGGCCCTCTCAGTATACTGCATTTTGTCATACTTAGTAGTGGCAAAGTACACCCAAACAGACGGGTTAAACGCCCAAACAGACGGGGTTGAATATGAAATGCGATTTGGAACAGGGCAGTGTGGTCTGCTTTGCCTGGGGTGTTGCCGGTTGCTTCTATTAAGGAAACTTACATTTACCCAGCATTCCAAGAAGCACTTGAATGCACCACCAGTTAAGTGTTTCCATATCATCCTTGTCCTCAAGTGCTTGCAACATGAAAAATGTAGATTCAACCATGACGACAGCTGCTAAGGTTTTTAAAAAAAAGAATATATCTGTCTTAAGAATAGTTTGCTAGTTTTTGTGCAGGAAAAAGCCAAGTGACTGCTCTTGGAACAAAGCAAACTCACATTCCTTGTCATCTGCATTATAAAAAAGTCAACATACTGTAGGTTGTGTTCAGGATGTGTCACCTAAAACTTGAGGTGTTTTTGTAAATAAGCTTCTCAGTTTTTATAACCTTTGCTTGTAGTTGTTTTGCTCCGTGAGTAAAACACCATGGGCTGACAATGCTAATGAAAAGAAAAAAAAATGTTTTCATTCATTTATCAGATGTGTTTTCAGTTTGCGTTCCAAACAGGTTCACTGCGCTAGTTGTTTTGGTTCGTCTTTCAATTATTTTTTTCTAAATTAGGAAAACAGACTACTGCTTTCTGCTTCCTCTAACAGATGCACAAAACATGTGAGCCGCTAAAAGTTTGTGGTGAAATTTGACTTTTAACAGCTAATTCACTGTTGATATTAACTGTTGTCTTGTCTTCACTACTGCTGTGTATTTGGGAAAGGGTTCTATACAGCCTTTGTGACTCCAGAGGGAGTTGTTCAAAGTTAGAAATCTATTTTCTATTTGGCAATTTATTTTAGCTGACCTGACTCTTGCCTAGGCCAGATGAATCAGTTTATCTGGTGGAGTGAGCACATTGGAAGATCTGGCAAGAATACTGCTTCAACACTTTGATCAGAGATATATTCAGTTTTAAAACAAGTAGTATTAAACCTTTGTCAGCCAAAATGTGCTGTCCAGTTATCTAAAAATGAGACTCCACTGATACTAGAATCTTTCAAAAGGAAGCACAAATCTATTCAGAGAAACTCTACAATGTGTAAACAATGCATTGTTGCTCTTTCTAAAAGTTTTTAGTTATCAAAGAAGTTTTCAAAATTAAAGGAACAGATGGAAACAAGCTTCTAATAAAAATATTGATCGCAAAATAGGAGAAGCTTTATTTTATTTATTTTTTCTGAAATCAAACCTTTTCTATGACGCATACTTACCTTTAATTGCTTTCAAATTCAAAAATTCTTGTTTGGTCAGGTGTGTTTGTAGGAAATTTGCATTTAAGTGTCCAAATGGTTGTGATTGCTTTCAGATTTTATAATTGTTTTGTGTTAAGATTGAATGAATGACTACACCTATGAGTTAAACACATTCAAGGTGTGTGTGTGTGTGTGTGTGTGTGTGTGTGTGTGTGTGTGTGTGTGTGTGTGTGTGTGTGTGTGTGTGTGTGTGTGTGTGTGTGTGTGTGTGTGTGTGTGTGTGTGTGTGTGTGTGAGAGAGAGAGAGAGAGAGAGACTAATTGTGCCTTGATCATAAGACAGTATATATATAACAACAGTAAATGTCAAGCAGAATTTTGTCTTTTAGTTGTCTTATCTGTGATGCCATCATCTCATGTTAAATAATGTTTTTACTTGAATGTTTCAAGGTAAAAAAACTTTGTCACACAATCTTAACCGTTTCACATTCTCACTTCCCTTCCTGCTCACACATCATTCCTTTTCCTCCTGCTTTCTGTTCCTTTCCCCAATAAGTAGCGGGAGAGAAAGAGAAATATGGGAGAAATATGAGATTGCCCGGAAACTGAAGTTGTTTGTGGACAACATACGTGATGAGTATTTGTGGGATCTGAAGTCCAAACAGATGACCACACGACAAAGAGCCATGACCCTCTACTTCATTGACAAGGTCTGACATGGAGCCACTGCTCCAGAAAAAGCTCTCAAGCATTTAATATTTCTAAAAACCATTTGAATACAGCCTTATGGTATTCAGTGTGGCGATCTGACATGTGCTTGTTTGTGCTGAGATAGTAGGGATGGTGGTGAGAGTGCCGGAGGAGTATTTGTGCATTTTGAAGGGTATTTTTCTTGTGTCTTTTGACCCAAAAAGCTGGCACTGAGAGCTGGTAATGAGAAGGAAGAGGGAGAGACAGCTGACACGGTGGGCTGCTGCTCGCTACGTGTCGAGTGCATCACCCTGCAATGAGCAACTCGACGGCAGCAAGTGTGTGGTGGAATTTCACTTCCTGGGTAAAGACTCCATTCGCTACTGCAACAACGTCCCCGTCATCACAAAGGTAAAGAAAATTAATAATTACATGAAAGCACATCCTCCTTCCTACTCAATTATGCTTCAATGCATTTGCTTGGACCTGGAAATTATGTTTAATGTAAGGTATGTATGCCCGTTCTCAGAAGACCTAGGCAAATAAAAAATTAAGAAGCTTGTTCTGCTTATTCCAAAACCCATTTCTTACATCAAAATAATCTAGTTTTTGCCCATGGGTTTTGGCAGAAGCACATACACAGAAGGCCACTCGCGTACATATCACAAAGCCCGAGGCATGAAGAGAGCTAAGAGATGTCCTGAAGACAAACTTGTTTATTGGATTCCTGTGAATGAGGTGGTTTAATTTAACTGTTTACCTGCTCCTGTCTGCCTCTCCTGCTTAAATGCTGGTGAGTTTCTCATATTTAAAATATTGCGTGGCTCAAATAATGTTGTCAAGCAGAATTGTCCAGTATAAAAGGTTCCCTAAGTGACATATTCAACTTCAATTTAAGTTTAATACCCCTAAGGACTCAGGGTAGTTCCTAAGGTGCTGAGCTCCAACAGTTAGAAACCCAGAAAAATCAGAGTTCATGTTTCTACCCAGAATGAGGAACTCAGTTAACTTTATATTGAAGAAAAAATAACTATACTATAAACCCTTGATTTCTATGCATGTATCATAAATAAATTATTTCCAGTCCATAAAAAACAGCCCCCAAAAAGTAGAACTAGATGTAAAGAAATCAAATGTCACAACTATTCAAACGTTCATCCAAATGCTTGTCTTGTCAGCGTGGCTTTAGCCTTTCCTGCTAGCACTTTGAGCCTTTCGAGGAAGTGAGTCAGTATGGTTTCTGACCATACATGGTTAAGTTTCAGTAAGGCTTACCGATGGCAAGAGTCCCGCGAAGTGGTGATGGATCGTAATTGTCAATGTTTGTGTGTTCATCCGTCCGTCCACCAAATATCTTCCCAACCGTTGCAGAGAGAAAGATGAAAAAGCACATTACTCAGGCGGCAAAGGGGATGAAAATGAGATGATGACCTTGACAACAATAGGTCACGTTCAAATATTAACTTTTTTAAACTCAGGAACTGAATAAGATAGAAAGACGAGGGAGGCCAATATAAGTGAGACCACAGATCAAAGCACTAGGTTTGATCTATGATCTGAGATATTTTCTATCCTGTGATATTTTTGCACATACCTCAGGAACCGGATAAGATAGACAGACAAAACAAAAGGGAGGCAAGGGGATGAAAATTGGATCACAACCTTGACCTTGAAAAACTAGCTCAAGGTCACATTTTCACATCTCTGAAACCTCGTGACAAAAAGAATGCACCAGTTATATGTTGAATCATGGGTCTTTTAGTCAATGACCCTGACCTATGAAAGGAGGTCAGGATAAAATTTTGAATTCAGGAGTGTCGCGGGATGTTGCAGTCTTTGACTGCCTGGTTCATATTTGTATGTGTGGTCAGTGTCTACTGGAACTCCCTAGAATCTTAGTCATTGTCTGTAACCAGGAGGATCACAAACTCCACACTGTTCTTTTAGTTTTGGTGCACACTATCTTGACTTACGACATATTTGTGCTTCAGAGACGTTTTAATTTAATTTTTAATTGACCAGAGTGATGAGATAAAGATTGCCCTGATAAAGCTGATACATTTCATCACTTGTATCGTAACCCCTGCGTACATCTCTGCAGGAGCAGAAATGGCCTTTTTGACAACGTAATTAAGTTTTTCAGCTACTCCCTTTAGCTGTTATTTCATTTGATACAAGAAATGATTTATGTTATAATAAATAGCTTAGCTGGAGACTCAATACAAGAAAATAAAATATGTCTGAAAACTTTTTTTTTTTTAATTTAGTTGTCGTACAGTCTGACAGACATTTTTTTGTATGCATATGTAAATTTCTAACCCCTCCTCTGGTGTCAGCCTCTGCTATCTTCTATTCCAGAGATGAAAACGGAAATGTTAGCACCTGACAGCCAAAGTGTTTTGTTTCTTGGCAGAACATATAATTATTCAAATGAGTGCATTCAAAAGCAACACATTAGCTAGAATTAATTAGTCCCTTGCATATTTTAGCATTGTCAATTCCCAGGAAATAAGTGAGATTCGCTGCTAAATGTCACTTGGAATAAAATGGAACAGGGATTGAAGAAAGGAGTGTCTATTTCTTACTTCTTGGTTGGAAACCATTTGATTTAATACTTATATATTTGGTTTGTATTGTATATGGCCAATGTGCTGCCTCTGCAAAAAAAATAAATAAAAAAAATCTGCAAGCAGAGAATGTAATGCACACCAGGCAATAATTTCAACACTTGTGATGATGTTAAGCCACGGTATGCATGATATGGACCACTAATACTCTATGACTGCATAAAGTAGCTAAAAGGGTTCGTCCATGTGAACACCTTCGTCCCTTTTCCAGCCATCAATGCCAAGGAAATTGTTAATGACCACCTAACTGTACAATACTTGCTTTGCATTGTTAAATAAATAAATGCATCGCCTTATTACTCAATTTGAACCCTAGCCTCTGCAGATGCTATTTTTAACACAAATACATCATTATAGCAATTAGAAGAGCTTTCTTTGTCACTCCTTTAGGCAGAAGCTAATTTACATTTTTTTCTCCAAAGCACACACACTTTACTTTTTTTAGTTTTAGTTTATTTGCCAGGGGGAACGACATTGCCACACAAATCAACCCTTGAATATTTGAATGCGTTTTATAAAGTACCACATCTGTTGCTGTTAATTGGTGTCTTGCATATTTTACTAGTTAATTGGGGGTACATTGAAACCATGGAAGCCGCTTAATTGCTTGAAATGTCAGATGCAATTGTGCAAGTTTCACTCTGGTTCTGCTTTGAGACGGACTAGTCAAACACTAGTCAAACACATCCACTCACACACAAAAGGTACCTACCAAAACTACTTTATAATGTTTTAGGACAAGTCTTAATGGTCTATGAAATGATTGATCTAAAGAATGCATTTTCCGTTCATTATAAGGAGAAAAACATCTAAACTGTACCCTTTAGGCCTGTAAAGTTGGTAGATTTGGATCTGATTAGCTGGTTACTTACATTCCAGTTTTAATTACGGTATATATATATATTCTGTATATATATATTGTGTGTATGTATGTATATATATGTATATGTGTATATATATGTATATATATACATATATACATATATGTGTGTGTGTGTGTGTATGTATGTGTGTGTGTATATATATATATATATATATATATATATACATATATATATATACATACATATATATATATATATATATATATATATATATATATATATATATATATATATATATATATATATATATATATATATATATATATATATATATATATATATATATATATGTAAACATTCTCATTGTTGGGCTGCATTTTTTTGTCTTGCAGAGAAACATAAAATTTGTAAGAAAAAAATTTGATTTTTAAGAATCTTGTGATTTTCATAGAAAACAAGCAACCTGAAGATGATCTCTTTGACCTCCTTAATGTGAGTGTAACTTGATGTCTTCGTGTTATATGCTATATCCACAACAGATATAGATTTTAATTTTGGTCAAATAAAACCTGCGATATCCTCCTGCTTATTGATTTAAATTATTTGGTGTAGAAAGTAGTGTATATATTAAGTAAAAAGGTATTTTCCTTTTATTTATTCATCTGTTTTATTTGCTTTGTAAAGGGAAACTGTCCACAAGCACCATGAATATTTACTTTGTATAAAAGAGTACCTGAATTTGTCCAGGGTGATGTAGAATGCATGAGAAATGCCCCTGAGGTGTGTAGTAGTCAAAGAAAAGGCAGAAAAAGATTGTGAAATCACATAAGAATTACATTTTTTTTCATGCTTTCAGGAGACAGAGGGTGGCAGTAAAGGAAAAGCAGGGACTAAATTGTATGGTGTAAGAGATGAGATTGAATGAGGATGAGTCTGTCGGTGTAAAGAGATGAAAGGAGTAAAGGGAGGGAATGGAGGGTGAGGATAAGGAGAAGGATATTGGAAGTGGTGAGACTGAAAGCTAAAAAGGAGTGACAAAAGAGAGAGGGGATGGACTCTACCAGATAAAAGTGAAGCTGCACAAGTGGAAATTGAAAATGGACATACTGGGCAGATGAATTTCCACACGTAAAAAATCTGGTGTCCTCTTAACGCCTTTGTTTGGCTGCAGGCAACAAGGCCATACAATGTAGCTGACATACACTTAAGCGTGATATGGGGAGATGGGGCTTTGCAAGGTGTACTCAGTCTTAAAAGAAACAGAGCTTTGGAGTGTGTCTTTTTGACTCTCATTTATGCTAATAAAGGTATAATAAAGAATTTAAAAATATAATATTATTAGCCTATAGCAGCGTCCGTCACACATCTTGCAGAAGAAGCGGCTGAAGACGAGACGTATGAGACGGCAAAGTTTTTTCTGTACTTTCTCTGTTCACCACAAAAATTGGAATTGTATAATTACTGGTAGACCGTTAAAACTACATAATTTCATGTTACTGTACATTAAATTAGAATAAAAACACATATTACTAGCTTGTAGCAATGACGTGCAGTGAAATTCATGGCTGGTGAGGCACTGATGTTAGAGTCAGTTTTGCAAAGTTATCAGCCAGAGTGGCCACATTAAATAAGCACCCTGACATTAATGAAAAACTAGTTAAAAAGCATTACGTGTCTTCTACTCGGTTTGAAAATAGCAAATTATTTTCTGACCTGATGTTCGAAGCAGATGTTTAAGATGACATTGATCTTTTATCATTTACAATCTTGTTGAGATTGTTAGTCCAATCTGAGGTAAGGCTTGCCTGCCTCCTGCTGTATTTTGCATTGCAAATGATTTTAACCAATTTTTTATGTCAGGCTGCTAATTTCTTGGAAAATATGCCACTCTGTTTGGTTCGTAACACTGACTTGAACATCAGTGCCTCACCAGCCATGAACCTCACTGAAAGTCATTGGACCATTGCAGTCTCCTTGACCCGAAGTGCGGAAGAATTGGCTGAAGAGGGGATGGTGATGTATGAGAGGGCGAGGTATTGTCTGTACTGTAGTAGAAAAATAAAATTTACTTGTTAGTGATCTTGAAATAGATTTGTATTAAATAAAGTACAGTACATATCTGGGAATGGTTATCTTAGGTTTAGCCTGAAGACAGGTTAATTTGGCTTGCGTCACTTTTCAACTTGTGTTCCGTCACCTGGAACCCATTCACAATGTAAGTTGAGGTATACCTCTAAATTGTTTTAGCTAAGGATGTATATTCAGACTACTCATTATTCAGCTTTCTTGTAGGCTACAGTGTGCTGACCTTGGGTTAAGTGCTGTCAATGCTGAGAAACATGTCGTCTTCTAATCCGCTAATCGGAGACAGCGGTGTATGTGGGTGGAGGTGCAGCTGATGAATATTCACATTTGATGAGAAGGGTTTATGATCCACTGGGAGAAAAAGATACCATAGTAAATTGCAATGAAAGTTTGAGAGCCATCTCACACGTTACCCTATAAAGACTGACAGCTAGGAAAAGGAAGAGATACTGTGATGAAGAGATGGAGCAACTGAAAGAAGAAATGTGGTGCCTCTGCTCTCTGCCCTCTGGTGTGTCAGGAAATGTCAGGGTGTGTTGGAGGTGGAATGGTAATGGCTGCTGTGGGCAGGCCTGATTGACACTCAGAAAGGCCAGGCCAGCAAGTGAAGGGGGGGAGAAAGTGACAGCCGGTCCAGGTAATGGGAGGTTATAAGAGGAGATGAAAAAGTTGGAGAGGAAGGAACGAACGTGAGAGGGTGTAAGAAAGCAGCTCTAAGGCCAAGATGAGGAGGAGAAGGAGGAAAATGGGTAAATGGAATGAAAACTGTATGAAGGAACAGCAGAATGTGGAGTTATCAAACTCCACTTATAGAAAGTAGAGCGCTACTCAGACTGGAAGGGAAATTAAACATGAGTGGAGGGAGTCAAATATTTAAATGACTAATAGTTACATTCAATTAATATCCTCTTAGCCTGGAGAATGTTTTTATTATTACCTCGCCAATATCATCATAAAGGGAATGAAGGAGGTTATATAGGAATATTCCATTTATCCATCGCCAAGTCATTTCATACATACACATATGAACACATGACAATACTTATGTTAGGATTTTAAATATCAGTACTGCTCGGTGTTTTCGGGATCATGTGTTTTGACTTGTCATCCAGCCTTAACATGTGGGAGACGCCTGCTTCAGAAGGTTCATCAGAATACTGAGGGAGTTTAAGACACTGATACTGTCAGGCTGTCAGCAGTGAAACTGATTAAACTTATGTTTGTTATCATGTAATAAATACAAAAATGGGGTTGAGTTAGATGAGGGATTCAGGTCCACATTTTGAAATTTGATTAGATGGCTCAAAGGTGGGCATAAACATGGCTCAAAAAATAAATGTTTCAAAGTGTGAAGAAAGAGAAGGCATCTGCTGTAAAATGAATTTCTTGTAATTTTAGAAAAGATTACTGAACAACTTGAATGTAGAAATGTACACAGGCCTTGGAGAGTCATTTCTTATATCACTGTATCTTTAAGCTGCTTTTCACACAGCGCTTTGTGGCTCTCCGTCCATTCTTTGACCGGCTTCACAAAATGGCAAATAAAGAAATGCAGTTAAATTGATTTTGCAGAAATATGTCATGTATCAAGCGCACAGTGCATTTTGTATGTTGGATTAATGTGTTTTCAAATATTTTCAAGCACCCGGTGCTGAAAACCTTAAATTGTAACCACTGACATTTCAGAGAGTGAAAAAAGAGAGGTGCTTCTCAGTATTAGATTTCAAAATGGCCAGGGGATTGTGTATGTGTGTTTTCTTATAAGCACGTAGAGGAAAAAAAAATGTTAAGGTCTGAATGCCTGGTCTGAATTGAGAATTCCAGTGTTGTTCTGTATACCTCATTCAGAGTTCCCCTTATTAGAACTGCCCTGCAAAATTTCTGCTGGTTTAGTTTGGATAAAATGTCAGTGAGATTCTTAAACTTAATTTATCCAAATATATTAAATTTTTTCCAGCACTGTAGTGTATTCCTATGGCCGGTTTCCCAGTGACATATTTCTTTATTTCCCTTAACTCAGTTGTGTCGACTTTCACCATCACCAAGAAGGGATTACTTTAAAAAAAAAAAAATTCACAGGAGAGTGATGTAGAAAGAAAACTAGTGGGAAAATGGAAAGCAGATCAGTTTACGTTTAGAATGATGACGGTCGGTATGCCTCTGTGACAGTATTCATCATCACTGCAAATTGGCTCGCAGTATGTTAATAAGAAGAGCCAGAACACAGCAGCTTCTCTTCTAGGTTGGAAATTTAAAACTACTGTAATGACATGTTGTGATAATGTTTTAGGAGATGACACACACAATACACAAACAGATTTTTGCACACGCTCCCATCATGCAACAGATGTGTGTGTGTGTGTGTGTGTGTGTGTGTGTGTGTGTGTGTGTGTGTGTGTGTGTGTGTGTGTGTGTGTGTGTGTGTGTGTGTGTGTGTGTGTGTGTGTGTGTGTGTGTGTGTGTGTGTGTGTGTGTGTGTGTGTGCTTGACATTTTACCTGCTGGTTAGACTTGCAACTTGCAGAGTTGTAGAAATAGAATTATGTAGCTCATTAGCAAGGTAGGCAAAGCAGTGACTGTATGTGTGCGTGTTTGGGCTTGCGTGCACACACACACTACATTCAAATATAGGCACACATACTGTTTCTAAAAGTCCCCTGCTGTAAGACACACATACATAGAAGTCGGTGGCCCGAAACAGCAGGGTCTCGACCCCACTCTGATTAAACCAACCACATTATTACAATCTTCATGAAAATCATCAGAATGATTCCTTCTTTTGCGCCGGCAGTAAGCTCACAAGCAAGCTTGTGCGGGCGTTTGTTTTATACGCCTCAGCTTTAATCTGTGTTTAGAAATCCATGCATTGTCTTGCCGCTCAAATGCATATGTTTATGCTTAATCAGTGTGTGTGTGTGTGTGTGTGTGCAGTGAGTGTTTGTACTTGTTTGTCTTTCATGCTGGTGGCATGTCCTTGGACTATTTCATCTTTGTTTTGAAAAATTGGAAGCATTTGACATGAGCTAATGGATATCTAACCAGTTGTAATGACAGCTTTAACTTGTTTTAATACCTGCAGAAATGTCAGATGGGAAAAGTGCTGTGATCTTTATTAATCTCCTTGCTCTAATGGATGACGATGATGATGATGATGATGATGATGATGATGATGATGATGATAATGAAGGCAAAGCTGCCAGGACTTCTTTTTTAAGGTACTTTAGACTTTAAATAATTGACAATGCCACAGTGCCACCTAGTGGTAGCCTGTGACGTGGTTTTTTTGTGTGTTTTTTTTCAAGGAAAGTGCATGGTTGCATAGATGTGTTGTTGATCTGTTGCTCTTTGTCCTTTACGGTGTCATTTCTGAGTAAAGACAAGCATGCTGAAAAAACACCTGAGTTCTCTCATGCCGGGTCTAACTGCAAAGGTTTTCAGGACATATAACGCTGTGCATTCAAGTGGTCCAGCACTATATGAATTGCTTTTTAAAGGGCGGGCTCATACTTCTTAGAAGCTGGACAAGTCCCAGTAGCTTTAATGTTGTTGCCTTTTATCGATCTTGCTCTTATCATTGTCTCATTACTTGGCTGCATGTATCATTGAGTCCCATGATGAAACATTTTTTTTCTTATTTTACTATAGCTTGCTTCAGTCAGTACACCCTTGCCGCTTTTTCTAGTTGTGGCTGATAAACGTTATTGCTTCACTCAGCGCTGAAGTGTTCTGCCTCGCTCTTACCAGTGTCCTATTGGCTTCCTCTGATACAGTTCCTCCTACAGCGATTGAAGTCTCACACCCTTCTCCTTTTTGGATTGCCACTGTGAGCTTCAGGCTGACATGTAGATTTGTATTTTATTGATTATTTGGAGCCCAGGAAGAATGAATCAGGTTAACAGGAGCTTTAATAAATAAAGTATGAGTGCATGGGTTCCAGCAGGGTACATTTTTGTGGCACAGTCAGTGGGTGTGTAATAACAGTAGCATACGTTATCTTTTAAATGTGTTTCAGAACTCTGGTCACATTTGCTCAGTGAGCTTTGCCTGTTTAAATACAAATTACTCTTTTATCACCCTCTCAAAATGCAGACAGTGTGGCAGAGAAGTTGCTGTCATACAGCAGGGCTAACAGGGCTGTTGCTATTTTGTGTAACAAGCAGCATGCACCACCCAAGACCTTTGATCAGTCTATGGCTAACATTCAAGCTAAGGCAAGATCTTGTTAACCAGCCTTCAAACACCATAATTCATGTCAACATTCTCCTCACTAGCAGAAGTGATAAATGTGTTGCGGAAATGCTGCACTGAGAAAACACCAGAACAGATTTCAAGAAATAGTAATTTTTTGTTGTTGTTTTTGAACCTTTCTGGTTATATCAGTGACATTGTGAAGCTAACGGCTTCATGTTCTCCATCCAGATTGAAGCTCAAAAGGAACAGCTGGCACTTGCAAAGACAGAGCTGAAATAAGCCAAGAAGGAGTTCAAGACCAAAGGAAGCTCAGACCCCAAGCTCCAGGCACATGTGTTATAATAAAAAAAACAGTGAGCTGTAAATGGATGAAAAGTGATAAAAATCTAAAAATACAAGCACCCCTCCAGTGAAAGCTAAATCATAAGCTACACACATATAGCAGTCAAAGGTACCCTACAGGTTCAAGTGTCTTCAGAGATAACTGCGTCACTGTAATTTATGGGCTATTGGTTAATGCGGTTGGAAATATAGATCTTCAATGCAACATCACAGACGCTGTGGTGGGAGCCTTGCTTTTAAGTCAGTGATGATTATTGTTTTTCTGCCAAAAGGCAATTGCATTGACAGTGATATTTGCACATTACTGGGGAGTAGGGCGTCCATTTATTGAAGATGGCCTCTGAGTTTATGGCTTTTAATTCTTGTTTTAAAATGTTTATATACTGCATGTTTAGAATAAAAAAGCAGAATAGCAATATATGTTAGGGTTGAGAGAAAAGGGAAACATTGCTCTGCTGAATATCACCTATTTGCAAGTTAACTAGGAATTGGAATTTTTGAAAAGGACACAAAACCAAGCAACATCAGTCGGTATGCTTACCCTGGCTGTCATCCTTGTGTTGTTAAACTGCTCAACAGCACTGACTGTTGAGGAAATACCTTTTCTGCTGCTTCTACTTATTCATGCCACTCATCTTTAAAATAATAAGTCAGGAGTCTTCTTTATTATCCCTTTTCTATCAGAAGACCCTGACCCAACTGTCTGTCTATTTTTTCCATCAGGCTGGTGGAGCAGAAGAAAACCGCATTCAACCGTTATGAGGAGCAGTTGCTGAAGATGGAGGTCCAGGCGACTGACAAGGATGAAAATAAACAGATAGCTTTGGGTTCCTCCAAGCTCAACTACCTGGACCCACGCATTAGTGTGGCTTGATGAGTGATCTACTCTAATCACCTGTATAGTCTTGATGAAAACACTTAAACTAACGTGACTTACATCACAAAGAAATACTTTTGGATCAGCCTGCTAATTTTGGAAGTGCATAGGGATATCCACTATTGTGATACAGTAGGGGTCACTTCCAGTGTAAATCATGCCAGTACTGTAACCTGCATTTCACAGGCAGGCTTATCTCAGTGGATATGTTCAACAGCCTGGAAAATGTTAACCCTAAATAGACACAAGTGTTGCAGTCATCGAATAAGAAGTTCAAGGAGTAGATGCACAGATCATAAGACTCAATCTGTTTTTTTTTTTAATCATTTAATCGACGGTACGAGGAATATTTGTGGAGTAATTCGTACAAACAACAGGAAGCTAGCTGACAATGGTGTTAATTATGCAGAACACAAACTGACTGGATAAAATATACCAACTTTAACATAGCGTAGTTCCAGTGAAATATAAAATTCAACTTGCAGTGTGACAATGTAGTTGTAAGTTCTTTGAACCATAAACCTTTATGCTGTAACACTTCCTAAAAATAGTACATTTAGCCTGACTTTACTTATTATTGTCCTTTACAGTAGCTCATAGTTCAGAAAACAGTAAGAATAGTGATGTAATTAGTTGATTCTCTGCACAGGCAATACTAATCATGCTCATAAGTTCAACCATTTAATGAATACTAACATAATACTCACGTAATACCCGTTACTGTTCATAATAGGCTTAATTTGACTGCTTGCGTTTGCATTGTATACTAAAAAATTCTCCATGTATTCAGGTGTAAAAACATGGATGTACCACTGGAAAGAATCTACAATAAGAGCCAAAGGGACAAGTTCGCCTGAGCCATTGACATGATTGAGACCAACTTTGAGTTCCAACTTCAAACTTTGGAACCTGCAGTCTCAGAACTTAAGCTGAAGTCACAAATGGGATCACTTTTTGATAAATGTCACACTTAATACCATTATATTTTCATGGCCTGTTGATGATGTACTTCATGGGATTATAACATGGTGTATTGTCTACTGCTGTCCTCTTTCTGAGTGATGCTTTTGTCACTCAAGTTTTGTTTAACTTTTGTGTTTCTATTAATTCAAATAAGGGTTCTTACATTCAGGGAAGATAAAAATAAGTGGTACTGAAAAACTATTTTTGAGCGTGGATAGCTGCAAATATACAGTACAGTAATTCCATATACTGAATACTCAATGCCAGTTAAATTTATCATAGAGTATTTGTAATTTACCCGTAAGTGAAGGAGTTAATATAACCAAAACATGCAACACAGGGTTCTACCAATCAGCTCTATAAAATACAACTGTAGCTAGAAAAAATACAGAAAAACAATGAGCACCTTAGAGTTAATTACATTTTTCAAAATCCACTCTCCTCATTGCCGGCTATTTATAATTTCACACATGACAAACTGCTTTGTATTAAATTTCTTTAATAGAGAACTGGAATGCATCCCACAGCTTGATAGTAACAGTGCTGTTGGTCTAAAACACTGCAGGGTTCAGACATTGCCCATTTCTCATGCTGATAAGGATGGAGGTTTTATTGGCCTGCAGGTTGTACTTCTCAACATAGGCCAGGGCATCACCGTTCCCACCTCACAAGATTTAATTAATTGTGACATACAATGGAGGAAAACCCTCCAGTTCGACTCACAAAATCCAGAAGGTGCCTTCTTGTTTCAGGTGCTGACAGGCACATAACACTAGCCTACTTTACAAATAACATTCAACTCTTCAAGCCATTACATAAAGGTTGTCTATCACAATATTCAATATATAAAAAGCATTTCACACTACAACACACCAAATCAAGGTTAAGTAATTCTCAGTGGAAAGTCCGCTCCTCTTGAATATGGGACTGACTTTGCGTCATTTGACTTTGGAACCTGCATGACAAAGTAAATAGCCAAGTTTTAGTGAAATTACTTAAACACACATTTCCAAACTTAATTGTTGCAAATCAAATATTATATATTAAATTGTTTTACACTAAGTGCAGTACTTTAGATGTTCAGTCTTAAGATATTTGTGTGTGTCTGTTCTCCCCCTATTACCTTTATTATGAGCCTGGACCCTCCTTAGCCTTTTCTGGTGATGCCTCAATCTCTTCAACACCAGCCTGGGTCATTAGGTCAGCGATGTTCTTCTCTAAGTCATCAATGCGTGTGCTCATCTCATCAAGTGGAGGAGAGGAGTCAACAAAAATAATTAACAGAATGAACACAACTTCACAAACTTGCTCTTAAATGGGAGAAATCCAATGAAAGTCAGGCTTCGACCTTTGTAAGGTTAATTATAGGAAAATTTGTAGACGACATGAAAGAGAAAATGAGTCACCACTCTAGACATTAATTAGGTTAGGTTAAAACTACATTATTTCATGTACAAAACTGCTGGCATGTTTAACTTCAAGGATATTCCTCCCAATGATCTGGTCTGACATGGTCTGGAACTTGTCCTGCATCTGCTGTAGCAGAGTCTGAACCTGAAACAAATAGTAAATACAGTACTATTAACAGCGACACCAATCCAGTGGGCAATGAGGACGTCCATTACTAGTTCAAACTGCAGATGACAAAAAGTGACATGATTTAATAACGCTGTCAATAGATTAACTGCTTTGGTCAACGACATGCATATATTTGTGTCTGAGTGCTTATTTTGCCTGTGTTTTACATAATAGGACCCCTTTAAAACAAGTTAAATGACTAAAAAAAACCTGGCATATATCACTTTATTTTGTAAAACATGTCTACAGACAACATTTTCAGTAAGTTGAAATAACATTCATATTACCTCAAATACGACGGTAACATTCGGAAAGTTTTATTAATATAAACTTTTTGATATTTGAAAATATGTATGAAATTACTAAAAAGCAAAAGCAGAAAGACACCCAAGCAGTAGTCTGCTGATTTTTGAAGTAAGCTGGAAAAGGAATACCACCTTATCACTAAAACAATGTTACCTAAAGCTTATTTAGCACTTGTCTGAAATATTGAGTGATTTTACAGTAAGATGTAACACTCTTTCAAAAGTTTTTTAAAATTTTAGGTGCTACTTACGTGCTTAGCGCTTTACAAATAAAAGCTGGTTTTAAGTTATTTAAAGGTTAAATTTTAGGGCATTTTTAAGAAAAAATGAAAAGGTGGTTTTATCTTATAGTTATGAATGTTAAAAAGGACATTACAGAACACCAAGTAAAAGAAATACAATAGAAAAAAAACAAACATAAAAAAAACTTCAAATAATTGATATCTACGTATATTACACTGTATTTTCCTTACCTAATGTTAAAGTTAGAAATGCAGTCAGGAAATTTTGTGTTTGAAAAGGTTTGATTTAAAGTAATTTATCAAACCATTCTTCCACACTGATACTGAATGCTTTTTAAAAAAAAATTGTCTGCCATTGTAAAACATCAGCCATCCCAAACTAAGAAGAAGAGATGTACCTCAAGAATCCCCATGAGGAAATTCCTTTTTCCACTCACAGTCTATACATGTTTCACCCTAACGCACCATGGTGTATGAAACTTAAAAAAAGGCTACAGGAGACAAACATACTGTAATTTGCTGTGACAAGAATCTGTCAAATAAGGGTGGCTATAGCTCAGTCCACCAGATCTTGGGCTGGGGACCAGAGGGTCGCCAGGTGTTGGGCAAAAGATTTCGGAGTGTGAACTGGCAGTGGGAAGTGCCAGTTCACACTCCAATACACTAACTAGAGTGGATAAACAATTTCCTTTTGTGATTTACTAAAGTTGGTTCAATCTTAATTATTTAAGTAGAATAAGGAAAGGAACACATGCCCAAACTTGATAATGAAATGTAGCTCCGTGGCTGTGGAAAGTGGTGTGATCACTAGTCTTCACTTTAACACAAACATTCAAGAGTCAATGCATACAGAACACAAAACACACGAACACTTGAAAAGTAATTTGAAGGAACAAAACATCATGGATAGGGAGACTATTAAACTAACAATAGCAGGGAGTTTAAAACAAAACATTCCTCACGCTCATCTCCATGACAACACTCAAAAGCATTATCTCAGCTGTATTTTCAATGTACTGTATATAATAAATGAACATTATTAAATGCGCATTACTACATATATACACTGCTACAACTGCTTTTGGAATGAGCGACTTTACGTACACAAATAACGATTCCCGTCAGCATAATTTATGTTTATATAGGGCTATGAGAGTTGGTCGTATTTTGCTGAGGTCATTTACAAGACCATTACATAATGAGACGTAGATTTACACAAAAGTCAGGGAGTTCTGGCTTGGGTAAACACTTGGAACACATCATCACATTTCATTATAACAAACTGATAAAATGAGATACTGCTGGTGTGATATGCTAGTTAAGCTAAGCAATGCATGCTAGCTTTAGCTTACCATCCTTGTCCAAGTGATGTTTTGCTAGGCTACTGCTGCTAATACTAGCTCACCCTCTCGATCTCCACTCACCACATTTGTAAGGTCCTGCACCGATTTGGGGTCCGTCTCAGCCATTTGGATGTATAAATGATTATCAGTGCCCGAAAAGATACTAAAACTCAAAGAGCTGCTCCCTCAAGATTCCGGAGTCAGGTTTGTAAATGTCCTACCGACCACAGTTACTGTCCCAAAACAGACAAAGTCTCGCGAGAGCCGCGGGGCGGGGCGGGGCTGTGTGGAGGGGCGGGGCTGTGTGGAGGGGCGGGTTGTGGATGGGGCGTATATTACGTAGCAGAAGTCGTCAAGTTTGTCTAAGTCTTAAATAAAGCTTAATGATCCATTGCATGACTTTGATTACATCCCGTTATGTGTAACAAAGAACCACAAGTTTCATGTTGAGAGTTACGATTTAAATACAAACATCAACGTAGTCGTGTTTACGCGCGTGGGTATGTATACATTCAGTGCTTTCCTGCGCGCGTGTACGTCCTCTCCTTTCTTGGGCACGGGTTGTGATTAGACACGCGAGGTAGCGTCCAGGGAAACTACTGCATAGCAGTGTGTTGACTGTGGGCGTTAGTGGGAGTGTTCAGACAAGGTGACAAAGGTGCATCAAGGTAAGGAAATTTGGAATTGGTCTGTGGTTTACTTATTAATAGTTGAACTTTATCTTTTAACTTTGAAGCATTGATAAAAATCGAATCGGATACCACTGCGTTGCTTGTTGTGAGAGTATGTCCTCTATTTTTTAATTAAAGACACGGACTTCTTAATTTATGTTTTGCTCTCTTTTGTCGTGAATTGGACTGTAAACACTCTTAACAATACTTTGTGAAGTGACTGTGTTACAGCTTCTCTTCTGCAGTTGCTGTTCATAGCTTGACAGAAGCCTAGCCTTAAAGTGATCACTGTACGTTCAGGCTTGTTTGACCCAGCCCCACTGAGATTGGGTTCCTTTCACAACTACTGAATGTGTCCCAACGCATTCGCGCTCCTGTGGTGTGATGGCGTCTCACACGAGGACAGAAAATCCAGTGCATTTGATTGAGCTGGGGATGTGTCTAACATACAGCAGACATACATAGATTGTATTCACCTTTTAAAATCATTTCGGACCACTATTGGTGCTTCATGTGCAGCTGCATGTCCTCTTATGTTTGAATGGTGTTGTACACCAGTCATACTTCAAATGTGATAAAAAGTTACCATCAGTGAAAGTACACGTTATTCATAGTATACTGTACCACTATTGTGTGCAGTTTGATCAGGATCATGATAGGGATCTGTGAGACTGGAATATATATTTAGATTAGGTTACAGGACAGTAATAGATAAACCTGTTGATGCCATCGATATGTTACTGATATAGTGCAGTCATTTGGATTTGGCATGAAGAAGATCAGAGTAAAGTAAATTCATCATGATGACATGACTATGTGATCTGACCTTTAGTGAAATTTTTCAATAATTAATGATTTTTATGTCCTGATACAAAATATAATACGCTTAAATATAATGCCTTGTTGTGTACGCTCACAAGCTTATCCGTTTTTTCTGTCAGAAGCCTGCTGATAAGCAAGTGTTCCAGGGTTTTAATTTTGACCTATAAAATAGTTCTGATTATTTAGGTTTTCGTTTCATTGGTTTTGATGGGGTTACGCGCTTTGATTGCTTTCTAGTTCGATTGCACTGACTAAAGCACTTCTTGCTGGGTGCATTGACCCAGTGTGGAAAGGCTCTCTAAGCTTTACTGAGTGATTTGTCAGCTGACACTGGGTACCAAGTAAGGAACATAGCACCTAACCTTTTCTTAGAACATACCATTTAGTCATGAACGAAAATGATATGTCTCGTGCAGTCACATGCCCCCACCGTATCAGGCTAAGTCATACCTTTTTGTCCAAGTAACTGCACATGTAAAGTACATGGAGGGCAGAAGCTGTAAGTTTTATTCCCACTCATGTTCCTCCTACCAGAAGTGTACTCCCTCCCCATCTCTCCATTTCCTGTCTCATATTTTCAGCTATCATGTCCATCAAAGGCAAAATGCCGCAGAAATAATAACTTTGAAGTTATTTCCTTTGCTTCAGTGAAGAGGACAATCAAAAAGAAAGAAACATACCAGTTTAATAGTTCAGCACATTTATAGAACTTTGCACATAGTATAAATAAAAACATAGCTGCTCATTAATCCCAGCTGAATTGGAGCTCTTCTTTGTCTTTGTTTTCATCTTTGTCTTCTTTGTCCTATTCTTCATCTTTTTATTCTTCTTTTCCTTCTTCTTCTCCTCCATATTAAAAATGATGGTGAATGGGCTTGAAGTCATAGTACCCAACTCTTTAATAATAAGAGAGTACATATATATTTTTAACTTTTGCTTCACTTTGACTCTAACAGCCTCTAGGTGTAACCACCTCTTTTCTGCTAAAATATGTAATCAGATTAAACTGATCTTCAGCTGTTGAGGGATTTTATTGTCAGGGCTTCGTTACTTGACCTGTGGTTTGCTTGGAATGTCTATCAGTGGTAACTGCTGAGCTATCACTTCTTTGACAGTGACTCAGTGTCAAGCATTAGACCCCTGGAAAACTCGAGAGGATCTGTTGGTGTGATGGATGCAGAGCTGACTTTGCAAGAGGCAGATATGGAGGGTTCGTGGACATTGCTGTCCTGGATGGCGTCCTGCCTTATGGTCTTTGGGGGATCCCTGCCCTATGTGCCACAGTACCAGGAGATCCAGAGGAGGAGCAGCAGCGAGGGGTTCTCCACAATGGTCTGCTTGGTGCTTCTCATTGCCAACATCTTGCGTGTCTTCTTCTGGTGAGGATAATCAGTGACGTGTGTAAAGATGAACGAGGCAGTTAAACCACAGTCACTGTTCATACACACCACACAACACTACTGTCAAATAAGTGATTAAAACCAAATTGGACAGGTTGTACACAGTGACACAGGGGCTACCTGAAATAACAGAAACTATCTTTGAGAAAAATCGATTGGACATGTACTTTGAGTTTGTGGTTTTTGCCCATATCCCATCTGCTGATATGTTTGAGAGGGATTTATCACCTGAACTGTAGCCAGGCATTAGGGGAAGCAACACTTTTTTCTTCACATCTTCATTTTTTATGTACAAATGTATACGTTGTAGATAATAGTACTTTGTATTCAGACTGGCTTACAGTCCCGTCATAATCAGCTTTATGTGAAAGCTTTAACTGTTCGGAACTTGTACGTTTGCACATAAGAGTATTTAAGAAACCTGGCGGAATAGCCACCTTTTTTCAGAAGCGCTTATTTCAACTGAAATGTATTACACCATCTGAGTCTCATGCTGTTTACATAGAGGCTGCCTCTCAAAATGTGGAACAGGGCACAGGTCATGTTCTAAGCAGAAGAGCAGATAAAGAGAAGTTTGTAAATACTTTGCACAATCTGTTAAAGTGTTTCATTTTGTAAGGTCTTTCCATTTTTCGGCCACAGATTATTTTCCCTCTAATAAAACCTACATAACTGAATATACCATAGTTCAACTGTCAGTTTTTTTGTTTTTATCCCAACTTTATTTTTGCATCCAACTCATGTGTCGCTCCCATCCAGGATCGGCAAGCAATTTGAGCTCACCCTGCTCCTCCAAAGTGTGGTTATGATCATCACCATGTTCACCATGCTTCACCTCTGCTGCAATGTCCAAAATACCAATCGAGTGAGCACCAAGCAACACCGACTGTCAGGTAACTAATACAATGCATAGCAACAAAATGTAACTTACAATGAACCTTGACACTACTGTTTGTGTCTACGAGTATTTTCAAATCATCTCAGTGCTGTCAACCAAATACCCAGGCTTGTCGATACCACTTTTTACAACTCCCCAAAAGAGGGCGCCATTGTAAAAGACTAGATTACGTGGAAGTCTTTTCTGAAATGCCCTGTCTCTAAAAAGGCTATTAACTGTTAATGGATTACAGTATTTATTTACCTCATTCGTTATTGTTTAGTAACTTGAGGCCTTCCAGTCTAGCGATGCTGCTGTTCACTGGTAACTGTAAAGACTTACGAGAAGTTAAAATAATGGGGTGTAAATAAAATGATGCAGAAGCACAAATATTCTGTGGTTGTATTAGCTGCTGGGTGACACGGTAACGCAATGGGTAGCGCTTTTGCCGCATAGCAAAGCGGTCCTGGGTTCAAGTCCCGCTCTGTGCTGAGTTTGCATATTCTCCCTGTGTCTGCGTGGGTTCTCTCCGGGTTCTTCAGCTTCCTCCCACCTCCATAAACATGCCCTTGAGGTTAATTGGCCAGTCCCAGATTGCCTGTAGGTGTGAGTGTGTGAGTGCATGTTTGTCTGTGTGTATATGTGGCTCTGAGATGCACTGGCGTTGCACCCAGAGTGTACCCTATCTCACACTGCCAGTTGGCTGGGATACGCTCCTGCTGGCTGCGACAAGTGACAGTGGAAGAAGCAGGCTTGGAAAATGAATGAATGAATGAAAAAATGCATGAAAGCATGTATCACTCTTTATAGGGTGTTGTCTTTAATCCTTTTTTTAATGGATACTTGAGTTGATTGCTTTTGCAAATGGGCTGACAGACATTCCATCCAAGTATAATTATTATGAGATAACATGGCCCCTGGAGGGAAACTGAGTGATGGAATTTCGGAGTTCTCTGATCATGCAGAGGGGAATATATTATTTAGGACAGATTATGATAAGTATTTCATTTTGTATGGAAGAAAATACATTACACTCTCTCATGGTTGAGAAACTAGGGAACTTGATGCATGAAGATGTGAGGAATGATCATTACATTCACAGGCTGCTGTTTTTTTTAGTAGAACTGGCCATTTCATTGTGAATGCAGTCATTCATTGTTTACTGGCTGCATTAGTTTGCCTAGAGTCCAGGGATGCAGCTAACAATTAAATCTTCTGATACTGAGTTGGTTACACAATTTGAATGCCATATTACATCCTGAGGTCCGGTTTCACCAAGTGGGGGTACAAAGAGGGATGGTAGGCTCTGTCCATGAATAGATCAGATCAGCCTTTGCACAAACTCAACTGAGTTCTAGAGGGTTCATGGAAGTTTGCCAAATCAGTCGTCAAGTGTTTTGTGGATCTGGAGAAGCCATTCCACTGTGTCCCTCGTGGTTTCTTGTGGGGAGTGCTCCGGGAGTATGGGGTTCGGGGCCCCTTGCTGAGGGCTGTCCAGTCCTTTTATGACTGAAGCCGGAGCTTGGTTCACAATGCCGGCAGTAAGTCAGACCTGTTCCAGGCGAATGTTGGACTTCGACAGGGCTGCCTTCCATCACCATTTCTGTTCATAATCTTTATGGACAGAATTTCTAGGTGCAGTCCGGATCCAGAGGGGGTCCGGACTGCATATGATGTTTGCAGATGATGTTGTCCTGTTGGCCACAGCAAACCTGGACCTTCAGCATGCACTTGGACGATTTGCAGCTGAATGTGATACGAGTGTGATGAGGATCAGCACCTCTAAATACAAGGCCATGGTTTTCAACAGGAAGAGGGTGGTGTGCCCTCTTCAGGTCGCTGGAGAGTCCTTGCCCCAAGTGGAGGAGTTTAAGTGTCTTGGGATCTTCTTCACAAGTGAGGGAAGGATGGAACATGAGATTGACAGACGGATCGGTGCAGCTTCTGCAGTTATGCAGTCGTTGTATAGGTCTGTCGTGGTGAAGAAGGACCTGAGTTGTAAGACGAAGCTCTCTATTTACTGGTCAATCTACGTTCCTACTCTCACCTATGGTCATGAGCTTAGGGTCATGACCGAAAGAACAAGATCCAGGATACAAGTGGCTGAAATGAGTTTCCTCCATGGAGTGGCTGGGTACACCCTTAGGGTGAGGAGCTCAGTCACCAGGGTAGAGCCACTGTTCCTGCACCTGGAGCGGAGCCAGCCACGGTGGCTCGGGCATCTGTTCCAGATGCCTCCTGGATGCCTCCCTGGGGGGGTATTCCGGGCAAGCCCTACCAGGAGTAGACCTCATGGAAGACCTAGGACATGCTGGAGAGACTGCGTCTCTCGGCTGGCCTGGGAGCACCTCGGGATCCCCCCGGAGGAGCTGAAAGAGGTGTCTGGAGAGAGTGAAGTATGGGCATCCCTCCTGAGACTATTGAAGCCCGCGACTAGGCCCTGGATAGCACTTGAAGATGGATGGATGGATGGATGGGTGTTGTATCTGTTTTCTTGTCAGCAATGCGAGAAAAGTAGCAATACCATATGAACTAGATTTAATTTCTTGCATTCTCAGCTCGTAGAACAGCTTTTCAGCTCAAACCAAGCTGTGTAAAATCAAATCCTCATCATATAAATACTACGTATCCTTTATGTACATATTAATTTGATGTTAATATAAATTATGTAAGCCTGCTTTTCTTCCATCTTTATGAAGTCTAAAATACTTTTCCAGTGAAATGTGACTTAAAATGACCCATTATATAAATATCATCTGAGATGAGTCACTTAAACTGCAGGTTTTTTTTCCTCTTAAAGGTTTTCCCTTTTATGTTAAATGGAAGCAAAAAGAAAATCAAAATAATTAGGCTGAGTTGATTTTTCCAGCCAGTTCAGAGTCAATTAATATGGTTTCAGCATCCTACTCAATTAATAAATAAACGGATGACCATTTATGTGACTAGTTTAAGAGTCACTGTCAGAATCACTGTTGCTTTTTAACACCCTGGCCATAGGAGCCAGTAAAAGCTCACTGGACCATTACTAAAGGAAAAGATGGCTCCCCTTGATAGCTGATGTTGACCCCAAGGTCATCCTTAAAACTGTTAAGAGTTCTCGTAGAGAACGCAATTTCCATTCATTCCAGATAACCTCTTCGGGGGCTGATTCAACAGAGGACCCACAGGATGTATGGAAGGGATTTAGGATTATGTGCCCCGTAGGGTGTACTAATTTACTATTTGTAACATTGTACAGCAAACCTCTTTTTGCTTTTGTCCACCCGGACAGGCGATCACATGAAGTTTTTTTCCAGGAGTGTATTGCCTCATAAATTTCCTCCATTTGTCTGTTGTTCAGCACTGAGGAGCAGTAATTAATTGTAGTACAGATGAAAATATATCGAGGACCAATTTATACAACTTTTATATCCGTCAGTGAACTAGTTTGGCACTGAATGCCAAGTAACAGGTCAATCCAAAATAAAACTAGTTTTTTTTCCCCCCGAATATCTGTAGAGTATTCTATTAGAAATGAAAGAAAATGTGGAAAAAGACTTCATTTTAATCTTACTGCACTTTGAAGGCATTCAAAGCCCTGCTATACTGATCCGTTCCAAAATTTAACGTTGGCTGTATATAAAAATAAATAAAAGTACTTGTGGCCCGAGACACATCCTCCCACCAAGTTTCATTGATTGCATTGCTCCTCAGTCTTATCTGCAGCCGTGTGGCAGCACTGTAGTGGAACAAATCAGGGGAAACACCAACAGACTCATGCTGTCTCGTCTCACACACACACGCACGCACGCACGCCAACCACACACACACACACACACACATACACACAGAGAGAGAGAGAAGCACTGTGCAATTAAACCATTTGCATGTGGTGCAGCACACAAACATGTGCTTATTTTCGTTATAAATTGTGTTTAATTAAATTACTGATAAATGTAAATTATATTTAAAAACTCAAGTCATTTCAGGTTGGTGAAAAGTCCTTCATCAGCATTTGAGCATATTGAATTCCTTGGGCAGAATGTTAAAGAAAATGGAAATGGAATGATGAGCCTGAGAGAAAGTTTTCACAGGAGAGCATGAAAAGGAAAGTCTTGTACTGTTTTCCAGTCTGTTTTGCCTGCTTTGTCTTTTAACTCTTGGTAGTGGGAGCAGTGGAAAATTGGTAGATATTAAAACAAGGAGATAGTGGAGTAGCTGTCATTTTTGTCTGTGGCTAAAATTGAAATAAAACTGTGAAGTGGTGTTCGTTAAGCTCATATCCAGAAAGGAGAACATAAGCTTTGACTGCATCTGCATCTTTGACTTCAGGTCTAATTGTCCCATGAGTGTCCTGGTGTGTCATTTTCACCCATATCAGATAAAGTTCTTTGTTTTGACACAGGAAAAATTTATGATCTGTTAAATCACATGTTCCAATTTTCCAAGTCATAAATGACAGAACAGTTACACCATACAACTTTTCTGGTCAGAATACTTGTCACAATGAAGAAACTTCAAACCTTGGCAGTTTCTACGAGCGAACCCTTTGACATTTGAAAATACTCTGCTGTTTCCTTTGTTGCATTTGATAGCGACTCAAACCAAGGCAGGCTTCAATTGGACCAGCAGTCACAACATTTGTGTGAGTGTGTGGGCATATTGTACAATATACAGTAGAATGGAACTGAAAGCTGCCAGGGGAAATATTCATCAACATAGGTACTTCCATCTTACTGTTACTGAGGGAGGTAAAATAATTTACTCTTCATGGAACATTTGTCATTGAGAAAATGTCTCATTCTTTTTCCTCTGGTCTAGCCTGGTAACTTGTGGTTATTTATGGATGTGGGCAAGTAATTCATGAACTCATTTTTGACCCCACTGACCTGAACATGTGAGACAGGGCAGTATGTTACCTCATTAGACACATAGGTAACAACCTGCCAAGCAGACATCAACCATCACCATCCATATAACAAGACAGACGTATGTGTGTGTGTGCGTGTGCGTGCGCATGCGTGCGCATTAGTGCGCCTGCGTGTCCATCCGCATAACAGTGGATGTTCGGGTATGTGTTATGAATATATCACACATTTTCCAATGTGTTTATATGTGAATGGGTTTGAAGGAGAGTCTTGGACTAACCCTAACATAATGGAACATACTTACCAGTATAAATAGGTGAGGATTTATGGCCATATCAGTTGGATGGATGTGTGTTGGTTTAGTTGTTTGTTGCTTTCACTTACAAATCCAAGTCATCAGTTGTGCAGGTTCTAACATTATTTAATCAAGTGGAAGATTGTAATTTTCAACATTGTCAATATATTTTTTTACTAGGACATGCAATGTTGATCATTTCATTGCACTTTTACAAAAAGGGGCCTCACTCTTCTTCCCATGGGGGAAACGTTTTGTGTAATGGGAAGGAATAATAACAAAATAACCCAAATATAAAATACCCAAAATGACATTTTGCAACCTGCTTTGTCAGCAGGATTTTACATGTGGCAAAATTAAGTCTAAGCTTTCTCCTCAGTCAGATTCCGTGTTTTTGTCTTTGAGAGACCCATACACGATGCAGACAACCTGCTGCATGATGTGTGGCTGCCTGGATTTATTATTATTGTGACTCAGTTGGAAGCCAAATACAGAACAGGCAATTTGACCTTCCAGCTGACTTACTCTTTGATTTTACTGTACCTATATTCATCTGTTTTTGTTTTGTCTTTCTTTCATTTCTGCCTTATTGTCTCAATTTATTCTCATTTTTTATTTTTTCTTAAATTGCTTGAACTGATTGTTAAAAACTCATAGGGAAAGGCACATCTTTTAATTCAGGGGATTAAATCTGGCCAGAAAAGAATTTCACCCCAAAGAAACAAAACTGCTAATCATGGACAACCAAAAAATAAATAAATGAATAAAAAATCTAGCTTTCATAATCTTAGCCCAAAGTTGTAGTGGCATCACAATACCACACATGAATCTATAAAACTCTCTCCGGAGACCCCTTGTGATTCTCAGAGGGTTAATGCATATTAGTCCTTGACTCTGCAATGTCAAGCCACTGAGGTACCATGGTAACACAAATCCCTGTTGGGTTAAAGCTCATTATTTCTTCTTCAGCTTCAGCTTTGACTTCATGATTCAGCCGTGACTTTGCTGCTCTGTGTGTTGTGCTGTGATTAAATCTGATAATGGAGAATGAGATGGAGTCAAACTTAAAAACACTTCTGCTGTGCCCATTAAGAGAAAACTCCCTCAACATCCAGTGTACGACTCACATGTAGAGGAAGTGGAAAATACCATTTTGTGTATAGTAGCCAGTGCTCAATGGCGCCAGTTCTGCTGTGCTTATTGGAGGGGTGATTTTATGTCCTGGGCGCTGTGCAGCCACAAAAAACTTTTCTGATATAATCTCTGACAATGTACAACAGCAGCTGTTCATAGCAAATATCCCAGTCTGTCTGGGAAAATAAGCACACTACCTACAAAAAATATTAATAATGAGACAACCAGTTTAATAAAATCTGTCTCTTTGTAGACTTTTTGGGTCATTCATTTTGAAACTTAAACTGCTCTATCAGATAATTATCAGAGTAACAATTAGAACAACAATCTTGAGTGACCTGCGTGAAAATTGTTCAATCTAAATAGCGCATAGTTGAAAATGTGAGTAGAACTGTTAGCTCATTTTTGTAAACCCATTTCAACATTCAACATTCAAGCTGAGGTAGGCCATGATTTAAAAACGTCTAATCATCAAAACTATTTGAGTAATCTGAAATTAGTTTATTCAGATAGACTTACTGAGCAAATGGCACACCTGTAACACTACCATTCATTCATGATAGGAGCATTTGTTGTTTTTGCAAGCTGGTCATGTTGGAAGCCACTACAGTTCTATTCTGTTCTGAGTATCCTGATAACAAAATATTGTATGATCAGAATGACCTGGTACTGTAGATGGATATTAGGTTATCTGTAGATAGTATGATAAAGAGAAATATATTTTATACACAGATTAATGTGTGAGGTTCATCTATTTATCCTCTTAATAATCCAACAGTTTCCTCTGGGTTACCATGGTTTGCCACCTCTCCACAGATGACTATGTTCCTGTCACACATTAACTAGGAAACATGTTCCATTTCCCCAATGTGATTAACACCTTAACACTGGAACAGAGTCCCACTGAATGATACGCTAATATCACATGGAACTGCTGCTGAGTGGAAACTCTCAGTAACACTCAGATTTCTCTGTTCCAACCTGTTGTTGTTTTTCTTCTTTCCTCTTCTGCCTGAGATGTTGCAACAAGCAAGTGAACAGTGAGGCAACCACAATGCAAGAAACAAGGTAGTTGATGGCATATCCTCTTCCGGCTGTGTCAGAGACTGGACACAAATTTCCTGGGTCCAGTTTCATTTTCATCACTTGAAACATTTACCATGTTCCTGAGTTAAAGAGGCTCTCTATTGCTGCTGCTTAAGTTACCATGTGCAAAGGGAAGTTAAGGCAGTCTTGTCAGTCATCAAAAATAAGAATGATCAGAAGGACTGCACCTCGTCATAGCTTTAAATAAAGTAATTCACCATTTTATTCATTTTGTCATCAGATTAGAAACATTAAGCAATATGATGACATCACAGCCTGAGCAGAACTATCCATAATGTATGCTCTTTAAATGCATTACATTTGGAAATGTCAACATCAACCAAGTAATTACATAATTCTATTTTCACACAAACTGTCATTACTTTGTAATACAGTACATTTAATAAAAGTCAACAATATTTTGAATATCAAATCTGTTTCACCCAGTCAGGCTGTTTTCAACAGTCATCATGGGTCAAATATCAAATTTAACATATGTAATCAGTATTGAAACAACACAGAGTGAATTTATTTGAAATGAGAATTGTTTTACACACACACACACACACACACACACACACACACACACACACACACACACACACACACACACACACACACACACACAGACCACCTCATAAACCATCATCTCTTCTACTTTTCTATAAATGTCACATTGTCGTGAAAAGCTTTTCACACACACACATTGTAATTTTGCAGCTAAGAATAGCTTCTCCCACACCCCCTTGCATTATCTTGTATTTACACATGCTTATCTCAGTTGGAAGAAAGCCTCACATTGATAACATGCCTGACCTTGGTTGTCCTAATAAATAGTTTGGAACCATTTAGCCATGCTGTTGTGTCCTTATCTGGACCGCCTGACTCGTCTATCTGGTCAGCAGCTGATTATCAAGTCAGATCCCCTTCACACATCGCCAAGCTTAACTTTGACTCTGCTCGTCGTTTAAAATGCGGTGAGAGAAAGAAACAATGTACTTTTCTATGTTGACATCATTTGTTGTTTTTACACTCACATCGCAGCCATCTGTGAGAGGGTGTACGAGGGTGACAGAATTGAACCAAGTCTGCCAGAGACGGTCTGGTTAATTTGATTATCTCTGTCATGCTCTCCAATCATGAGTTCTCCAGTAATGCTTGACCTCCTCAGCTCCATCCACTCCACTCCACCATCCCATCAAGGTCACTGCAGCTCATTCATCAGCCTCACTGCTCCTAGTTTTATTTCCCATTAGACAGACGGCAGCTTGGCCTACCTCCCAGACACTTCAAACTTTTATAACCAATAAATTCACATGTAATGCTGTTAAAGTTTTCACTTTAAACTTAAATCAATTAAATTTAAACAAAATATTTTACAGATCAATGAAATGGATGGAATGAAACAGACATTGGGAGCGGTTGAGAGAATCTGTTCCACACAGACTGAAGGAACGGTGGATTAAACCACCAACCTTCTCATCGTTTCTTTGCTCCACCACTTGAGTCTCATTAATTTAACTGCTAAACTATGACTAAAAGTAAAACGTTATTATTAAAAATAATAAAAACTACTAAAAAAATACAAGTTTATGTTGACTACTAGAAAGAACAAAAATGAACCTTTTTCTTGCCTTATCAATGCAGCTCTGGACATCTGTGATAAAAGGCTGAGCAGCTTGTAGAATATCCATCAATTTTCATATTTTAGGTCCCGCACCTTGTTTGACCTTCCAATGATGCTCGGTTTGTTACCATTATGTTACCATTATGGTTACAGTGCATTCTTAAATAATGGCATTGTCTTAATGTGTTACAGTAACATTTTAGTGCCATGCTGTTCACATTTTACTTCCAAGTTACAACAAAGGCTCAAAATGCTCTTTTTTTGTATGTAGAATTTTCTGTCCCGTAGAAACAAATTTGTTTACTTGTAGGAGTCACATCTGTTTCCTCCCACATTTGGAAAAAGACTTGCTTGACTTATAAATTTCATATTTGAGAAACAATAGTAAAAATAAACCTTCTACTTGATATATTTATCGTGTAAACTACCATACATTGATGATATTAATATTCCCACTAATGGTTTGAGTTTTTGTAATTAAGGGTAATTCATCTAACCTGGAACAGACAGAGCAGCAGAAGTTGTAATATATTGTATATTATTCATTAAAACTAGACAGGAAATCTAATTTCAGTCCACTGATTTAAGCTACTTTCCTTTTTATTTTTTATGTAAGTCACAACTTTAACAATTTTAAAATAAAAACATAAAATTGTCTACACTTTTAAGAGTTATTACATTATTATTATTATTATTATTATTATTAATAAAGTAATTAATCCTTTTAATGATCCCTGTAGAGAAATAATTTGTGCACTCTAAATATTCACACATGTATATACACCGTACAGGCCGGCGCGTGCGCGCGCACACACACACACATACACACACACACACACACACACACACACAGGGCTTGTAGGCATGCAGGTAATGGGAGGTAGAGTGGCAGGCAGCTTTCACTTGGGGCCCATCATGAGCAACTTGTAGGGGGACAGTGCCTTGCTCAAGGGCACCTCGGCAGTGCTCATGTGGTGAACTAGCACCTCCCACTGCTAGTTCACAATCCAAAAGTTTTGGCCCCTACAGGTTTTTAAGTGGCTACCTCCTGGTCCCTAGCCCAAGACTTAGTGGCTGAGCTACAGTACTTCCGCCCCAAACTTTATAACATCAAAAAGTAAATGTTTATATTTGGTTATACCGCTAACAAGACTCAAAAGCTCTGATAGCTCATACTGTAAATTTTAGAATAGATTAGTTATTTATATTACAAATTTAGCAGTCTGAGACTGCTCATACAGATGCTAAAACTCATTTGCAAGTAGGACATAAAAACTCTTGTATCTGAAGTAAAAACACTTATTTTATGCTGCATTCTCCTGCATTTGTAATTAGTCTGATGTTGACAGCATGAGTTTGCAAAGTTAAATGTAAAAGGTTGGAATATTCTGGCCCATCACAATCTCTTCGTGTTCCCTCAGAATTCAAGTAGAATTGAGAGAGATCGGTATCTGAAAACCTGTTCTAATGAAGGATTTTTGGTGAGGATGTAGGGCTGTGATTTAGTCGTTTGTCATGGTTGGCAGAGATTATTTAACAGCTCGCACACATAGCAAGAAAACATGTCTGTTCACTCATCGCAGCAGGTAATCCTTCAAAGATTGATAGGCAGCACTTCCTTTGGATCAATTTAAAACATTCATTTTGCTGCTGACAGCAAATCCTGAACTAGTAAAGAACTTTGAAAAGAGAACACTAAAGCATCTGAAGGTCAAAACACCTGCAGACACAGCCAGTGTTGTGGCATCTTTAAGATTAAAGACTTACAAATTAAGCTGGCATTTGAGGTAAAATAGACAGCTGATACAGGACAAGTGAAGGGCATTGCCAGTGATGTTTTTTTATTTAAATAATGGGACTTACAGAAAAGATCCTGAAAAAGAGAGCTACACAGAGTATGAAGTCCTAGTATGGAAAAACCTGATGAGATAATGCAGTTCTCTTTAATCTGTTGGAAATACAACAATAAATGTTAGGCACATTTGGGACACACCTCATTCATCTTTTCTTAACCAGTTTAATTTTTCTGACGATAAATATTTTCATTGAATCTTTAAGGGTAAGAATATTGAAGTCATTGTTACATATCGGAGACCAAATGGTCACATAATCATTGTGGATCATTAAAGTCAATAGAGCTCATTATTTACGCGTCTTCTGGATCAAGAAACCAGGAAGAACACATTTACGTGGTGAGGAAGCAATCAATCTCGGAAGCGCAGTCGTTGTTCACTCACGAGGGCAAAGCTGTCCTCCTTCAGAAGTGCTGTTGCTGCATAAACTAAGCAGAAAGAGTGCTGATGAAAGATTATTCCCTGAAAGAAGGAATAGAAAATATTACAATGTTGTTCATCGTCTTCTTTTTTTGATTAGCTGTCAAAACATGCAGTAAACAAGAAGGAAGAAATGGAACAATTACTCAAATTTTGGGGGGTGAACATGTAGTTAGGGGTGTGCATTTTTTTCTTTCTCACAGCATGGTGATTAATCAAAGAAAGAAATGATGCAGATCTATTTTGCCAGAGGAACATAAAAAAACTGAACAGAGTCTGCAGCAAAACAAAACTTGACAGTCTGCCTTCATGTTTATTGTTGTTCTGTCCATGTGTGCCTGTTGGGCTGAAAATGTAAAAGTGAGTATCTTTAGTTAGGCTATGTCATCACAGTGGTCACACAAATAACATTTTGCCAATTTACTCAGCAGCGGTAACTGGTGTTTTTGGCTTCAAAGGTTTCCATTGTCTAGCAAAACAAACTTTTAATAATGTGTGTAACACTCTTTGCCTTTTTTAGGTCGAACGAGAAAGATGGATACAGCGAGGAGCGTAAGTATTTACAGCCCCTGCAATTTTGCAAGTTCTCCCACTTAGAAAATAGGGAGAGGCCTTAAGAGTTCATTTTAGAAGCATTTCCACTGTTAGACACATAATCTAAAAAGAAAAATCCATACAAATAAATCATTGAAAAATCATACAATGTGATTTCCTTTTTTTTTTTGCGAACTGGCAAAATCGCAGGGGCTGTAAATACTTCTCACTGTAACAAGAATAATAGCAGGTTTGGAGCCATCTTCGAGGTGGGAGGTTTATGATGGGATGAGATGCCAGAATCTTATGGGAAAGTTGGAAGTTTGTATAAAAATGATCATTGTACTTGTGAAGGACTTTAATATTTTTGTTGGTGACAGTGTGGGGCTGTCAGGAACTATGTTTCTCTGTTTTGATGAGGAACTAACCCTGACCTCATAGATATTCCATAATTCAGTAATAACTGATCCATTGCCACATTAATCTTACTTTTCATCCTTAATAACCGCTTGTCATTGTCAATAGGAATCTCTATTCAAGGTCACCATTAGGAATTCAAGCAATAAGTCAAGTTGTGAATATATTACCTGGATGTTTCTGCATGAATGACTTTTCTGATACAGAAATATTATGTAAATGGTGTGCTAGTCATCTGTGTGAATAGATATTCATGAGGAAATTCAGCCAGGCTTTTTATTTTGGTGGATGTGAGTAAACAGAACTTAGAGGGTTCACTCCAGTGCTGTCAGCGATATATGACACAATGTGGATTTCTTTTAGAACTTATTTTAATGTTCTTTTATCTCATAAAAGATAAGAATACAGGATGATATTTTGACCACCACAACAGTGAAGCAACAAATATAAACAGAATTAAGAATGTATGGTAATGACTTTTTACAGCAGAGCCAAAGGAAAACTAAAATACATACTGTGCTTTGGGGAATATGGGGAATACAGTATGCCTTTATCCCTTGTGGCAGACAAACACAGGCTATGGAAAAATGATAGTCACTCATATTGCACTCCTCATTTTGTGTGTGCATGTTGTGTAGTAGTCTAAAAGTAGGTAAAAAGAGTGTCGGATAGAGTGATGAGTCTGAAGCTAGAAATAGAAGGTGTGATGTTCAATGTTGTTAGCAGGTATGCTCCACAGGTAGGATGTGAGCTGGAGGAGAAGGAGAAATTCTGGTCGGACTTTGATGAAGTGATGCAGAGCATGCCTAGAAGTGAGAGAGTTGTCATTGGAGCAGACTTCAATGGACATGTTGGTGCAGGAAACAGAGGTGATGAGGATGTGATGGGCAGGTTTGGTATCCAGGAGAGGAACGCAGAAGGACAGATGGTAGTTGACTTTGCAAAAAGGATGGAAATGGCTGTAGTGAATACTTTCTTCCAGAGGAGGCAGGAACATATGTGACCTATAAGAGTGGCGGTAGGAGCACACAGGTAGACTACATCTTGTGTAGACGGTGTAACCTGAAAGAGATCAGTGACTGCAAAGTAGTGGTAGGTGAGAGTGTAGCCAAACAGCATAGGATGGTGGTGTGTAGGATGACTCTGGTGGTGAGGAAGATCAAGAGGGCAAAGGCAGAGCAGAAGACGAAATGGTGGAAGCTGAAACAGGAAGAGTGTTGCATGACTTTCAGGAGGGAGTTAAGACAGGCTCTGGGTGGTCAGGAGGTGCTTCCAGATGACTGGACAACCACAGCTAATGTGATCAGGGAGACAGGTAAGAGAGTACTTGGTGTGTCATCTGGAAGGAAAGTAGATAAGGAGACTTGGTGGTGGAATGAGGAGGTACAGGAGTGTATACAGAGAAAAAAGGTTAGCTAAGAAGAAGTGGGACACTGAGAGGACTGAGGAGAGTAGACAGGAGTACAGGGAGATGCAGCGTAAGGTGAAGGTAGAGGTAGCAAAGGCCAAACAAGAAGCTTATGATGACTTGTATGCTAGGTTGGACAGTAAGGAGGGAGAGACTGATCTATACCGGTTGGCAAGACATAGAGATGGGAAGGACGTGCAGCAGGTTAGGGTGATTAAGGATAGGGATGGAAGTCTATTGACAGGTGCCAGTAGTGTGATGGGAAGATGGAAAGAGTACTTTGAAGAGTTGATGAACGTGGAAAATGAGAGAGAACAAAGTCTAGAAGAGGTGACTGTTGTGGACCAGGATGTAGCAAAGATTAGTCAGGATGAAGTGAGGAGGGCATTGAAGAGGATGAAGAGTGGAAAGGCAGTCGGCCCTGATGATATACCTGTAGAGGTATGGAAGTGTCTAGGAGAGGTGGCAGTAGAGTTTCTGACTGGGTTGTTCAACAGGATCTTAGATAGTGAGAAGATGCCTGAGGAATGGAGGAGAAGTGTGCTGGTACCCATTTTTAAGAACAAGGGAGATGTGCAGAGTTGTGGCAACTACAGAGGAATAAAGCTGATGAGCCATACAATGAAGTTATGGGAGAGAGTAGTGGAAGCTAGACTAAGGGCAGAAGTGAACATTTGTGAGCAGCAGTATGGTTTCATGCCAAAAAAAGAGTACTACAGATGCAGTATTTGCTTTGAGGATGTTGATAGAGAAGTACAGAGAAGGCCAGAGGGAGCTGCATTGTGTTTTTGTAGATATGGAGAAAGCTTACGACAGGGTGTCCAGAGAGGAACTGTGGTATTGTATGAGGAAGTCTGGAGTGGCAGAGAAGTATGTTAGAGCAGCGCAGGACATGTATGAGGACTGTAAGACAGTGGTGAGGTGTGCTGTAGGTGTGACAGAGGAGTTCAAGGTGGAGGTGGGACTGCATCAGGGATCAGCTCTGAGCCCCTTCTTGTTCGCTATGGTGATGGACAGGCTGACAGATGAGGTTAGACAGGAATCTCCATGGACTATGATGTTTGCAGATGACATTGTGATCTGTAGTGAGAGCAGGGAATAGGTGGAGGAGAAGCTAGAGAGGTGGAGGTTTGTCCTGGAAAGGAGAAGAATGAAGGTTAGCTGCAGTAAGACAGACTACATGTGTGTGAATGAGAGGGACCCAAGTGGAAGAGTGAGGTTACAGGGAGAAGAGATCAAGAAGGTGGAGGATTTTAAGTACTTAGGGTCAACAGTCCAGAGCAATGGAGAGTGTGGAAAAGAGGTGAAGAAGTGTGTACAGGCAGGATGGAACGGGTGGAGGAAAATGTCAGGTGTGATGTGTGATAGAAGAGTTTCAGCTAAAATGAAAGGAAAGGTGTACAAAACTGTGGTGAGACCAGCGATGTTGTTTGGTCTAGAGACAGTGTCACTGAAGAAAAGACAGGAGACAGAGCTGGAGGTAGCAGAGATGAAGATGCTGAGGTTGTCTCTGGGAGTGACCAGGAAGGATAGGATCACGAATGAGTACATCAGAGGGACAGCACATGTTAGAGGTTTTGGAGATAAAGTCAGAGAGGCCAGACTGAGATGGTTTGGACATGTCCAGAGGAGAGATAGTGAATATATTGGTAGAAGGATGCTGAGTTTTGAACTGCCAGGCAGGAGGCCTAGAGGAAGACCAAAGAGGAGGTTTATGGATGTAATGAGGGAAGACATGAAGGTAGTTGGTGTGAGAGAAGAGGATTCAAAGGACAGGGCTAGATGGAGGAAATTGATTCGCTGTGGCGACCCCTGAAGGGAAAAGCCGAAAGGAAAAGAAGAAGATTGTTGTGTAGTAGTCTGTGTGAATTGTCATGAAGAAATAAAAAAAAAAGTCTTAAAAATCTTTTAAAACTGACATATATTGATGCAAAGGTTAACCAAAATCCTACTTTCTCTTGTTAGGGTCACCTTGACTAGTCTGCCACGCTACATCATATACATATGACAATTTCTTTCACTTGTAATTATGTATAACCCTCAAATACATAGAACTATTCTTTAAGTTGATCTAGACAAAATAGAATAAATCAGAAGCATAATTTTTGGTTGGTTGTCTTGTGTTAGCAGGTCAGTGTGCAGCTTATTGCACATCCTGCTTGTCTAATAATCGTAAATAAAGAATAAACTTGTAATGATTTTGACTTAGGTCTCTCACAAAGTTTGCTCTCTTAGCTCTCTTATCTGTCGTCCAACAGATATTTGGCTGAGTACCATTTACCTTTTGACATAATACCATAACAACACAAATACTTGGAACCTAATGGTATCTTGACTCTGTTCTCTGCACAGTTTCACTCAAACCCAGAATGGCACTCAGTGTTTGTGGAAATTGGCTCAGTTGTTTTTGTGTGATGATACAAAGTGATTAAAAAATTGTTGTGTAAGTAACAAAATTTTGTGTGCCGCTGAGATAGGCTCCGGCACCCCGTGACCCGCTGCGGCGGATACAGCGGTGGTAATCTGAAGATGACTCACTTTCCTAAGTTAAAAATGTTCGAGTTCAAGAGGAGAAAACCCACAAGAATGGTAATTTGCTCCTGTGTGTTTGTCTTATCACAGTCTCACAGTAACTTAATCTGGCATTTTCTATTGATAGCAGTTCTTATTATTATGTAACTGTTAATATTTGTTTTGACCCATTTTAATAATTGGAAAACTCTATTATATCCTTTGGGTCCTATAAGAAAGCTGCTTCTATATCCTAATTAGACCAGTGAGCTGAGCACTCAACAGAGATGTCAAACATCAAACATTATAAAATACACAGAGCAGACTCCACAGAGCTGAGTGCCCACTGATAGTGCTGAGTCAGCATATCTCAAAGCTCTGTAGCTGTCAGTGTCCATCCTTGTCTCTGTCTCTGAATGTCTCAGCTCCACGCTGTTGTTGAAGCTCCCAGTTTGATGGGAAAACACAACTGGGGTTCGTCTTTGTCTATACACCTGACCACTCTCCTTCTCTCTCTGATTTGCCCACCCTCATTCTTATTTTAGGCAGGTTTGAGGTGAGGGCTAACAGAACAGAAGATATATCTTAAGATAGACCTGTTAGGCCCCGTTCAGACTGCAGGCATATCAGATTTCTTTCCATATCTGATTTTTAGGGATTTACAATGTTTTTAGCAAGTGGAATGTGATCTTGCTCTGTTCAGACTGGGCCACATTATCGGCCGATGTGACAGGTTGCCGTAGCAACGACGTCAGGGCGGAGACGTCGTTCAGTGCGTGTAATGTGCGAGATCATATAATTGCGACAGCGGCAATAGCAAAAACGACGAACGTGAAGTATTGTTACCTTAGCATATTGGCGATATCCCTGTCTGATAGGGTTGGAGAAAACACACACACACACACCAGACATTGTCATTTTCTTCTGTGTTTTACCGTTCTAATGCACGACGCTGTTCCTTCTGGCGCCTTGCTCTCATGTTGCGAATATGACATCCCGGCCCGCCGTATATGATCTGAGTGTTGGGAGCTGTTCAGACTGCAGATGCCTCTGTCCCTATCTGACACGACACAACCTCCCAAATGTGGTTTCAATCCGTCCCGCAAAAATCCGATTGGGACAGACCGACCACGAGATATGCAACATCAATCTGGATGGGCTAAAAATCGGATATAGACCACTAGTCTGAACAAGGCCTTAGAACTATAAAAGTCATGAGTCACACACTGCATGTGCATAACAAAACTGTACATAAATGTAATAGCAGTGTTTGCCATATTTGAGTTGAAGTAAAGATTCTAAGATTTTGTCTGTGCAAACAAAACCCGGATAGCGATTTCACTCCACCCCGGTTCTGCTACTGGTTCCGGAACAAATTCGTGAACCAGGCCCGGAACGGAGTCCACTTGCACAACAGGACGAACGCGGAACGGACAGGGACCATGGACCCAAACCAGATCCGGCGCGGAGCCAATCCGGATCCATTCATAAAGCAGCTCAGCCATCCTGACCTGGTCTGGAACCATTCATGAAGCGGATGATCCGGCGCGGACCCGTTCTGGATACAATTTCAAACAGCTGTTGTGTCTTCATGTGTGATCCACTCCGACATCTGTTTTGAGTCTTGGAAATGACTATGTACTACAAAAAATGTATGAACAAATAATTAATTGACAAGTGTTTGATGATAGATGATTATATATACTGTATATATATATGTGTGTGTGTGTGTGTGTGTGTGTGTGTGTGTGTGTGTGTGTGTGTATAAGTGTATGTTTGTACAGTATATAATAGATGCATATAACAGATGAGACTAAAGTTGTTTTGCATATCCAATGATTCCGAGTACAAACTCGCAGAAACTGTCTCTGAGAACCTCCTCTGCGTGCTCATCATCCTCGTCAGAATTTTTGCCTGACTGCACATCAGTGTGCAGAAGCTTTTCTACATCAATGTTTGGCACGTTGAAGAGCAGTTCTCTTCACTGATGAATCTTTGTTCATGCTGCACTGAGCAGATGGCAGTCAACAAGAATGGCATCATGTGGGTGATTGCTTTATTTGGTTGTTTTATGTTGTGAAGAGACCAGCAGTAAATCTGAGGTTATGGACAGGCTTAAGCTATGTAGAAAGGACACAGGTGCATTTTTTTTTCATTTTGAATGTACAGAGACCATAAGGCCGTTCATTTGTTCTTTACTGTCATTTCATGTTTCACGTTGCAGCACAAAAATACATGGCTCATGTTGCATGGATCTGAGTAAATGGAAGCTGAAAACTTCCCAGTTTATGGAGCATCTGAATGCTCGCCATACAACATCTTCGGGTTGATCTGGACTGATATGTACAACAATGTGTTCCAAATGTTACTAACATCCAGGAACTTTGTATTGCCAGTGAAGAGAAGTGGAATACATTTTCACAGGCCACAATAATGTGATTGACTTCATGCAAAAGAGATGTTACACTGCAACAGGTAAATGATGGTCACATCAGATACCTTATTTTCAGTGCTCACTTATACAAACGTAAAGTAGACTTTGACTTATCCTTTCTCAAGTAACTTCACATCTCCCCAGAATAACTCCATACACAAGTATTGAGTGTCTTGGCATTACGCCCTTATTCTGTTTTGGTAATTGAATTTTCTGATCTTGAATTGGGTTTGTGAAAACAAAGAGTCTATGTGGAGAAAGATTGTCTGAGGTGTTTGAAGTGTGGTCCTGGTCTGACTACCCATTAGTTGAGGGGATACTGTGAGGAAAAGGTCAGGCTACCTGTCTTAGGTGCTAGGACGTGTGTGTGGGTAGGTGTAAGTGCGTTTGCGTGTGAAGACACTTTTTTTTTAGGTAGACAACTGGAATAAACTTGAAACACTGGCAGGAACATCGTTAACTGGTCATGGAAAGGAGACCGGGGATGATGCGTGATAGATAATGACACCATTATTGATGCTTTGATTTCTGTCGTCATTATCCTCATATTAATCAGAACAATACATTTTTCAAGCAAGGGTACAGGGCTGCCTAAGTGAGAAAATGGATTTAATTGCTGGAAATATAAATGTTTGCGTTTTTGCGTGCCACAGATAAGCAGGAAAGAATGTTGGGGGAAGCCAAATTAGAAAGTGAGATATGAAAATGTGACAAGCTCAGCATGCCATTTTTATACACTGAAAAGTTGATGTTAGTTTTGAAATAACACTCCCTACATATTTGCTGCTGTCAGCATGTTTATACTTCACCACCTTGGCCTCTTTGAAAAAAAGAAATGAAAGGGCTTTTATGTTGCTGATGAAGCACAGCCTCTCAGCCTCCCTTGACTTTCCAGTCTCCCTCACTCAGCCACCAGTGGCGGCCGGTTTGATGTAGTGTGGAAGTAAGGGAGGCGTTAGGATTGAGCAGGTTCATGTAACCGAGTGTGTCGAGCCCTGTATCTCCGGCTCTGTGGCTTATGTCGGTTTCATTATGAGGATACAGTGTATATGTATTCCAAAAATGTGTGTGAAAGAGTTACTAAACATGAATGTGGTGAATGTTGTATGTATGTGTATTGCTTTGCTTCCCATTCCACCTTGTGTATATTCTCACATGTTGGCATAGTGATTTTTTGTGTCTCCTGGTGATGAAGTCATTAATCACCCTCACTGTTTGTTGCAAACACACCTCACTGCACTTGCTGCAAGATGTCTCAATTTGGCTGTCCCAGGATGCAACAGCAGATGCACCCCACTGGAGTGGAATGAGAGACATCCCAGGCTGATGGTGTGTCTGTATGTTTGTGTGTGTATGCCTACGCAGGAGTACACACTAGGTTTGTAGTATTCCTCATTGCCCATTATCAAGAGAAAATTGGGATGAAGTATCTATCTCAAGGATATAATTGCATATAGACAGGAGGAATCGGGGCTCAAACTACCAACCGTCTGATAAGTGGATGCTGTTTTTCATCTAAGCCACAGCCACATCCATTTTGTGTCATAAATGGTAACTTGACAGCAATAAAATGTTCAAAAAACAAGCAGAGCCATACTTTCATGACTTGTGAAGAGAAGTACTGTAATATGATTAAGTGATTATTAGTTTGGACAGTGTTCTGCTTTATATTTCATAATAGCTCTAATGAAAGTTCTGACTGAACTGATGCTGGAATTACTAATCAACAACTTTGATTAAGCATTAAAAATTAATTCATGACCTTTTTAATGTATCAGTCTGTATTTTAAATATATTAAATACGTTTTGGACTGAGGGCGGCACAGTGGCGCAGTGGGTAGCGCTGTCCCCTCACAACATGGCGGGTCGGTGTTCGAGTCCCGCTCTGTGCGGAGTTTGCATGCTGTCCCTGTGTCTGCGTGGGTTCTGTCCGGGTTCTCTGGCTTCCTTTCACCTCCAAAAGCATACGCTTCAGGTTGATTGGCTAGTCCCAAATTGCCCGTAGGAGTGAGTGAGTGTGTGTGTGCGTGGTTGTCTGTCATTGTGTGACAGACACACAATGTCTGTCACACACAGACATTGTGTGTGTCCCCCGCTCCAGTGCCCGGAGTGTCCCCCGCCTCACGCCCTATGCCAGCTGAGATAGGATCCAGCTCCCCGTGACCAGCTATGGCGGATAAAGCGGCAGAAAATGAATGAATGAAGTTTTGGACTGGTTATTATAAAAATAAAGGATTTTCATAATTAACTTCAGTTGGACTAAAAGTGGAATAATGGAAAATTAATTTTCAAAATTAAATAAAAGCATTTAATAATAATTGCAACTTATTTTATATGGAGAACTCTTGGCAATCTTTTTTACATTTGTTATCCATCTTAATCTAAACTGAAGAACAAATACACATAGTCCACACATGAGCATGCGTCAGTGAGAAAGGTAACATTTGCACATATTGTATATTAAGGTCAGGTGCTTCACTGTAAGTAGCGTTACACTGCAGTTCCCACACTAATCTATCCATAAATCCCCTTTAGCCAATGTCAGCTGGTGTTCCGCTGCTCCACGATCATACATAAGCAATGAGACTTTATTGATCATCTCGCATTATGATCCATTAAGAAGATAGCAGATGGTGACGAGGATGTAGATTTATCCGGCCTAATGTCTCCTCTCACAAGCTATGAACTTTTCATGGAAGCTTCCGTTACGGCATCCAAGCTGTGAGTTCAGAAGGTTAAAGGTTTCAGAACTGAATAGCTTGACTCTGTCCATACCCTGGAGTGGTCCACCTTTGAGCTGAGTAGAATGTCAGTATTCCTAAAAAGTCAGGCCTCTGGAGTGTTTGATAGGGTGTCAGTGGACCCCGACAAAAAAATTTCAGTTCATTCATTTGTTTCAATCCCATCAAGTAGCATGAAGATTGTTTAAAAAAAATATGAATCTGTCTTCAGTGTTGAAAAATTTCAGAGCCGCTGTGTAAGCAATATTTAGAAGATGGTATTTATCAATGAATTTTAAAATCCATTCATGATTAATAGTGGTGTGTCAGTAGAAAAGGACCAAAGGTATTAAACTTTCTAAATGTATAGTCTGAGCCTAACATTTCTATTACAACGTAATAGAAATGTAAGAGGTCTAAGACGTCTCATTCATCTTTTTTCCACTCACTTATGCATGTGCACTGTATTGATTTAGAAGTGCTGTCTTTGCAGAATTTCTGTACATCCTTTAATGAAACATCCTGCTCTTTCTTCCAGCTTTTTCGTGCTTTATCACCCTTTCAATCTGTTCCTGTCACTGTTGCTTTTCCGTTTCCATCTTCACATACTGTAGGCACTTTCTCACTATCAGGAATCCACACACAAATATGTACACACTTTCTCAGTCTCGCTGTTGCTTTTTCATTTTAATATGTCTTCAGGCTTTGCTGTCTGCTTTATCTCCTTTAATCAGTCCAATCTCACAACTCCACCTGTAATGTTTGTTTAATGTAGCATATTCATGACTTTAACATCCCTTTGGGTTCCCTTGGGGTTGTCTGCCCTTTACCCACAACCAAATTATACAAGATATGTGAATTAGGGACTCTAAGCATCACTGATGACAAGAACTAAACACTTTTTTTTCTCTGTCTGATCTCCTGAAGACTTTAGCCAATGTCAGCTGGTGTTCCGCTGCTCCACGATCATACATAAGCAATGAGACTTTATTGATCATCTCGCATTATGATCCATTAAGAAGATAGCAGATGGTGACGAGGATGTAGATTTATCCGGCCTAATGTCTCCTCTCACAAGCTATGAACTTTTCATGGAAGCTTCCGTTACGGCATCCAAGCTGTGAGTTCAGAAGGTTAAAGGTTTCAGAACTGAATAGCTTGACTCTGTCCATACCCTGGAGTGGTCCACCTTTGAGCTGAGTAGAATGTCAGTATTCCTAAAAAGTCAGGCCTCTGGAGTGTTTGATAGGGTGTCAGTGGACCCCGACAAAAAAATTTCAGTTCATTCATTTGTTTCAATCCCATCAAGTAGCATGAAGATTGTTTAAAAAAAATATGAATCTGTCTTCAGTGTTGAAAAATTTCAGAGCCGCTGTGTAAGCAATATTTAGAAGATGGTATTTATCAATGAATTTTAAAATCCATTCATGATTAATAGTGGTGTGTCAGTAGAAAAGGACCAAAGGTATTAAACTTTCTAAATGTATAGTCTGAGCCTAACATTTCTATTACAACGTAATAGAAATGTAAGAGGTCTAAGACGTCTCATTCATCTTTTTTCCACTCACTTATGCATGTGCACTGTATTGATTTAGAAGTGCTGTCTTTGCAGAATTTCTGTACATCCTTTAATGAAACATCCTGCTCTTTCTTCCAGCTTTTTCGTGCTTTATCACCCTTTCAATCTGTTCCTGTCACTGTTGCTTTTCCGTTTCCATCTTCACATACTGTAGGCACTTTCTCACTATCAGGAATCCACACACAAATATGTACACACTTTCTCAGTCTCGCTGTTGCTTTTTCATTTTAATATGTCTTCAGGCTTTGCTGTCTGCTTTATCTCCTTTAATCAGTCCAATCTCACAACTCCACCTGTAATGTTTGTTTAATGTAGCATATTCATGACTTTAACATCCCTTTGGGTTCCCTTGGGGTTGTCTGCCCTTTACCCACAACCAAATTATACAAGATATGTGAATTAGGGACTCTAAGCATCACTGATGACAAGAACTAAACACTTTTTTTTCTCTGTCTGATCTCCTGAAGACTTGGACTTTCACAACTTCTGGAAGTGGAGTGCTTTCGAGGACTACCTGCTCTTCTGCTTTGGCTTCACCATACTGTGTGCTGTAATCACACTTCTGCTGCTGGACTCTGCGCTATTTGTGGAGGCACTGGGCTCCCTGGCCGTAATTTTCGAGGCCATGCTTGGTCTTCCGCAGCTGGTCCAAAACTTCAATAATCACTCCACCAAAGGCATGAGGTACATCACATTTTTATATCATGTTTAGCTTTGCACATTGCTCTTAATTGACTGGATTCACACAAAATAATTTTTATCAACCAGTAGACATGCATTCTTTGCCTTAGCATAATTTTTATATATAAGTTGCTATGTCTTTACTCTGTAAACGAGAATGAGACCCAGTTCAGCTGATGTTGTATCCATCCGTCAACATGTGGAAAGAAATGAGATGTGGTCTCAGCTGATGTTGTATCTGTCCTCCAACTAGGGTTGGAGTCCCAAAGTCTAGGTCGTATCTCAGATTTTTACTAGTATATTGAACAAAAATATTAACAGAGCAACAGCTCATACAGTATTTCTAAATACAGTATGTTGAGCAGCTCGTATCTCAAGGTACTACTATACTCTCAAATTGTATTTCAATAGTGCTTGGTAGTCTTGTTAACCGAATGTTAAGGAAGTGCAAGTCATTTTTTCTCTTAAGTCAAATATGCTTACAAGATCATTTATAGTCCTCATCAATGACCTTCAGTGGAAAGAGGGACCAGAAGATGATCAACTAAAAACTAAGAAAGGCGCTCGCGTTTTGAATGTTTTTCTTGTTAATTTTATGTTCGTGTAAACAAAGGTCAATGGCTATACTGTTCGGCTTCTCAAGTAATAGACCCCGAGATTAAGCGAGGTGGTGGGCCATAATTGATAATTATGGCCCTCATGACACCACCTAGCTCATTATTTCCTCATTGTTGTTTAGAATTGGTGTGAAGATCATGATTATAATTTATGTCAGTTAGGTTATTTTGTTGTCTGTTGTACAATGACAGAACTAAACATAGGACCTTTTCTGTATTTCATTCTCATATTCAGCAAGTGTAGAAGATAGACGTAAGTTAACTTGTGATGCAGAGGGATAGAGATTGATTGAGCAAAATCAGCTGATTTTACATAGTCCTTTTCCTATGGAATTAGGATTTCTTCCTGCCCTTCCCCTGGGAATTGAGATTGCATGTGTATGTGTCATAGCCTCCAGATAAAATATCAAGACTTGTTACATTTATGTCGCCCCTATATCAGACACCTATAAATCCAACAGGAGGCTCTTGCTCAACTTACAGGTGCTGATGTACAGGGGAATGTATCAGTGGAATAATAGGTCATTTTATTTGATATAACAAGTTGGGTTTCTACTTTCTGAATAAATTTAAATTAGTCTTTAAGGAAAATTAACAAGTTGTTCTTCACTGTCATTCTCACATGACATTAGCCTGCAGCACAATTCCTCCTATTCTCCGTCAAAGGTTCTGCTTTTGATTCCTTTGCTGCTTTGTTTTCTTTAATGCAATCCCCACAGTCACTGTGTTGACCATTTTCTCCGAGTTAATTTGTACAGGATTTATTCACTTAATTAGCAGCAGAAAATTCTGGACCTTAATCTCAAGTGCAGGTTGTGGTTGATTCATCTTGTGTACTTGTGTTTTTGACTCTTCCTTCTCCTCTGGGTTTACCTGATTGAAGTCCTGCAGACTTTGATTTGGTTTTTGTTCATCCACTGAACTTTCCTTGAAAGACTCAACTTGTGTTTTTGTAGTGGTCATCAGCCCATGTCTTCATTCACATGTCCCTGGATGTCTTGTAAGACCTGTAGTGATTATTGTCTTTGTCCAGCCTGTACTCCATCTCCTTGGCTTGTTTCCTGATGTAGAACACTTGTATCATGCTGGTCCTTGTACTTGTCTCTTTCCTTCCTTGGCCAGTTGCTCTTTTACAGGGTCTTTGGTTGGCACTAGTGAATTTTATTTCTGGACAAGGTGATAACATATTTGCTTATGAATCAGACATTGCTATAGGAATTAAGATGAAAAGTGGTTTCATTTGTGAAATCCTAGAGCTGTGTGCCATCAGCTCTAGGATTAGATTGTGTTGACACTGGCCTTCGATATTCATGACCTGAAGCAACCTGTTTTTGTTTTGCCTCTGCAGCCAGCTTCTAGCCATGTTGACACTATAAAGCTGTAGTTCAACACACTTCAGCCTCTTAAGATCATAGGCTTCACCACTCTGTACTGTCAGACTACTTTAAACTTCATGATATACAATTATGCTTGGGGTGGAAAGGAAAGGCGTTGATTGATGACGGTGATGTACCTGGTTTTCCCTTGAGAGGAAGTTAATTATATCACAGAAAAGCCTATGTAGTATCGCCTCCTGGATATTTTTTTTCTACAGTGTACAGTTGTCACTTCAGGCTCTGTGTAACTCCTATTCTTAAAGTATTTGTACCATACAGTCTACGTTTTAAGCATTTATACTGACATAGTCTGCATATTTTGAAATGCATTTAGACACAAACAATAAAGAAGCTCAGAACAGACTTATACCTTAAAGGCTTCCCCTTGTGTGTGTAAAGATGGTACATTTCGGTTATTTTACTGTTAGAATGGCGAGACATTTGGTCCAAGTACTATAACACATTTCATATTCAGTGTCATGCAAAAGATTAAATATCTAATAACATTCCATTAGGTCACAGAGATGACTGATGAGGTAGATCACTAAATTAAGATCCATGCCAAAATCCCTGCATTCGCAGTACTGTGATAAAATATGACAGTAAGGGGAGACTCAAAGAGCAATACAGTTATTGGAAAATAAATTAGAATATTCAGTCATTCATTATTATCTCTTATCCCAGCTGACTAAGCAGGAGGTAGGCTATACCCAGGAAAGAGTCACCAGCGAATCACAGGAAAAACAACCATTTGCAGCCAGTTTAGAAACACCGATTCTCCTATACTGCATGCTTCTGATGGTGGGTTGAAGCCTTAAAACACAGAGTGAAACCATGCAGACAAATTCCACACAGAGAGGTCCCAGGTCTTCAGTTGGATTTGAAACACACACACACACACACACACACACACACACACACACACACACACACACACACACACACACACACACACACACACACACACAGACACACACAGTGGAGCCACAAACACACAGGCTGGTTCTTTCAGAATTTGCATAGTTATGTTTCCTGGTCATCATTGACTCTTTTTATGTCTGTATGCGCTCATGCACAAATTTGCCCTACTCTGGGAAACTGAGTGATGATGAAAGAAAAATCAAAGAGAATGAGAGAACAAGAAAGAGGGGGGATTTGGAGATGCATAGAAGGATGTGATGAAAATAATAAATATATATATTTACAGAAAATAGAAAGCCGGTTGCATTTATTTTTAGGCTTAGGTCTTAACAGTTTCATCTCTGCATCTTCAGGAAAGGATTTGGAAGGGAAATCAAAAGAATATCACTTCCTGCCTCATTAGCACAACTGAGATGCCCTTGAACTTCAGGTCCGCTGTTGGAGTTTACTCAGCGGCCATCGGGCTGGTCTATTTTTGTGTTGAGAGGCTTAAACGTCGGACCAACCACTTTCAGCCCATTGGACTTGTGAAATTACACAGTTGTAATCCACGTCTTGGCATCAGTTTCAAAATATTTATTATGTGAAAATACCTAAATGGATAAAGCTGTATTTGATGACGTCATGGCATCTCCATGACGTCACCCGAGTGTCCAAGACATGCGGCCGCAAGTCCGATGACACAACCACAAAGTCGATCATCGAACTGTGGCCTAGGGTGTCCTGGTGCCAAGTGCACATATGGACACCCTTATGTCTGAACATGGTGTTCGTTATGGACAGCCCGTGACAAGCACAGAAGTCCAATAACTGAACACCACTTGGGTTCTGATCAGGGGGGCCGTTCCTCCCAACCACGCCCTTCCAGGTCTCACTGTCATTGCCCACGTGAGCATTGAAATCCCCCAGCAGAACAATGGAGTCCCCAGTGGGAGCGCTCTCCAGCACCCCCTCCAAGGACTCCAAAAAGGGTGGGTACTCTGAACTGCTGTTTGGTGCATACGCACAAACAACAGTCAGGACCCGGCGCCCCACCCGAAGGCGGAGGGAGGCTACCCTCTCGTCCACCGGGGTAAACCCCAATGTACAGGCGCCAAGCCGGGGGGCTATAAGTATACCCACACCTGCTCGGCGTCTCTCACCATGGGAAACTCCAGAGTGGAAGAGAGTCCAACCCTTTTGGAGAGGACTGGTACCAGAGCCCAAGCTGTGTGTGGAGGTGAGCCCGACTATATCCAGTCGGAACTTCTCGACCTCACACACCAGCTCAGGCTCCTTCCCTGCCAGAGAGGTGACATTCCACGTCCCAAGAGCCAGCTTCTGTAGCCGGGGATTGGATCGCCAAGGTCCCTGCCTTCGGCCACCGCCCAGCTCACATGGGCTCACCACCTGTGGGAGGGGCCATAGGGGTCGGGTGCATTGTGAGCTGTGCGGCCTACACCCAGTTAAGCACAAAAAAAGAATAGGTACTTTTATTGTGTCTGTGCGCTGCAATCACCTCCCATTCCCTCACACACGCTCTCACACCTTTATAGGTTGTAGCTTGTTTTTTGCTCTCAAGTATGAGTGATGGCCCTATTTTTGTGTCCCCTCAGTATCAGCTTTTGATGATTTCACATTTCTCTTGAGATTACCCTGAAGACATTTTGGACAAAGAAGTGGTATCTTTACAATCTGTGCCTGCAGAATAATGTGAAGATACTGTGGTGACCTACAGGCACTCTGCAACCTGTATTTATTTTCAGAAGAAAACACATCTGGAGATGGGTGCATTTATGGTACACATTGTTCACTTGTGCTTCCCCACAACTATAATCTTAGCTTTTCCATGATAAACATCAAATCATCAGTGAAGTATTCCTCAATTCAGAACTAAAATATCAGCACTTAAGGTGTTGGCTTTATCTCAGAAAAAGCACTTGTACATTTTTCTTTTTAAGTTTTGAATCATCAGTGTGTTATAACATGTTTGCAAGTGTTGGGATTGGTTTCAACGTTATTTGCCAATTTATAGTAAATTTCTGGTTTCATATTTTGAATTGGGTTCAATTCTTTCAAGGGAGTTTGTTTGTTCATTTCTCTGTTTTATATTATTGTTTATTCAATATCTTGGGTTTGGATGTGTTTCAAACAAGGCAGACAATCTGAAGTTGTCAAGATAAAAAGCTATAAGAAGGGACAATGGGATTTTTATGGACAATTTTGTATTTCTTTTAGATTAGTATTAGAAGAAATTTGCCCATATCTTGTAGGTCAACAAAGTTCATGATGGTGTAGTGGACATGATCAAAGCCATTGTAAAAGTCAGTAGCTCTCACTGTTAAAAGTCCTGGCTGTTTAGACTGACCCTTCAGGAAGGGGGTCAAGAGAAATTTGCTCCAAAGAATTATCATTGACAGATTTGTTAATGTTGAGGCAGAGTTGCTTTTGGACTTATCAATATATTTATGAAGAATTAAGCAGCAGATTGCTTTGCTGCTAAAATGTGCTGTTTATTTGGCGCTCTGTATGCGAGCAATTTGCAAAATAACCATAACAAATCTACAGCTACAGAGTGTTGACTGTTCATGACATTATGTTTTATCTATTACATCCAATTGGGATGATTTGTCAATGTGTTGATGTGAACGACCTTCATGCTTTAAGTAAAGGACAGTGGTCAGTTTTTATGGGATTTTTTTTCAAATGAATAGTGCATCACAAGTAAATTATAATGTATTTCACATCCTATTGGCTCATTAAAATATATTTTATATGATTACTTAACCTGACCCATAACTGTTATGTTTTATGTTACTTTTTTTCAATTTAATATTAATCTTAATATACAAAATAACAACTAGGGTGGTACTTTCATTTATGTGAAAAAACATGAGTACTACTAAATATAAGTAATGAAAGCTAACGTAATAAATAATGAGATTACCATCACCAACAGGACATGTTATTTGTTCTTCTTTATCAACATTGTCCAAAACAGTGTCCAAAATATCCTTAGGTAAACTCTGTGACATAGCCCTACTCTGCCTCACATCCCTTTTTCTCTGACTCATTTGTTGAAGTAAAATCCATCTTTTTGTGGCAGGTTTGGAACCTTTCCTTGTTTCCAAGTGTGCAATCGATCACCATGCATAATGCATTTTTAGTGGGTTAAGAGCAGCTCGGCTTCTCTCTCACAAGGCCTTTGATTTTTGTCTCTCTATCTGACCCCCTCAGGGAAAGCTGCTAAATCACGTCATACACATGCCTTAATATGGGAGCAGTGTTTTAACAGATTCAAAAAAATGTCTTTATATTTATTGTACCAGTGTTTTCTGGCATGGTTTGTGATAATACATTAAGGAACTCAGATGCTATGTTAATTTATTACTTACTACTAAAGTAAGTAAAATAAAGTGTTACTAGTAGAGTAATTTTTGTACGTATTAGTTTGGGGGGATCTCTTTCCTTAAATATACAAGTATAATAAATAAACCACAAGTATTTTCTGTGTTCCCATGTGCACTAAGACTAACATTGCATCACACATACTGTAAATACAGACATGTAAAGCACCAAGTATTGTAAAGATACCAAACAATTTGCTTTCCAGGGAGAGTCATTCATATTGTTTATTATTTATTCTGTATGAATCCATTTTTAATTTGCAGATTTTTTATGTTTTATGTTGTGTCTAGTCTACATCTCATTAGACCCTAGGCGTTTTTAGTCCCAGTGAACAAACACAGTGGACATACGGAGCTAATTGGAGATAAATGAGTGGATATTATCTTGGAAGCTTCCCAGCTCTGTGGGAATGCACCATTGTAGCATCATCACTCTGTCAAGATCATTGCATGGATCTTGTAAACAGTCCCCTGTGTGGTCAGAAAATTTGATTGATTTTGACATTCAAAAACGTCAGCACTTTACATAACCCCATTACATACTCCCTGCTTGTACCCTTTTGATTCCCTTTCTCTCGTTGTAATTTCTCTGCCTCTCTTTAAATGTCACTCAGCCCCTTTTGATGTCGGGGTGTCCCACCGGTCCACTGCAGCAGCTCAGAGGAGCTAATAGCTGGCCTGACAGCACTCGTTCAATACACAGGACAATTACTGCCTGCCCCATATCCAGCACAGCCATTACATCGTGCAAGCCGACCCCTCTCTTGCTTCCTCGATTGCACTCTCCTGTCCTGTCACTCTCCATCTCTCCATTAGGTCTCACGCCTCTCTAGATTTATCGTCCCCACCCCTCACGTAGCCATCCATCTCTCATCATTTTCCTTTTACCTCCGCTCCCTCTCACCCATTGCCATTTCCTTTCTGTCACTTTGCCATCATGCCTTTTGCTCTATCACCTCTTGCCACTTTGCTCAGATGAGGGTGTTAGGCCAGTGGTAATCAATAACAGACTGAATCAAGTCAGCGTGGGTGTGTGTATGTACTGCATGTGTGTGTCAGTTTGTGCATGTAATTATAAGAACAAGTGAGAACGTGAAGCAGTTGAGCGATTTCATGGTTTGCATGGTTTGCAGACTTATGAGATTGTTAAATGGGGTTATATTGTGTAAATACTGGATGTTTTACTGTCATTGCATATCTCTCGCCACAATTACAATGAAATTGCTCTGGCGTTCCTGGTATGAAGGAAGGCAAGGAAATTCTTTACGTATGTGTGTATGTGTATGATGCCTGTAAGTCGTTTTTCCTCTCCCTCTTAAAATACCCCTCTCCACAACCACATTAAGTGACTCCCCAAGTTACATTAGAAGACAACAGTGATGTAGAATAGTGAAATACTCTCGTCACAGGACCACAGCTGGTAGTTAATTTGAAACAAAATAGCTGGTTGTTTGGCCATATGTTCTCCTGTGTGTGTGTGTGTGTGTGTGTGTGTGTGTGTGTGTGTGTGTGTGTGTGTGTGTGTGTGTGTGTGTGTGTGTGTGTGTGTGTGTGTGTGTGTGTGTGTGTGTGTGTGTGTGTGTGTGTGTGACTTGGGTAGTCAGTTGGTCAATATTTTCAATCGATTCTATAATAACTCCATCTCCCTGCGGATACTCAGAGCTTTGCTAAGGACCAAGTTCAAGTGTTTGAACTATGTTTCTTTCATCACCTCTCAGCTGAGCCACAAGTCCCATGGTTAATAGTATGGCAGCCAGATGGAGCAACATGAGACTAGCATGACAAACAGATGTGGGAATCGTGTCTGTGTAAGTGTGTGTGTGCATATGGATGTGTGTTCCTGGTAGAAATAAATGACCTCAAACTGCTCTTTTGTTTCCGTTCCATGGCTCTACTGTAGCAACCGCTTTTGCACAGATTACGCACCCTCCTTAATTATACTGTTAATGACTCACTGTCGTTAATGATGCTTGGTCTCTTGAGCAAAGAAATTTGTCAATGGGGGTGAAAAAAAAATTAGGAGCGGGAGAGAATGTGAAGGAAGGGAGGGAAGGTTTGGCAGAGGCAAAGAGGATAGCAGAGAAAAGCTGAAGCTGAGAGGATAAAGAATTAATGACGGTGGGAGGAGACCATGTGATAAAATAAAGCAAAACAAGGGAAGTATGACTTTAATGGTACTTTTAAATTCCTCTCATACTTGTATTTTTTCTATATTGATATGTTTCCTATTTTAAATTTCATTTTCCATTTAGCAAATACTATTTAAATGCAAATAGTATTTACAAGTGTACATCTTTATCGTCTGTATGCATGGTTGTGTAATGCACTCGTAAAGATGTGACTTCCACGACATTATTTATCTATAACAAAGATCTTTGTTAACATTTAGAAAAGGAGTCCAGTTTTATGACATCCTCTACTGTGAAGTGCCTCATACTGTTTCATACTTCATTCTACTTCATACTGCTGTTGTTATTGCCAGGGATAAGTACCGTACAGGTCTCCAAATTTGGTTGCATTTTCAGGAGAGAGGTGGGTGTCCGATATAGGAAACATAATGCATATATTAATGAGTGGTAAAACTGTGACAAAGCAGGTGGTGTGATCATGAGGTTACCTTACAGAGGTGGTCAATAGAGCAGGTTTGGTTAACCTTAATCTCCACCATTTACGTATTTCTAGCAGCAGCATGCACTGCTGTCAGTTGTAAATAAAAGTTCCACTGAATTGGACTTTGACCTCAAATCTTCACAGTAAAAAACCAAGATTTTAGTTCTGAAGGGAGTCAGAAGATAAGACTGGATCATGGAGAAAGATGGAAAATTGTATTTTTTGTTGTTCTGTAACTCTACAGTCTTATCATAATCGGTGTAGCTTAGTTTGCAAAAGGATGAGACATTTAACAATCACCCTGCTAGAAAACAAGACATGGATTTTTGTCCTTACACAGGTTAGGCTATCACAATGACTATTTCACATTGAATATTTATTTATCTCCTGTACTTAAAAGGGATTTTGAATTTTCAGTAAAATATTTTATGAAACACTATTTCAAAATTTTAAGTATCATGTCCTCTGCACTTGTTTTCCTTTGGTTGTCAACTTTATAATTTTTTTGCACAGAGGAAGGGTAAAGTAAAAGAATAACCAATTAAATCTAAATGAAGTTGATGTTTGAGCAGGACAATGAACTAAGTGTAAAGTGTTATGAAAGGAAAAAATAAGTGGAAAGATGAAATGGGGAATATGAAGTTCATCAAAGAGTACCCTCTGAGGAACGAAACTTCAGTGGAATAATTTACTTTTGGACAAACTGACAGCTCAGAGAAGGAAAACTAAGTGCATGATAATTTTAAGTTCTTTTGCACACTTCTTTGTGGAGCACTTCACTCAAATCCTGACAGTTTAAATTATGGTGGCTGTCAAACCGACTCAATAAAGTGTGTCGTGCAGCTACAGAAATGTTAAAAGCTAAACCTCCAGATGGGCCAATGCCTAACCAAGGAATCAAGAAGCGTCTGTCTCATCAAGGATGAATTTCCTTGGTTAAGAGTAAATATATTACTGTATTTCTTTCGGTATTACTTTTTGCTAACTTTTCCAAAAGTCCCAAGGAAAAGTGTACCAGTTCCCAGCTCTAGTGTGTTTTGTTCACATTTATGAACAGAGTACTCAAATCACAGCTGGCAGATAGTATCTGATTAACTCTCTAAGTGTTTGTTTGGGATGTCAGAATGTATTTTGTTCACGATTTGGAGTCCAGTTACACTTTATTGGACCAGTCAAATTACCAGCATTAACTTTACAGCAAATAAATACACAAAAATGTCCCTATGATGAAGAACATTCCATTTTTGTGATAGCTAATGACCCTGGCACAGTCACTATGTACAACATCATCCATATCTGCAGATACATGTTTTACTTTAACTGTTATGGGTTCAGTTTTATACATCTTGTATCTCTCAAGCACAACGTGTATTTGCAGTGTGTGTTAATTTATGATATTTCAATTTTAATGCAGTGTCCAGATTTTGCACATGCCCAGATATGTTGACTAATGATGTCCTCATTTCCATGCCGTGGCAGCATTATTTGCTGCAAATGTTTCAGTTCCTCATCTGAGCCTGTGGGCAGCCCAGGGGAGAGTTAGGAATTTGACATGAGTCTGCAAGGAGAGCTCAAGGATAGCACAGGACAGCCATAGTCATTAGGCTGTCTCTACCCCATCCATATCTATCTCACAGAGGTCTTCTCCCCATTCACTGAGGTCTCTCCCTGTCTCTCTGGTGGTTATGCTGTCTTAGTCCCGTCTCTCTAACTGTTCTGGATCCATGTCCTCTGAAAACTTTCTCCCTTTCTTCCTTTTTCTTTGACCCCTTTGACTGTAGCAGCATTTCTCATTGATGACTGATGGTCCAGCTCCATCCCCAGGCCCAGTCACCCCTAATGGAGCGAATAAACTCACATAACATTCATACCTGCGGGACCTCTGCAGACTATCCAGTGAGCAAGAATAGAAAATGGAGGAGGGTAGGAGGAGAGTGGGTGGAGTGAAGATAGAGGGCAGAAACTGTGAAGGGGAAGAGTTAAAGGAACAATGATGGTAAATGAGTCAGGATGAGAAAGTACTGAAGATACAGTAGGTAGGAGGAAGAGCAAAAGAAGAATGATAGAAAGTGACGAGTGGAGGAGTGAGCAAAGATATTTATCTAATAGTCATGGTAGGTGACGAAACTTTAAAGTCTTTGTGTCTCTTTAGTGCAATCTTCATCCATCCTCTTTTAGTGCTTCCATGCAGCTTTTTCCCTTATACCCCATGAAATAATTGACAAAGATCAAAACACGTTTAAAAATCCGTTGAACATTCATAGATGATGTAGTAAGGGAGCACGCTGCTGTTAGCTCTAAGACTGAAAGCTGGTCCGGGTTTTTCCACCCCTTTTCAGTCATTTATCTTTCACATATTTCTTACGTTTTACTTTAAGAGATCATTTCTCTTTATGTTTCTTTACTCATGCCTTCACCACATCTCTCTGTGTCTTCTTTGCAATAGTGTGAAGATGGTGCTGCTGTGGACAGCTGGAGATGTCTTCAAGACAACCTACTTTGTAATGAATGAAAGCCCAGTACAGTTCTGGATTTGCGGTTCAATCCAGATCCTAATTGATGTGGTCATCCTGCTGCAGGTTCTTTTCTACAATGAAGACACACGGCCTAAGCTAGGTTGAACATGGGTGCTGCTTTCCAAAACATGACAACTGAGCCACATTTACACAAACTGTGGAATTATAATTTAAGGTTTTTGATGAAGCAAGTTGATGGAATTAATGTGGGAAGCATTTCAGCATGATCACAGAAAAAAACAAAGTCATTCTAAATTCTTGTGTATTCAATCTTGAATCAAAGAATTAGTAGGTGCCATTCACAACAATTTCCTATCAATTAATGATCACATTGAACCTTAAAAAAACTCCTTTCTCTGTAAATTGTTTGTAAGGTCATGTAGTTTCTTGAGTTCATTTTACCCCATTACCTTTCTTGTTTCTTTGTCTCTCCAAGTGTAGTGGACATTGAACAACAGATCTCTGCTACTTGAATGGCAGCTGTAACAATGGGTTCTTAACAAGGAGTCCTGCAATTGAATCTGCTGCGTGAATGATGAGTTTCCCACTCCGCTCATTACGGGATTGTTCCAAGTATCGTGTGTGTGTGTGTGTGTGTGTGTGTGTGTGGGTGTGTGTGTGTGTGTGTGTGTGTGTGTGTGTTTTTGCCGGTGTGTATGCATATTTTTTTTCCATTAGGATCCAGTGCCAAGCAAAGGATGTTCAGGTTACTGATATATTTATATTGTTATTAAAAATTAGTAAACAATTATGTGTGTAGATAAATATTATCTTTTGCTGTTTTTGAAAAACATAAAAACATCAAAATTCCTTTTGAATATTTTTGTATTGGCTATTGTGAAACTGTGTTTTAAGGTAAATAATTAGAGTGAAACATATATTATCAGTGATTGACACTATAAAGTCAATCTTGGAAAATGTAAAAGGCTTTTTATATCTATCGATTTACCCTACGTCATTTCGGTGAAAATAACCAACCTTATTCAGGGAATACGATATTGTCTCAACTTTTTCTGCGGGTGATTACTGTGTCATTATGGTATTTATAGAAATGTCCATGTTACTGTTAGATGTTTCTGACATATAATACTGCAGGCTGCCAGCATAGTTATTCTGTGACCTTCTGTTGAATTACACTCACCTTGTGGGTATACATACATGTGTGCTTCAATCCAGTTTATCATATTACATTTTTTAGCCATGTCATAAGCTCTATGTGTCTTATCATCTTTACCCTGTATAATACAGTATATTGCAATATTGCAGTTGTATTATGGTTTTGTATTCTATATGATCTTGTCAGCAGATTTGTATCTTCATATTGCTTCATTCAGCTGAGGCTCAGAAAGATACCCCTTGGATTTATTATAATATTTGCACACAGGACAGATTAGCACGCATAGAATCTGGTTTTGATACCTCAACCAAGTTATTCTGGTAAATGCATTTCCTTTTCCCTACAGCACTGATAAGAAATACAGTACGTGGTTGTCATATCTGAGGAAGGAAAACTTTGTTACTTTTGCCAATTGCAGGATGCATATTTCATGACTACAATAAAATAGGATATTGATTACTATTAGTTGAGTTACAGCATTTTTTAAGGCTTAATAGGATTTCCGTGAATTGTAATTACTGTTAGCTGATGAGTCTTAACTGTATTTACAGGACCGCTGAAACCAAATGTAATCATTGCACTTCAAGCATTTTAATGTATACCGAAGAAATACTGAATAAAATTGTATACGACATAATGATGGCTACCTGTAAACCTCTGCAAGAGCATACACCAGTGGCAACATACAGTATTTGTAAAATAAAACACTCATGGGTTTTCTGTCTCATTGGATATCAGTATTTAAATATTCAGCAACGTATTTTCTCAAAATAAACTATATTTCAAAAAACCTTAATGTATTGTTACTAATGTTCTTCTGAAGTGAATAAATGAAGAAAATGTTTTATCCTCACATTGAAAAATAAATCCTATCTATACCCAGCAGACTGCTACTTTGACTGTTTTATGTGGAGTTAGACAGGATTTCCTCTCAAAATCTTATTTGAAACCTCATGTAAATCCTTTGTATGAAGTAGTTCAGGCAGGAGTATCATCTGAAGGTAAAAATGTGCTTTTATACACCTTTCTTTACACCTACTCCCACTGCAGCTATCACACACGACTGATAGAGAGGGACTGTGAGAATTGTCCCGGAAAAATCTGTGCACCAGATAAATAATGAAATGGAGCTGGACTGTGCCTTATGCTGAATGCAAGAGAGTGAAATTGATGAGTTGGAGTTCATTAATGTGTGTAATGCTTCAAGCCTTCATTCCCCTCTGGCTAATGCATCACCCTACACACACACATAAACACACACATGATACACCATCTTGAAAGTGAAACAAGTGACAGCAACTCATGGGAGCAGTGCAGTGTGGGTAGTACAATATTAATGAGAATACAGTATATAATTGGAGCCCATCTATGGTTTATAGATGAGTTTGACAAAGAAAAACTATGCTGCACCTGTTAGTGCCTTTGCTGTTATCTCCTCTTGCCAGCATACATTAATGATAAACTGACTGGAAGTCTGACTGGAGCCCCTCAGTGTACCCAATGGTAATATGTCACATCATGGAGTTTGCTGCATTGTTCACTGCTTTAATGAGCCTACAAAGATGTCTTTTCTTTAGACATAATCAACTTATTGTACATCATAGAAGGTATTGGTCACAATGGACCAGTCTGGCTGCCTTCCATCATCTGCCTGTCTTTCTGTCCACCTATCCATCAGCTAAACATTCAACATGACTGTCAATAGAGTGGCATGTTTTAATGATAAATGAGGTGAACTAAAAATGTCCACCTGCATTTCATGTCTCCAATGTCCTGCACAAATGCGTCCTGCTCCATTTATTAATAATACTATTTCTGTGGAAGATGGTAATGTGCACTTTTCATCTCATCGAGAGCTCATCACTACAAACCAATTTTAGACAGAGCCACATAGTGTGTTATTGCAGATGATGTGTGTGTGTGTGTGTGTGTGTGTGTGTGTGTGTGTGTGTGTGTGTGTGTGTGTGTGTGTGTGTGTGTGTGTGTGTCAACATGTGTTTATTGTTCCAGAACTTCTAGATTATGATCTGCATAATCTGCATAGTGTTGAGACATAATGATTTGTATGTGCAATGTTGTGTTTTTTTAGATGACATTTGGAAAAGTCCCCAGTCTTGCAATGTTAAACAGGTAATAGCTTATATTATCTGTACTTATATCTACCACAATGTCAAATCAATTAATCTTATTCTTTAAATGCAAAAAATATAATCAACATCTGTTAACAGCTATTTAAAGTATCTGGCAGAAAAACAGACGCAACCATGTAACCTCCTACAAATCTCACTGACAATGAAAAGGTGTCAGTAATTTTTTTTGAAAAGCAAAATTTGGATTCCACACCAATGTGCCAGCACTCATAGATGCCAACACCTAAGTATCCCCGATGATTTTTCATTAAGAATCTGTACCTTCTCTGAGAGAATACAGAAACTGTTGAAAAACATCCCATTAAGTACAAAATGTTAAATGGAAATTATTCCTAGATGTATAAAGAACAGGCAGATGTCAGTGAAGTAGTCACTGACGGTCTGGGGATCTTATGCTGTAGAAAGTTTTTTTACATGTCAAGGATACAAAGAGATGATAGGTGGGGTCAACTATTATGTTAAAAGAAAATTTGGTAAAGGTCAGCAGTAGCAGGGAGAGAGGCACTAGTGATCTTTTGTGCTGCTCTTCTAATTTTCTATATGGTGGATTGATCTGATACGATGCAGTTTCCATTCTGGGCTGTCATTGAGTTTTAAAGAATGCTCTCAGTAGTACCCTAATAGTCATTATAAGCTGTGACGTGTGAGATGTCCACCTTCCCTAGTAGACAATGGATTGCTGGCCCTTCCGTGTGAGAGTTGTGTTGCTGGTGTGCACACTGAGGAACCAAGAACAATTGTCTTGATAAGAGTTCCTTTGTGGTTCAGAGGGTCCTTAACACTTTTGACCTCAAGTGAATCTATGACCATTTCTGTAGTCTTTTCCACATACAAGGAGATTGTTGTGTTTCACCATTTACTCCACCTCCTCTCAATAGTGTGTCTCATCATTTTGTGTAACAATAGCCAGCAGTGTTGTCGTCAGCAAAGTTGATGATACGGTTGGAGCTGGATTAAATGGGGTGAACAAGAGAGGACTGAGCACCCATCCGGGGATAAAGCCAATGCTGGGTGATGTGGTGCTTGAGGTCCTGTTTCCTATCTTGAAGGACTGCGGTTTACCCCTGAGAAAGTCTGAGATCCAGTTGCAGAAAGATGTGTCAGCTCCATGTGTTCAGTTTCTCTATCAGCTTTTACGGTGTGATGGTGTTTGAAGTTGAGCCAAGCTCAAGTGTCCTTTTTTCCTGTATGTTAGGGCAG